>NC_056522.1:24205548-24222923 GCF_019175285.1 Sceloporus undulatus | reverse complement strand
TGGCACGGTGGTAACCACCGTGCCATATTTCAGTCTATCTCCTTCCATGACCTCCTGCCAGGGATCCCTGAAGGAATGTATAAGCAGATGCCCCAACCTGTGTTTGTTTGTGTGTAAATACTGTGTCTGTGTTGAAATCAACTTCTCCCTGGATAGTTTTTGAAAAAGTTACTTCAAAAAACCCTTAAAGGTGTTCAACATTTTCTGGGGCACTCATTTTCTCATTGAAGTAGATGACCCAGGCTGCCTGTGTGTGTAAATAGTGTGTATGGGTTTGTGTGTGTGTGTGTATCATGTGTATGTATATGTGTGTGTGTGTGTGTGTGTATACACACATACATATACATACACATTATACACAAACACATACATACATACACATACACACACAAATATATATATATATATATATATATATATGCACACACACATCATAGACACATGCATACACACATATATACACATTATAGACCCACATATACATACTTATACATACCCATCATACAGACACACACACAGAGAGAGAGACACAGAGGCAGGATGGGTCATCTACTTTCAGAAGATGACTGTATATAACAGCCAGAGAGAGAGCCAACACCCGAAGCCTCCTTCCTTCCTTCCTCTCCGCAGCCCTTGCAGCCCGGCCTCCCATCGCCCATCCCCCGAGGCCCAGGGAGAGAGAGGTTCGCTCACCCAGCCTCCCGAAGGGCAGCCGGTTCCTCTCGCCCAGCATGAGGTGGAAGCGGGGGTTGTCCCTCCTGAGGCGCCTCCACTGCCCCGAAGAGAGCAGCAGCCGGGAGACTTCGGCGTAGACGCTGCTGTTCTCGTCCCGCACCACGAAGGTGTACATCCCGCCCGGAGCCCAGGCCAAGGCCGGCCCAGGACAAGGCAGCACCAGCAGCAGCCGCCCAGAGGAGCCCGGAGCGGGGCTGGAGGGGGAGCATCAGGCGGCGGAGGAGAGGGCCATGCTCCGCTCCGAGGGCTGGGCTGCTCCGGCCCCAAAGAAAGGCAAGCCAGAGTCAGAAGCCAAGCAGGAGGGCGACTAGGGACTCGGGAGGAGCAGGCATCCCCCGGAGGCTCCCGGGAGGAACACAGAGCCCCCGGCTAAGAAGGAGGAGGAGGAGGAGCCCCTTCAGCAGCTGGAGGAGAAGGAGAAGGGATGGAACTCTAAGCTCCGAGGCCGAAGGGGCCCTTGGCTGCTGGGCTGAAAGGGGAAAGAGCAGTCTCTCTCTCGCTCTCTGTGTCGGAGGATGGGGTCCTCTCCTCTTTGGGAAGATCTGGGCCTCTTCAGAGGGGCTCCGAGGGGCTCCCGGCCTCCATCCCGGGAGGAGGAAGAGGAGGAAGAGGCTGGTCAGCAGAAGGGAAGCCTCAGCCCCGCCGGACGGAGCAGGAGGAGGAGGCGGCAGCCCATCCTGGGCCCTCCTGGCCCCGAGCCTGGCCCCTGGGAGGCAGAGAGAAGGAGGCAGAAGGCCCCCGGGAAGAGGCTGGCTTCCTCCGGGCGAGGGCTACAGTCTTGCCTTTCTGCCCGGAGTCCTTCCTCCTCCTCCTCTTCCCAGCCCGGCTCCTCCTCCTCCTTTGCAGCCTGGCAGCTGATGGCGGGGGAGGAGGAGGAGGCTTCGCTGGCGGGGGATTCTGGGAGTTGGAGTCCCCTCCTCCTTCTCCCCAGAGCTCTGCTTGCATTTGAAAGGCTTTGCATCGCCTTTGCTTGCCTTCCTCTCGCATCAGGCCCCTCTCCCCCCCGTCCTCCTTTTCCAGGACCTGTCCTCCATCTCCTGCCCAGGAGGAATTTGCACACTGTCCTCCCATTGGAGCAGGGCTGAGAAGCCCATTGACTCCCCCCAGGTTTGCTGTTCCCCTTGAGAAGGGAATATAGAGTTGTAAGTAAACCCTGCAGGGTGGCCAGGCGTCCTCCTTTTCCAGGACCTGCCCTCCATTTCCACCTCCTGCCCAGGAGGAGCTTACAAACCGTCCTCCATTCGGAGCAAGGCTGAGAGGCCCAGTCTCAGTTTCCAGGACATACCCTCCATCTCCATCTCCTCCCCAGGAGTCTGCAAAATGTCCTCCATTTGGAGCAGGACTGAGAAGCCTGTCCTCCTATTCCAGGACATGTCCTCCATTTCAACTTTCTGTATGGGAGGGATTTCAAAATGTCCTCCATTTGGAGCATGACTAAGAAGCACGAATTGACTTTAGCTTTTATTTTGTAATGTCCTACATTTTTCTAGAATGTCCTACATTTTGGCAGTGCCTTGTCCTCCAATGCGGTTATGACATCTGGTCACCCGGCCTTTGGCCTGGTCAAGGAAGGCCATTTTTATATATTCAATGCACTCCTATAACCAGGGACACTTTGGCTGTGTATGTCACAACAACAACAACAACAACCCCTTTTATCACATTTGATTGCATTTTATTCTTTTAAAGAGTGGTGTGTTTTAACACTGTAATAGTTTGATTCTAGTTGACTGCTCACTTTTTGTATGCTTTTAATTGTGTTGCCCTTTTCGGTTGTGAGGCGCTTTGAGTCCCAAAGCGGAAAAGTGGGATATAAATAAACAAACAAATAAATAAAACAATAACAACAACATCAATCTGAGCTGCATTTTCTGGTTAGCCCCTTGGCAGGACCACTGATGCTGAATGTCCATCCGACCAGCAGCTGCCTGTTGCCAAGAGAGACCTTTGCGCTGCCCAAGGGCTCGCATTACGCATAAACCCACAAGGCAATATACATTATTTATAAAGCTGCCATCTCTGTTACATGAAGGAGAAGTGGGTTTTTTCTGGAACCGAAAAAGAAGCTCCCTCAGCAGAAATGTAAGTTATCATTCATCTTTTCTCTCACATATTAAGCATGTCCCTCGAGGTGCATGTATGTGAATGATGCTCAGAAAAAATGAGGTGTTACTGTATTTCCCTCCCTATCATTTTTAACCTTCCATTCATGGAAGAAATGACACACTAGCCAAGCCATTCCCTCTATTGCCTGAATCTGTTGGAGTGTCCTGATATTTATATTCAAGTTTTAAAAGACAGATGATAGAACAAGAATAGACATGTTGAGCATTAGAATTGCTGCCATTGGTATGCAAAATTTCAAAGTATTTTAATTGCTTTCACGCCACATTATCAGAAAGAATCAATCAGCCGATCAGTCACATTATTTATACCCTGCCTTTTCTTAACGTCTGAAACATGCTACTAAAGAGGCTGCAGCCTTTTAAAACTAAAGCAATCATTAAGTTATTCTGTGACTGTTTGCCTTCAGGTTGTTTGTGGACTTAGGGCACCCCCATACATTTCATAGTGTTTTCTTAGCAAGGAGTACTTAAAAGCGGTTTGCCATTTCTTTCCTCCCTATGTATTGTACCAGTCTATTTTTATTGTACCGGAGACTTTCTGCCCCAGTTGGGCATTTCTCTTCTGTTTTATTGCCCTTGTCAAGCAGGGTTTCCTGGAACTCTTGCGGACTGAAAAGAAAACAGCTTTTTTTGAACTCTAGATATTTTTATGAGAGCCAGCGTAGCACAGCGGTTTGCGCATTGGACTAGGACTCTGGAGACCAGGGTCTGAATCCTGGCTTGGCCACAGAAACCCACTGGGTGACCTTGGGCCAGTCATGCAGGGCATGGCCATGACAAAACCCCTCCGAAGAAACTTGTCAAGAAAACCCCACAATAGTTTCATCTCAGGGTCGCCCTGGGTAGGAAATAAACTTGAAGGCACACAACAACAACAACAACAACGACAAGAAGAACATATTTTTATATAGGGATTCCATGAGATCTGAAATGTACGGTATTTCCAGGGTTCTTTCAGTCTGCCTTAGGTTATAAATACTGTGTTGCTCTTTGAGTTACATGTTGAGTCTCCCTTATTCAAAATGCTTGGGACCAGAAGTGTTTTGGAATAATAATAATGATTATACTTGTCTTTGCATATATGTACACTTGTCCCTCCACAGTCACTGGGGTTAAGGGCACAGGGCACCTGTGAAGGCGGAAAACCCACAGATAACAAAAACACTATGTTTTTTGCTGAAAGAACAGCTCTCTAGGAATCTCTAGGTCTGCATCTCTGTGGTGAACATGTACCAGACACTGACCATAGAACTGCGCTGGAGGAGCTACAAAGGCCTAGTGGAGTGTTCTCTCTAGGAATCTCTAGGTCCTCCAGTGCGACATTTGGTTAAAGTTGACCACAGAGTTGTGCTAGAGGACCTAGATAGTCCTAGAGAGAACATATGAATAAAAGACATGACTAATCTAATCCACAAAAGTCAAATGCGCAAATGTGGAGGGACGAGTGTACATAATTAGATCTCTTGGAGATGGGAGCCAAGTCTAATCACACAGTTCATTTACATTTCATAAATACAATCAACCCTCCTTATATATGGACTCAAGCATCCACGGCTTGAAAATATTCAAAGAAAAAGTATGAATTCCTGATAGCAAACCTTGATTTTCCAATTTATATAAGGGACACATTTTGCTCTGCCATTGTATTTAATGGGACTCGAGCATCCATGGATTTTGTTATCCACAGGGGATCCTGGAGCCAAGCCCCAGCGGATAACAAGGTCCCACTGTACCTTATAGCCTGAAGGCAATTATATAGAATATTTTAAATAATGTTATGCATGGAACAAAGTGTGTGTACATTGAACCACCAGAAAACAAAGGTGCCACTCTCTCAGCCACCCATGAAAAAGTTTTGGTTTTTGAAATATTTTGGATTTTGGAATTCTGGATACGGGAAGCTCATCCTGCATCACCTGACCAGGCCCAGGCCCTTGTTTATGCTCTGATTGGTTGTCCCTAGCAGATCTCTCTGGCATTGTTTTTGTCGGGTTTAGGTTTTTTTAGCAGTCTGAAGGGTCTTGTCCTCTCAATCTCTCATGCTTCCGGTCATCTAACCACTCCTCTCAACATTCTTCGTCTCCCTTCTTAGTTGTTGTTGATTTCTAGAATGACGTATAGATTTCATTTATCTCAACGTGGTTGGGCACGAATTAATTGTCTGGATAGACATATAGCCAACAATAACATATGCTGAGGCCAGAAGAGGAGAGAAGATCATCCAAGCAGAAAAATGAAGTAGACTTCAGAAAATTTCAAAGTATGCAGAATTATAAAACCAGTATTCATATTTTCCAACTACAGTATCCCAGTTTGGCAGGGGCAGTCCTGCTTAATTCTTTGCTGACCCACTTTCTTGGTTGTATCTAAAATGTCCCAGTTTCCCTTTCCTAATCCCACTTCTCTTTCATCCTCAGTTTATTTTAGTTGGTACAAACTCAGTTCAGACTGCAAAAATAGTTTGCACTCAGTTAATTCAGCTGCAGCAAGAAGAGAAGGCAGAGGGTTACCTTTCCTAGTTTGTTGGACTTTGTTCCTTCCCATTGCAGTATGGCCTCCATATCCATAGGACCGATGACCATAGTTTCATTTATCCATGCCTGGAAAAAAAAGGTCTCTCTAGGCTTCTGGAAGTCCTCCAGCATGACTCTAGTGTTCAACCTCCAGTGGAAATATAGGGTTCTCTGATAACCGCAGTTTCTCTTATTTGCAGTAACCATGGGAATGGATGATCTCTTGTTACATATGGCCTGCCAAGGCCCCCAAACCCCCAAGGTCCTTCTTGATGGAGAAAAAAGGGTTTTACTGCCCCCAAATGGGTAATTATGTCCCATTTGAATACAGGGACATGATTTTCCATTTGAATCCTGTTTCAGGGGGTAGAACTTTTGCACGGCTGAAAACAACTTTTTTCTCAAATCCAATATCTGGTCACTCCCAGTTTTGTAAAAATGGGTAGATCCATACCATTGAAGGTTCAGACTTCCCTCCCCTGTTCTAGTTGTTCATGAGCTGTTAAGACTAAGCTGCTGGTGTTGTTATAAGTTGACATGACACACTGGAAATGATAATAATGCTTGGTGGCACAGTGGTTAAAGGCCTGTATTGCAGCCACTCACCCAAAACCATAAGGTTGCGAGTTCAATACTAGCCAGGGCTCAAGCTTGACTCAGGCTTGCATCCTTCCGAGGTCGCTAAAATTAGTATCCAGATTGTTGGGGGCAATTAGCTTACAGTTGTAAACCGCTTAGACACTGTTAGTTCAGTATAAAGCGGTATATAAATGAAGCTGTTTTGCTAAAGTGGAAGGTAGTAGGCAAAGAGGGAAAATGCCTTACAGATGGATTGTCTCAATCAAGGAATCCATGGCCATGAGTTTGCAAGAATAGCAATAGTATTCACATTGGAATGGAACAGGGTTGTCAATGACTGGGGCTCACTGAAGCCTTTCACTCATAGGGCCAGCATTTGTCAAAGTCAACTTGACAGCATATAACAATGAAGTCTAAGGGGCTTGACAGCCAGGCAGAAAGGGGCGGCGAGACCTGGACAGAGGCCGCAGCAACCAAACAGTGCAACCTCTGCAAGGCATAAAAAGAACCTGCTTCCAGCGGGTTCTTTCTCACATGCACCCAGGGCACCATTGGTCTCCTCGCATGCACTGATGACGTACATGTGGCACGGCGCCATTTGGATGCTGCATCACACATACCTCCTCATGGCGGCCCCCAGGTGGATGGGGGCGAGCCATCATGGCAGCTGCGGCACATGGAGGGCTCGAGAGTGTGTGGACACTCCACTCTCCCGAGCCCTAAAATCAAGGTGCCAGTCTGTACTGGACCTAAGTTTCCTTAGTTCTCCTTTTCTCTCCCCACTCCGTTTCCCCTTGTGTTATTTGATGACAAATGCCAACAACAACTCCGGTCACCATAACCTCACCATTATCCAGTGTGGCTAGGATTGATGGAAACTGAAGATTTGTTTTGTTTATCTATTTATTTGCTTCGTATTTATTTATTTATCCTGCTCTTTTCTCCATATGTGATTAAAGCATTTGAAAATACATCATGGACCATATATCAGTCACTAAAGCTGAAGGAACATGAGTCTGAATTATTAATCAGTTCTTAAAAAACAACAACACAGCAGCTAGATTAATTGGGTAGATTATAGTCAAAGTTTGGGCTCATTCACACTAGAGCGCTCTGACTGCATCGGCACTGCAGAAATAATCCAGTTTGACACCACTTTAACTGCCATGAAAACATCCTGTGGGATCTCCAGTTTAGAGACAGGTGTTCTTAGCCAGAGAACTATACTGGCTCATCAAACTAACCCCATCAAACTCCAAGATTTCCTAGGATGTTGTCATGACAGTTAAAGGAGAATTGTTATGCTATAACTGTGTAGTGTGAAAGGGCTTTTAGACAGCTGGGGTCTAAACCCTTACATTGTGGAGATGGCTCAGATAATTGTGGCTTTTCTATTTCCAGAGCAGAAACAATGGAATCCTTTTCTCTCAATGACATCTGCGACATCTGTGCTGTTGTTTATACCAAATCCACTGAGAGAATCATTTCACCCATGGTTGCTGAACTTTACCATTTAATTATAGCAACAGAACTAGGAGAAGTGAACTATGAAGGGCTTTCTGGTTTAGAGACGACTGCTGAAGAATTAGCTGGGGCTACAGAAGAGCTTGCCTGTATTGCCAGGAGGTAATATTTGTTTTTAAAAGATAAAAATAATTCATAGTGAGATTTGAACTCAAGTCAGTCAATTGACTTACTCACCAATTTCTCCCCTGCTGACAATTCATTAGCAGAGGGAACAGCTAGTAAATTTCAAGTAGACTTGTGGACCTTTGAAGGCTATTTTACACATTATGCTGTACCAAACCTAGTTTCCCGCTCAAGAGAAGGCTGTGGCTAATCCTGATTCTTTGAAAAGGATTTCTGTTGGGTGAGACAAGTGGGTTTTAGAGGCTGCAGGTTTTGAATCCCCCTGTTCAATGGCTGAATTCAATATCTTCAGGTCAGAAAAGGTCCCAGCAGTAGCTCTGTTGATCATAAATGAAAATCAAAACCCAACAACAACAAAAAACCTCACATCCAAAATACATTTTCTGGTGATACCTTTATTAGGACAATCAAAATGCACCATGCTAGATTTTAAAACTTCTTCGTTCATTGTGGCCACTGGTCATGCTGGATGGAGAATTTTGGGAGCTTTGGCCCAAAAGGTAACTTTACCAACCTCTCATAATAATGTGATCTGATTTGTGTGTGAGTGATCCTAAGGGCAGGTTTCATTAATTCTAACAGTGTGTGAACATCCGTCACTGAGCTTTTGTTGACTTTTAGGCTGGCTGAGGAATCAGAGGATGAGGTATTTCAGCAGGTAATGATGCCAGCAGCTGAATCTCTCCTGATAGCCGGGAAAAACATCCTTCTGGTGGCACAGAAGCTCCACCTTCAACCTCGCACTGATAACTGTATTGGGGAACTGGCTGTATCTGCAAAAAGGATTCTTTTGGAAACCATAAAAGTACAGTAAACATGTTTTTAAAAACATTTAAAACATATTTAAAGTAAACTTATATTTATAAATGTATATGTATAAAAAGAGGCTGGATGTCATCTATTGGGAATGCTTTGATTGTGTCTTCCTCCATGGAAGGAAGTTGGACTGGATGGTGTTTGTGGTCTCTCCCAACTCTGTAGACTTTATCACATGGGAGGGAATCAGCTAAATCCCATGCAGAAATGGTATTTAAATCCAGGAAAATCCCACAAAAGCAGGACCCTTTTAGACACATCAGGGGCATTGAGCATTAACATGACATTAACCAGCACAGTAAGTCGCAAAATCTCACCACTTTTTACTTTCAGGGAAATCCCAAAAGTAAAAAGTATCTCCCGTGTGATAAAGTTCTATGATTCTATAAAATACAGATTTGTATGGTTCCCCATGTTTGAAGGGTACCATTACTAGTCAGGCACTTGCTGAGAAGAGACAAGTGAGTCTGAAAGCCTGTCATGGTCCATTAGTCGAGGTCCTTGTGTGGCTTTTGAAAGACAAACTACCTCCAATTCACTCTGCTTCAGGGACCAGCCTTCTCACACATTTCCTGCCCAGTACTGAAATGAACAATTAGGCTACTGTAAGTGGCAAAAGCTGTGAAACATGTCAGGTTGCCAAATTTTTTAGCCAAAGCTTGTAGCTATGCCTCTGAATAGCTAGAGGAGCAGCAGCAATTTGTAAATAATAACTTTATGAATTGACATGCGCTGAAAAGTCTTCACCTGCTGCAAATCAAAAAGACTACTTAAAGCAGGGCTGTGGCGTCCACAAGGAAGCTAGAATGGGCTGTAGCACTTCCACAAGTCTGATTATTGAGCTCTGGGCTCCTGGAGCCTGCCCACCTCTGTCCCATGTGTATGTCATGCAAGACCTATTTAGACACCATTTTAACTGCCTTGGCTCAATCCTACAGAATCCTGGGATTTGTAGTTTGTGAGGCACCAGCACTCTTTGGCAGAGAGGACTAAAGACCGTGTAAAACTACACAGGATGGAGCTACAGCACTTAAAGTGATGTCACACTGCATTATTTCTACACCATACATTTCAGAAGAAGGAATTGAGGAAACCACCTCTGAGTAGTTTTTGCCTAAGAAAAACCTATGAAATTAATGTGGTTTGTCATAAATTGACAGGTGACCTGAAGACATATACACAGCCCACACATCACACATTTTAGATTTGCAAGGACAATTTTTTAAACATGTCTTTGCAATAGGATGCATTGTTATTGAGCCAACAAGAATGAAGTGGTACAAAAGAGAGCAAGCCAAGGGTGAAAAAGACAGTTTGGAAGACTCTTGTCAAAATAATTGATACAAAAATGAACTTTGTAAAAAACGTCTGTTTGAAAATACATTGTTGACTGTTAATTTATAGTATTTGCTGATTTATAGTATTTGTATTATTTTATTCTAGTTCAAAGATGGGAATCATACTGTAGATACTCCAGATGCTGTAGGACTGCAACACACTATTGTTTATGATGGCTAGGTCTATTGGGACCTACTGTCCAAGATCATGTGGAAGGCTACACAATTCCCACCCTGTTCTAGTATGATCAGATCATGTAAAAGCTATGTTTTGACTATAACTCGCAGGACAGCTTTAGCTACTGGACATGCCAACTAGGGGATTCTGTGAACTGTAATCCCTCAAAAAGTTGTCCAGCAAGCAATGCACTAATATTTTATATTTTTTTCCTTGTGTAATACAATGGATTGGAGGGCAATGTTAATTTTTTTTCATAACATTTAATTTACTAGGTCCTCCAAACAGAAGATAATGCTGCAGTCAGAAAGATAATCCAAGCTGCCTGTTGGCTCTTGGACTGCTTGGTCATGCTTGAATCTGCTGAAGATGTATCAGCAATGCTGGCTGCTTTCCACACTTTTTCAGAGGCTTTGTTGCTGCTGACCAATCTGACAGAAAGATTCCTCTGGGATCTTAAAGAAGCTGCTCATCAGACGCACTTGGCTGAATGCCTGCAGACCCTTAGAAACTGCATTCCTATGCTACATACAGCAAAACTCAGTAACCTAAAATATCCCAGTGATCAGCAAGTGAAGCTATCAAAAAGTTATGTTTTTGATTTGGCAAAGAACACAGTTAAGGAGTTGATCTCTCTGCTGAGCAACAATGCAGGGACCAAAAGGCTAAATGAAAGACATGGCCTCTTTCCCCAGTATTTGCATAAGCTTTTGAACCTCCTGTCCAATCCACAGCCTATTGATCTACAGGAGGGCAAGTTAAACATCCTCATAGAAGTGGTGGTCTCCTGCTGCATGCTGTTAGCTGATTCATCAAGAACAGCTCAAAAGCTGGAATTGGTCAAACTTTGTTATCATGTTCTGAAATTCAGAAAGGCAATTGCCATGGAGGTGTGCATGGGTGATGGGTTTCCAATGGAAAACCAGATAGACGAAAACATAAAAGAGAAATGTTTTGCCATGAAAGCTGTTCTGGAAAACCTTAATCAAGCGGTGCATACTGCTGTTCTCTATCAGATCCTGGACAATTTTGCTGAAACAAAAGGGCCACTGCTGAGATTGGTAGAAGCTGCTCTAGAATCATGTTCTTTTGAGAACGGGGAACTCTTAAGAAAACTGAAGCCTCTGGTTGCTCAATTCTTCAGTCATTCTAACCAGATGCTCAAAGGAGCCAATTTTGTCCTTGCCACATGCACCGAAATAGAAACCGGACAAGACATTGAAGATTGCATTGGCCATTTGGGCAGACTTCTTGCCACAGTGCCTACCCTCCTCAGCAAAAAGAGTCCTGGTGATGAGAGCATGGTTGAAAAGTTACACTTCTTGTGTCAATCATGGTCAAGCACAACAGAAAGTTTGCTGACATGTTTGGATAAAGTGGTTAACCTACGTGAATTTCTTGATCTCGGAATTCAGGAGATGGTGAGACACAAAGAAGAGAGTGAGAAAGCTTTAGAGAATCAGCACTCTGGAGAATTTTCTCACCATGTCTCCAGTCTTTCCAAACAAGCCACACAAGCAGTAGAGTGTGTTACCAGACATGTGAATCGCTCTAGGGACCCCATTTTCCGGAATGGGCTGCTTGTTTTACTTAAAGAACTAGAAAAGAGCCTATTGCAAGTGAAAGCTGCTACACATCAGTGTATGACAAGAATTGATAGTCAGCAAGCCAAAGATGAATATTCAAAGAAGACAAAAGAACTGATTGAATCAGCTTGCAATGTCAGAATGGGGCTAGATGAATGCAATCAGCCAGATATTCTCAGCCCACTTCGGTTAGGTGTTCGAAATCTCAACATTTCCAAAGACTTTCCCAGTGGTTTCACTCCACAGGATCTTGCAGAACAAGATCAGTGCAGAGGTGTTGCAAATGATGATGATGAACAATACACTATAGAACAAAGAAGTTCAAACAATTCAGAATTAATGACAGAGTTGTCAGGCAACTCTCTTCCAGCCTCTTGTCCTTCACAGAGAGGCAGTATTTCATTCTCTGAAAGTGCAACTGGAAAAGTGGATTTACATCCTTTGATCAGTGAGCTTATAACAGCAATGGAAATACTCAACACCACAAGGTTGAACAGTGCTTGTTCTGATTTATTGGAGTTTTCCAACTGTTATGTTGATGCAGCTAAAGAAGCTTTAAAAGTTGCCAAGACTCCTGAGTCTGAAAAACTACTGCATTACCGAGAAATAGTGGCATTAATCCCTTGTTTTATTAGTTTAGCCAAAGATGTAAATCCAAACCATTCTCCTAGCTCAGAGAAACGTCTGCAAACAGCAGTTTTGCTCTCTGAGAGATTTGATGAAGCTAAGCAATGTCTGACCACTATTGCAAGCTCTTGGTACCCCCTGGCTAAGCAGCTACTTTGCAATACCTCTGCATCTGATTTTGTGGACAGCGGACAAAAGATAGATGAGATAGTTCAGATTTTAGGGAATATTGTTCAACTGGCTGGCAAAGCCTCTCATGCAAACTATGAGAATGAGCGCTTAGAGTTTCCCAGACGTCATGAATGTTTTCTGCGTGTTCAAGGTAAATTCACCTGTGTGCAAGCCAGAACAAAACACTTGCTTGAAAAGGCACCAGTGGTTAATAAAGCTCACTCTGACCCAGCTCAGCTGGAGAGCTTTGATGCAAGCTGCATTCTCTGGTCTGTCACCATCCAAAGTTTCCTTAACTGTTTGGATCAGTTTATAGGAAGTGATGTGTTGTTCTTAAGTGACTTAACAAACACAATGGACCACCAGCTTTCTTTGCAAAGCACCATGGCAGTACTATCAGAGACTACTCTGAGAATACAAGAAGCCACCAGATTGTCACTTCTGCCTTGCACTGGACATGACAGCAAGAATGAAATTGTAGTGCTAAGGAAACAGATGAAAACACTTATGGAGTCTTTACTTCATGTTGCAGATGACCTTTCTGCCTCTCCATTGCCTGCCCCAAATTTGTCAGTCCGTTTTCAGCTTCTGCAAAGACAACTTGCCATAACAGTCAAAGTCCTTCTGCTTCAGCTGAATGTGGTCAATGGAGAATACCTCAGCAGCATCCAAAACATCATCAGACTAACCCAGGTTGTGCCTTGTGACAAAGAAAGTGACTCTGGTATAATCAACAAGGGGGACTTTGAAAAAGATGCAGGACAGCTTATGGGAAATATCCAGAAGGTCAAAGGTATAATCAGAGATGCTCCAGAGAACTCTTCTTCCTTGGAGGTGAAAGAGAATTTACTTTCCACTGTTGACCATCTCCTGCTACTTACTGATGAGATGATAAGAAGAACTGCGAAACTTCAAAGTCACCTTGACAAGGAGCATCTCCTGGTAGACAGTATTCTACATGAGTGGTCTGCTAAAGCTGGTTATCTTGTGAGACAGCTTCAGTCTACAGAAAGTATCAGTGAAAGGGCCCTCGAACATGTTAGGAGATGTTTGCAAAACAATGTGGAACATATTCATTCAAGTCAGCCTTTCTGTGAAACACAGTCTCTCTTGCATAAGGACAAGGATAGCAAAATGCCTCAGGATCTTGAAACTTCAACCCACAAGACTATTAGAACCAACCAACGAGCTTCCTTTGTCAGGGACACAGATAAAATGGTAACATTATCTCTTCTTCTAGATTTATTTAGTAGGAATTATTATTATGTGCTTTCATGATGATACCAATTTATATTTTTGCTGCTTTTTAGTTGTTTTATGTGAGATGTTCAGTGAACACTTCTCCTCCTAGGTCCTTTCTGTACAATCCCACCTGGGATGTTGCAGCCTGACATTCTGTTTTACATCATATTCTTTCATGGAGAAAAGCAAATTTTATACAAACTTTTTAGTGTATAATGCTAATGCAAAAATGCTTGAAAAATTTGGGCTGGTCCTTCTGAGACTCAGTGAAGCCTACCTCTTTTTTAAGATAAATTATTCTTTTGACATATGAAATACAATTATAATTGTATCTGGGAATAAAGAGTGGTCCTTGATTGCTGTTTGAACTGAGAATAAACAGGGGCAGGGCACTAGTTTTTTAGGGCTTCATCACAGAAGCTGTGTCAAGAAAGGGAAATGCTTTCCAGAAAATAACAAGAGGCAAACACTTAGATTGGTGTTCATTCCAAGAGAGTAATCTACAATAGCATTAACATTTCCCAGCATGTTCTAGTATCAATCTTTTGGTAGGGCAAAGGGTCTTCATGTAGCTTACCCTGCTTTATCAGCTAAAACACAATTTGACTTATGGCAACCCTGTGAATGACACACCTCCAGGTCACCCAATCATCAACAGCCCTCCCTGCTTAGATCCATCTGTAATGTGGTCTTCTCTTTTTCTATTGCCTTCTACCTTACAAAACATGATTGTATTTTCTTACTTGCTAATTAGCTTACTTGCTGTTCACCGCTATGATCTTTGGAATAGCGGTATATAAATAAAACAAATTATTATTATTATTATTATTATTATTATTATTATTATTATTATTAGTGAGACATGTCTTTTCATGATAGGTCCAAAGTACAACAGTTTCTGTTTACCTACCTTGGCTTCTAGGGAGAGTTGAGGTTTGATTTGCTCTAGGACCCATTTACTGATCTTCTTACAGTCCACATTATCTGTAGCAC
Source organism: Sceloporus undulatus (assembly GCF_019175285.1). Lineage (NCBI taxonomy): Eukaryota > Metazoa > Chordata > Lepidosauria > Squamata > Phrynosomatidae > Sceloporus > Sceloporus undulatus. The sequence continues at coordinate 24,208,370 of NC_056522.1, read as the reverse complement.
TCTTCTCCAGTGCCACATTTCAAATGAGCTGAATTTTCTCTGCTTTCATCACTGTCTACTTTCACATGCATATATACAAATGGAAAATATGACACCATGTACAATAACTTTAGTTTTCAGTGATATATCTTTACCCTTCATGATCTTGTAGTTGGAACATATGGTTATACTGATGGTTTTTTTCCTGGAGTCTAGAAGCGCCACCCCTCGCATGTGATGAGGGCGTCCTTTTCAGCCCATCTGTACCGGGCCTTTCTTTAGTAACTGTTCCAAGTCTTTGCAATTTTCTCTTAGTAGTATGGTATAATCTGCATAACTTAAATTGTTAATGTTTCTATAGTGTTTTGTGAGTTTTTTGGGCTATGTGGCCATGTTCTAGAAGAGTTTCTTCTTGATGTTTCACCAGCAACTGTGGCTGGCATCTTCAGAGAATGTTGATGTTTCTTCCTCCAGTTTTCACACCTCCTTCCTCTGAGTCTAGTCCTGCTTTACTTAGGAAACATTCAACATATAAGTTAAACAGAGTGATAAAATACAGCCTTGCTTGACCCCCTTGTCAATTGGAAACCATCCCTTTGTCAGCTGAAAACCTCAGTACCCATATCAAGCCAAGAGCTCTTTCCCCCCTTATTCCCCCCCCCTCGCAGCTTTCAAAGTTGCTTGGAAGTGAAGAGTTCCCCACTCACTTTCCCTCTAACTGGTGTGAAAAGAAGGAGTATTTCAAGCAGCCCCAAGAAAGTAAAAGGATTCCCTTTACTCTCTTGAGGCTGCTTGGAAGTAAAGTTCTACCATGTTCAAGCTGTCGACACACCACACAACACAAGGCCATTTCTACTCACCTCCTTTCCCATCTTCTGGGCCTGTAAGAGGAAGGATGGAGAGAATGAAAGAATAAGGTGGCGATGCTATGCCTGTGCAGTAGCAACTGGAGCCTGCAGGCTGAGATGAGGCTCATACCAGTACCAGTCTTCTTGCACGGTTTCCTACTTCATCACCATTGCCACTTTAACTTACCCATTGGCCTGCAAGGAGGAATCTGAGATTTACGGCTTCAGCTGGCCCAGCTGGCTGAGATATTTTTTTAGTCCCTTCAGTCCAGGATTTTCCTGGTTTTCTGGGAGGAATGGCAAACCTACCTCTGCTGTACCCCAGTAGTTCATTGAGTGTCATCTGACCTGGGAGTGTCATATTCTAGCGCTCTCTCTTGCTTAATTTTGAATTGTCTCATCATGGTAAAAGACATTAAAATGTGTTTTACCATTCCTCCTTCAGTGCAATACTAGACGTGTTAGCTATGGTGCCACTGCGTCTCTGATAGATCCTTTACCAGTGTCACTCCCCATTATTGCTGCTGCCAAGTAGCGATTTGGAACATTTAGCCTGGCTCTTAACAAGAGCATAGCCTCTTGCCTCACAGGAACAAGTAATCCCACCACCATGGAAATGTAGTGCCATTGGTGAGAGAGCACACTCACAAAATGATTTAAATGAACCATTTTACTTGGTGTGATAGGGTACTGGAGAGCCAGCATGGGGGTAATGGTTTTGATGTTGGACAAGGACTTTGGGAGAACAGAGTTTGTGGAAATAAGCAAGGTACTAATCTTAGGTGGACAACACAAGGCCAATGGGCCACATTTTTAGCCCACTCCCCATATTTTTCCATTAGAAGGGGAAAACACACTGACACAAATCCCAAATAGTGTTTTTCTCCTTTCGAACAAGCCATCTTTTTTTCTGGCTGGGAGCCTTTTATGAAACTGAAAATGGACGATCAGCTTTCTCTAGTTTGTTTTCTGGGATCCATTCGGAGTCCTGGGGAGGAGGGAATTAGCCCCCAGCCATGATGAACTTGCCCAGCATTGCATTTAATCAATCAATTACAGCTCTTCTGATTAATTAAACATTACTTACATTGCATGATGCTCTTTGGTCTAAATCCTATTATCAGGCCCAACTAGAGGTTATTGTTGTTCGGCGCATTTAAGTCATTTCTGACTTATAGCAACCCTAAAATAAACCTATCGTGGGGGATTCTAGACATGATTTGTTCAGAGCAGGTTTGCCATTGCTTTCCTCTGAGGCTGAGAGCATGTGATTTGCCCAGAGTTACCCAGTGCTTATTCATAGCAGGGAATCGAACCCTGGTCTCTAGAGTCATAGTCCAACACTCAAACCACTATGCCATGCTGGCTGAACTAGAGTAGACCCATTGAATTAATTGAATGTACTTCTGTAGTGAGTCACCATTAAACAATTAAGTTAATGGGTTTGCTCTTATTGAGACTAACCAACAGGATTCCAGCATTTATCCTTGGGGAAGATTGTAGTTAAGCATTGCAGTTAAATATATTATGCAACTTAATATAACAATAATTTAGAACCTTTTGAAGATTTACTTTTCTTTTTCTCCTTCTCTTGGTTTTCTGGTGTGTTGTTCCCCTCCATGTAGAAATGCTACCAGTATCTTAGTTATGAATCTCCAGCAGAGACTTCTATCAGGAATGAGCAGGTTGGAGCTACTGGGGGAAAAAACATAGACCAGGTGTGTAATCTTGGATCAGTTTTGCCAGAGCCAGTCTTTGTAGCTTGTATTTTGTGATAAATCAAAGATTAATCTACTAAACAATAGTATATCATTCAAAGACATAGCCATGTTAGCCTGGATCAGTCTGCAAAGGGATCTTGTAGCACTTTTGAGACTAAGTGAGAGAAATATCTTGGTACCATAAGCTTTCATAGGGATAAATCTACTTCATAAGATGCATGGAGCAAAGTGCCATACGTCACTCCATGCAGCTGAGGAAGTAAACTTAATAATA
>NC_056522.1:24174607-24205538 GCF_019175285.1 Sceloporus undulatus | reverse complement strand
ATAATAATAATAATAATAATAATAATAATAATAATAATAATAATAATAATTTTATTTATATACTGCTTTTCTAAAAATCAAAGCGGTTAACAACATGTGCAAATACAATCTAAAACCATCAAAATACAAAACATCATATAAAACATCAGAACACCGACTACAGCAGTAAAACCACATCTCGTGCCAGCTCAACAGTGCTGACGAGGGGGGGAGCACACTGGGAGTCAGGAGCCAGGAGTCAGGGGTATGCCTGCTCGAAGAGGTGTGTTTTTAACCCCTTCTTAAATTGGTTCAGTGAGGTGGCCGAGCGGAGCTCATCGGGAAGCGAGTTCCAGAGATTGGGGGCCGAGATAGAGAAGGCCCACCTGGTGGTAGTAACTAATCTGACTTAGGCCCTGTTCAGACTGGCCTGAAAGACCGACCTGGGGTGAGAGTCGGGGCATCGTGTCCAGATGACGCATGCCCCGACTCCGCTCCCAGGGTGTCATGATGTCGTGCACCACTCCACATGGCATGCGGCATTATGGTACTCCCCTGGTGCTGTGTCCATCCGACGCAGCACCAAATGAGAGCCATATAGCTGTGCCGTAGCGGCCACCTTTTCCAGCTTTTTTTTTTTTTTTTTTTTTTTTTTTGCAATCTTGAAATGTTGGACCAGGGCCGTGGTATGTGGTTGCTTCAGCCCCGATTTGACTGGGAAAGGGGCAGCAGCCCACTGCCCCTTAGGGGCACTCTGTTGAGCCCCTTAGTCTATGAAAGTTTATGCCACCAACTTCTTTCTCTCATTTAATCTTAAAAGTGCTACATGATCCTTTTGAATGGTGCATCATATGGCACTTTAAAGACAAACACATTTATTACAGTATGAGCTTTCGTGGATTGTAGCCAACTTCATCAGATGCATGAATGTGTGTGTGTTTGTAGTTCAATATTTTCTTCTTTTTGCAGCAGAAACATGATTTTTCCTTCAGCAGAAACATGTCATTATCTACCACAGTTGTGTGTGGAAACTGACCCTCCTTGGAATCCAGATGTGGCCCTTTCCTAGACTGCCATGTTCCCTTTCTCAATATATCTTTGGACTTTATCACAAGGGGGAAAATTAGGGGTTTAAACAGACATTTCCTGGGGACAGTCATGCGATTGCAGCAAAGATTTTCACGCACATCACATTTAGAGAGGATTTATCCTGGGAAAAACCAGGAATGCTCCAGGAACAAATCATTCATGGGATTTCCCCGTGGATGATTTGTTGCTGGAGCATTCCTGGTTCTTCCTGGGATAAATCCTCTCTAATTGCTATGTCATGTGAAAATCTTCTCTGCAATTGCATGACTGTCCCCAGATAATGCTGTTTAAACCCCCAGTTTTCCCTGTGTGATAAACCCCAATGTGACACTAATATTTGTTTAGTGGCTTCCCAGCTTTTGTATGGGTTTTTGTTCCTAAAAGTTGAAATGATTCTTTTGTTGTTGTTGCATGCCTACAAGTCATTTTTGACTTCTGGTGACCCCAAGGAGACCCTATCATAGGTTTTTCTTGGAAAGTTTCTTCAGAGGGGGGTTGCCATTGCCATTCTCTGGCTGAGAGTGTGACATGCCCAAGATCACTCAGTGACTTTTTATGCATGAGCATAAATTGAACCCTATAGTCCAGTGCTCAAATCAATACATCACGTTGGCTCTCCGAAATGCCTCTTCTAAGGCTTAATTATTGGTAGTAGGAGTTTCCAGACTACCACGGCTATGTCTTTGAATAAATTAGAAAGATACACAACAATAGCAAAGGGTTGTCAAAGGTGCTGTTGACTTGAAGGCACTTCACTATAACAGTGCACTTTAAACAAATATGTGCTGGGTTTTTTAGTCCCACCCATTTGCCTTTGTTCCTGCCTGCCAGACAGGTATGCAACCCACAAAAAGTTATCTGAAATTCAATTAAGCCCTTGAGCTGAAAGCTTCTGTTCTATCCCAATATGAAAGGTGGGAAGACTGAGAAGAAGGTGATCCTGTTTTATTATCTTTGCAGTACTGTGGAAATCCTCAAAGCAAGTTCCAGCCCAGTCACACCATGGAAAACTCAAAAACCAGTCCTACCTCCTTGCTGGAAAATTCCAAAAAGAGGCAACACAGTGTCTGTCTGATCTCACAAGTCGTCAAGCAAATGACAACTCAGATGTCCTACATGGTTCAGTTCCTGAAAAGGAGAGGGCCGGTTACGGTATTTGCTCTCGGTTTCTCTCTGTTTTTTTCTGACAGGGGAGAGTGGAAGAAGGTGGCTATTAAAAAGCCAGCCCCAAGGAAAATCACCATACTATATTATTATTTGTTTGATTGGAGTAGAATTAGGCAACTTCCAGGGGACAGCACCTCTTTAGGGAGCTATTGGCCACTGTGCTTCATTTAGGGTCCTTTTTGTACCCCTTATCTATTCCAGAACTGGACAAGTCTCCCCCTCAAACAGTTATTTAAAAACTCCTTATGGCTTAAAAGAGGAGCTGGGGAACAAAAAGGGCTTTCAGAACTGTGAAATGGTCAACAGCTGCCTCAGAGGCTTTTGAGGGTACCGTTTCCCATTTTTTGGTTAAATATTTTGGCTCTTAATTTTGGGGAGGTGTGGGTATGGAGACACTTTGGAGACTAAAAATATCATTGAGTGCCACATGTGGTTTATATCCTGCACTGTTCTTACCCTCAATTTATGGGATTTTCACCTTTCTCTCCAGAAAGAAAAAAAAACTCTACCAGCAGTGTTTTAGAAAGATCAATAATAAGATAGTTGCTGTTCTTAGCTTTGTTGTTGTTGCGTGCCTTCAAGCCATTCCTGACCTATGGCAACCCTAAGGTAAAATAATACTGTATTTGTTCAGAGGTTTGCCACTGCCTTCCCCTGAGGCTGAGAGAGTGTGACTTCCAAAGGTCACCCAGTGGGTTTCATGGCCAAGCTAGGAACCAAAACCTGGTCTCCCCAGCCACAGTCCAACTCTCAAACCACTACACCACTCAGCTTTACACAGTCGAAAAGATCCAAGAGAAGAGGGAAAGTGAGGAGGAAGGGAATTTAACAAACTTAGGGCCCGAACAGACAGGCCAAAATAAAGCTGCTTCAAGTCATTTTGGAGGTATGCTGTTTAAATGACATATGCATCCTAAGAGGCCAGAAGTTGCGCCAAAGCTGTGCTCCTTAGGACTGGAGCGTGGCTTTGGTGCAACCTCTGGCCTCTTAGGATGCATGCATCATTTAAAGAGCATTTCCAAAATGACTCAAAGCAGCTTTATTTTGGCCTGTCTGTATGGGCCCTTAGGCACTAATTCAGGGGTGTGGGAAACTCTTGGCCCTCTTGATGTTTGGGATTGTAACACTCAGCATGGCTGATGATAAAGCGTTATGGGACTTACATCTGGAGACCAGAAAGTTACCCACCCTTGCTCTGATCCTTGGTTACAAAGCTCATATACTGTGTGAACCAGCTGGAATGGAGGATATTACCGCTCTGTAATAAGACCTTTTCTTCTTTACAGCTCTGCCTTTTCTCTTACTCCTCAATGAAATTTCTTGGAGAAGCTACATTTATTAAATAGGAGAAATGCCATCCTAAGTTTCCAGGATGTCCAGCTCCTGCATACTTTTGACTTCTGAAGCTGCTTTTTTCTCCCATATTTCTTTCTGCTGGTATTTTTATCTTTCAAATGGCTTGTATTTTCTCACTTGGCCTTCTAAACTGGTTTGTGTACCATTGTTCTTAACAGTGATCTTAAGGTGGCATCTTATTTCCTGCCAGCATGCGTACTGGACCAGGAATTCTTTTGGGAATTTAGCTTCTCCTGAGCCAGTGAGGTGTAGTGATTTGAGTGTTGGACTGTGACTCTGGAGACCAGGGTTCAAGTTCCCACTCTGCCTTAAAAACCACTGGGTGATCTTGGGCAACTCACTCAGCCTCAGAGGAAGGCAATAGCAAACTCCCTCTGAACAAACCTTGCCAAGAAAACCCCATGATAGGATTGCCATAAGTCAGAAATTACTTCAAGGTACACAACAAGAAGAATCAAGAAGACAAAAGGATTAACTTCTTTTAGCATAACCAGGATAAAGCAAAGCATCTTTGCTGATCAGTCTCCAGTGAGTAAATCCAAAGAAGAGAGGGTTAATGGAGCCCATAAGGACTCCAGAGTGAATTAAGATTTCTGAGCAATCTTAATCAGAGTCTGGATGGCCATCTGTCAGGAGTGTTTTGATTTATTCCTGCAAGGCAGCGCATTGGACTGGATGGCCCTTGTGGTCTCTTCCAACTCTAGGATTCTATTCTGTTCTGTTCTAGCAACCCAACTTTTTGAACTTTTAGCTCAACTTAAGTGGTTAAGATGCTGACCCTGTTGATTGCAATTGGCGGGTTGGCAGTTCGAGGCCCAGGTGCCACGTGATGGGGTGAGCTCTAGTCCCAGCTTCTGCCAGCCTAGCAGTTTGAAAGCATTCAAATGCAAATAGATAAATAGGTACTACTTGGGTGGGAGGGTAAACAGCATTCTGCACAATCATGCTGGCCACATGATCACAAGTAGTCTCTGCAGTAGCGTCACTGGGGGTGGAGGGGTGCAGACTGCACTGTGTGACACCCCAGAAGGGGAGTGACACCCATGAAAGGGGGTGACACCAGGCCGGCTCTCCAGCCCTGCGCGGGGCCTTTTTGGACAGCCCAGACCCCCCGCAGGGCCTTTTCGAGTCATTCAACACCATATGGAGGCATCCTGAGTGCTGTGGCTGCTCACTGGGGATGCATGGGGTATTTCTGTTCTGTGCGCATGCGCTCCTGCATGTGCCAGAAGTCACACGCCAGAAGTCCCGCCCCCAGAAGTCCTTCCCCCCCCCCATGAGTGACCATATCGGGTGACACCAACCCTAAGGTCGCCACTGAGTCTCTGACAATGCTGGCTCTTTGGCTTAGTAATGGAGATGAGCACCACCCCCTACAGTTGGACACAACTTGACAACCTTGTCAGCGGGGAATACCTTTACCTTAAGTGTAAACTAAATTGGAGCTAAACTACAAAAAGGTACTGCAGCATGAATGAAACAATACAGTGTAAGAAAACCCAACCTCTTAATTACCTCTTATGTGTACTGACACAGAAATAGTACTCTTGTTCTTTGGACAAAGGGTAGGGTGGAAATATATGAGTGGAGAAGATGGCTGACTGTGTTTTTTTGGTTTTATTTGAAATGACTATGGATTTTTAGACCAAGGAACAGCTCATTGCCTGTGCTACAGAAATAATTTCTGAAGGACAAGTGCTGGTGAAGTTTGCCAGCATCATTGCAAACAACTGCCGAGATGAAAGATGTGCAACTGAACTCATGTATGCTGTGGAGCAAACCAAGACAATCAGTTATCAACTCAGCATCATTTCCAGGTAACTGACTTGTGCAACTTGGAAACTTACCGTACTTTTAATAATAATAATAACAATAAATTTTATTTGTATACTGTTTTTCCCTAGATCAAAACGGTTTACAGACTATAAAACTATTAACAACATCTCATAAAAATAGATAAAAACAAGTAATACTATTATACAAATACAATCATTCATAGGGTAAGGCAGAGAATCGATGGCATCAAGAGCGCTCAACTTCATTCCTCAGGGCGGAAGACTTGGCAAAAAAGAAAGGTTTTAAGCCTCTTTTTAAATGTTTCTAGGGGGGTCATGAGACGGAGCTCCTCGGGGAGACTGTTCCAAATCCGCAGGGCCGCCACTGAAAAGGCCGTCTGGGATGTGGAGACATATTTCGAAGATGGAATCTCCAACAGATTCTTCCCGGATGTTCTGAGTGTGCGGGGCGGATTGTGTGGGGAGATGTGGCCACTCAAGTAACTCGGGCCCAAGCCATGTAGGGCTTTATACGTAATAACCAACACCTTGTATTGCGTTCGGAAGCGAATGGGCGGCCAGTGAAGATTTTTCAGAATAGGTGTTATGTGGTCAAACCTAGATGCACTGGTGACCAGTCTGGCTGCCATGTTTTGTACTAACTGAAGCTTCTGGGCTTGGTACAAGGGTAGCCCCATGTAGAGCGCATTACAAAAATCTAAGCGAGAGGTTACCAGAGCATGTACCACGGTTTCAAGGTCCCTTTGGCCCAGGTAGGGTCGCAGCTGGCGTATCAACCGAAGCTGATAGCAAGCACTTCTGACCGTCGCATTTACTTGAGATGTCAACTGCAGGGACGAGTCCAGAAGTACTCCTAAGCTGCGAACTTCGTCCTTCAGGGGAAGTGTGACCCCATTCAGGACAGGTGGATAAATTTCCTTCCCCGGGCCTGGGGAACCTATCACCAGTACTTTCGTTTCCTCTGGATTCAGGCTGAGTTTGTTTTCCCTCATGCAGCCCATTACCGACTTCAGGCAGGCATTCAGAGGAGAAACGCCATCCTTAGACACTGCAGCAGTCAGAGGCACAGAGAAGCATATTTGGGTGTCATCAGCATACTGGTAACACCGTGCCCCATGCCTCCGGATGATCTCTCCCAGCGGTTTCATGTAAATGTTAAACAAAGTGGGGGACAAAATAGCTCCCTGAGGGACCCCAGATGTTAGTTCCCTCTTAGAGGAGCAAGTGTCCCCAACTGCACCATTTGGAATCTTCCCGAGAGGTAGGAACGGAACCACTGGAGCGCAGTGCCCCCGATACCCAACTCTCTCATGCGTTCCAGAAGGATACCGTGGAATGACCTACTGCCTGAAAAAAAAAATAACCAAGAAGCATTGAAGTTGTCTTTTTGTCTTCTTAATCAGAATAATTTTTCCCCACAGTTCTACATCATCCCTACATTGTTAGGTTGTATCCTTGTGATGCATTTTGTTCCCAGTGATATTAAACAATAACTATTTGTCTCAATGGTTTAAATGGGAATTGAGAGAGCCAATGTGGTATACTAGTTTCAGTGTTGGTCTACAACTCTCGGAGACCAGGATACAAATTCTTGCGCAGCCAATGTGAATAAATAATGCCAAGAAAACCTTAGGATAGGGTTGAACATAATTCTGGGTACAATCTAATGGCAACACATGGGACTTGAGTTTAAAATATTGCATGTTATGTGTTGATGTTTAGATGTCAGCCAGCCAGCTGCATTGCTCCTTGTGGTATTATCCCCAAACCCCTGTTTAGTTGCTATTCTGTGGTCACTGTCAGTGATCATGCTCAGTCCTCACTGCGTGTTTTTACATCCCTTTTTCTGCCCCAATTTAAGCTTGTTTTTTAAACACTAGAATGTATTTCTGAAAAACTGGGCTCTTCCCCCAACCTGCTGCATTGGCTACATAAAATTCAGCACTCCAAAGAATGAGTCTGCTATTAGTATATAGCAACAGTTAGGAACCATGTGAGCCAGCATTGCATAATGATTTGAATGTTGGACCATGACTCTGGAGACCAAGGTTTGATTCCCCGGCTCAGCCATGAAACCCAGTGGGTGACCTTGGGCAAGTCACATGCTTTCAGCTTCAGGGGAAGGCAATATGGCAAACCTCCTCTGAACAAATCTTGTGAAGAAAACCTCATGATAGGGTTGCCATAATTCAGAAATGACTTGCATGCACTCACAGGAACCATGTGGTTCTCTGAACTCCCAGTAGCTCCAGCTAGCATAATCAATGGTACAGATAACTGGGAGTTGTAGTTCAAGAAAATCAGAAGGGCCACATGATTTCCACCTGTTATATATGTATATAGGTTAATTGGCATTTATGTTTGCCAGAATCCTATGTCACCTGCTATTTTACATATACTTAATTAGCAGAGGCTGTAAGAAATCTTAGTGAATTGGGAAGATGTGTAATGGAACATCAGCAAGAGTGTGCAGTGCCCATTGTTTACAGTGTCCATTGGGCGCTTCACTGGCTTTTGTTACATAATAGCAGTCCTCTAATGGACATGGACATTATGAAATGGACCAATTCTAATTCCCACATATGTAAATCCAAGACATTAACTTCTATACAGGATTCTGGCTGTTATCTTTAATAATACAGTGGGCCCTTATTATCTGCTGGGGTTTGGTTTCAGGACCCCACTGTGGATAACAAAATCCATGGATACTCAAGTCTCATGAAATAAAATGGCATAGTAAAATGGTGTCCCTTATATAAAATGGCAAAATGATAGGTTGCTATTTGAAATGTATACTTTTAAAAATATATATTATCAAACTGTGGATGCTTGAATCTGTGGATAAGGATGACCAACTGTAATAGGGTGACATACAGTGGTGCCACTAGGGAGATGCGGGGGGGATGTTTCAGACTGCACCAGGTGACATCCTAAAATGGGGTGACACCACTGCTCTTCATACATTTACCTTTTCGGAGAAATGGGCTGTGGCATTCATCTACTTATCTTTAAAATGCTTTAAGAGATGGTAGGAGTGGTGCAAAGCTCAGTGGGAGGAGAAAGGAGAGGCGCTAGAAGTTTTTAAAATTAAATGTTCAAATTTCAAAATTTTAAATTAAAAAAATTAAAAATTGAAATCTTTTAAAAATTTATTCAAAATTTTCTTTAAAAACACCACATTTTAACAAAATCTTCACTATGTATATGTAAATACATTTAAGTTGTTTGTATGATATTGTAATTTGAAGTTATAATTTTAATTTTGCTAGTTTATATCACAACTATTAGCATTAGAGTCAGTGATACAGTATATGGGAATTACAATTTACTAGTAACATTGGTGCAAAAAAGCATTACTAAAGATTCTGTATGGTGCTGTATGTGACATAAAATCTTTAATCCAACAGAGGATTCCTTGAAGTGAGAGTGGGATCTGTGTATGATTTCTTTTTCTTTCTTAGTAAATTCTCCTTTCTTCTGCAACCTTCAATATCACCTTCCATACAGTTCCAAAAAGTCCCTCCCCTTCTCAGCAAATTTAATCTGGTGCATGAGAGGAAGCAGGGAGAAGTGAGAATATGGTAAGTGAAAACCACATAACCAACCCTTCCTACTCACAGAACAGTGTCTGCTGGGTTAAAGAGACAGAAATGAAACATCTCTCCAGTCCACTGAGCATGGAACTCCATGTCAGATTTTTGGGCCCTTGGGCATTGAATAATATTTTGTCTCTATGTTCCCAAGGGTTAATGCATCAACTGGCAGGAGCCGGTCATCAGCAGAACACCTTGTCAGCAATGCGCAGAATCTAATCCATGTGGCTCTTCAGATGTTGAAGATGGCGGAAGCAGCTTGTGTCAAAGTAAGTCACAAATTTTGTTTTGTAAAGCAGATTTCTGTGGGTAACATAATGCTTTTTGGTTATCCCATATTTGTTATCCAAGGGCTAGACATGGAAAGGCAACCTTCTGTATCTTTTCCATGAATCTGCTTTATGTAGCAGGGAGTTGGAAACTCTTCTGTACACATTAAAATGACTGCACAGGGGTATGCATTGATCCCCCCCCTGTGAATTGCTATGCTTGTGGCTTTCAGATAGGGATAGTACTCAGTATGATGAGGTGAACAAAGTGCTTATGCAAAGGTGGAAATCACAAGGCCTGTGGCTTGCATGCGGCCCCAATATCATTTTTGACATTTTAACATTTATTTTGCCTCAAAATGAGAATTGTTGCTGCTGGAAGTCTCCAAGAACAGTTGATGCCTTGAGTGAAGTGTTTCTCCATCTTTTTTCTTGCAGATTTTTTTGGGTGGTGGTAGTGGGGAGGACTGGTTCATTTACCTCCAATCTGGAAGGTTATACAGTATCTGAATTCACACACAGGGAATGGAGTGGCCCCAGAGAGTCCTGGAAAAGAGAGGCTGGAAAAATGGCTTCCTGAGTTTGCCTATCCTCTCCTTATAAGCTTTCTCCCAGGTTAGCTTACTCTGAGCATAGTAAGGCTGTGTGAAAACTGCACAAAAACATGAGCATTCTTACTCCTTTGTGTTTTATCCTTAGTCTGTCCACTACTTTGTCAGAGTCATTTGTTTTGCACATTGTGCTTTGCACTTCACAAATTAATGCAATATTGGAGTGGTGTCACTCTTCTTTTACATCTCCTCCCTGCAGGGTCTGAAGCAACCACCCCCTAATTCAGAAGAAGCTGACGTAGCAGCATTTTGCAGCCAGTGGAGAAAATGCTTATGGTGGCACAGATTCAAGGAATCACTGAACTCAGAAAGAGATGAGTTGGGACTGCGCAAGACTGGATCATGGTCTGAACCTACCTTCACATCTATGACCCAAGAACTATGTGCTCCATAGTAATAATAACTACCCCAATCCTGCTAAAAAATATTGACAACTCTTGGAGATATGAAATATATTCACAACTAGCAAAATGGCCACTAGATAGGGACAATATGTATGATACGGCTAGGCAACCCAATGCCCTCCTGATATTTTAGATTACAGAATCCCTTAATCCCTGTCCATTGACCATGGCTGGATGAGACTGGTGGGAATGATAGATGGGAATACCTGGATGGAATCAGACTGCTTAGCTGTGATATATGAAAGTGTAGTTTTCAAAGGAGGCCTACAGCTACAGGGCTGTGTGCCAGTTCCAACATCTCTTTGCTTCTGCCTTCGCCCTGCTTTTATCTCACTTGTGCTGCTTCCTCCCACTCCTCAGTGTCCCCCTCCTCTTCCTTTCCTTCCCCAACACCCTCAGGATCACTTATGTTTATGCACATAAAGAGCCCTGATGGCGCAGTGGTTAAATGCCAGTGCTGCAGCCACAACGTTGTGAGTTCGATCCCAGGCTCCAAGGTTGACTCAGCCTTCCATTGTTTCATAGGTTGGCAAAATGAGTACCCAGCTTGTTGGGGGCAATTGGCTAACACTTGTAAACTGCTTAGAGAGTGTATAGTTCACTATGAAGCGGTATAGAAATATAGGTACTATTGCTAGTGCTAGAAGCCTATTGGTGTCTTGTGCAAGTGTATGCTTCCTTAATGTGGGACATGTTGGAAGCGGTTGGACATTTTTGTCTATTGCAGAATGCTTGTATTCAATTCAAAGTTGTAAAAGTGGAGGTGTGCATGGAGCTTTTTATTCTTTGCTTTCTCCAATGAAGCTCTTCCCTATACTGTGACCAAGCTTGAGGCACTAAAGCAAACAGAATTAAAGAATAAAATAGAAACAGCAGAGTGAGCAGTAACTTATACAGTGAATTAGTAAGAACATCTTGTAGTACAGTATTGGATTAAAACATGTGGTAGCCCTCACGGCATGAGTCATGGATATCCAATGAATGTTCATTTCCAATGGCACCTTGAACAGCGATATAATTGTAAAGCTCATTGTTCTAATGAATGTGCCAGCTAAGGAACAACCATTATCCTCATCAATTTATATAACTGGTGCTTTTGTCAGCAGCATTAGGTGGCTGCTGCTATGGTAGAGAATTGTGGTACTGAAAGGAGAGGGAATACTGTGTATTTCATAAATTAGAGTAACGGTAACCCATACCATGACCTATCATGATATTGTGAAGGGACTAAAAGAGATTATCAAGATGTCCAAATGGGACCATGTGCTAAATAAAATTCTGACTGCTGTGTATATTACATCACAATATGCCTTGGTGGACTGGAAGGCTTAGGGCAGAAGATGGTAGAATACATTCCAGTGACCAATGATCACAATGGAACACAATTGAATGGAGGAAAGGACCTGTCCATTTATCACACTGTTCTTACATAATATACACATAATAGTCCATGGATAAAAGGCCAATCTTCAGTACTTTTTGGCTGAAGTTTTGGCTACAAAAGAAAACCTTGAAGAAAAGAGTCCTGGATAATATGTTAAACTGCATGAGAATGAGATGCTGATAAGACTTGTTGGTGGACTAAATACTGACGCCATATGGAAGAAACTGTTAAAGAATAGGTGAGAACTGAATAGGTGCAGTTCCAGTTGGAGAGTGCAGAGGAAAGAGGGAATACATGGTTTATTTATTTGTCTTAAGTTGTAGGTAAAAAAGATCAGCTTCAGGAAGGCCAGAAGCTCAAGGCCTTCTTTATGTGAACTTTCTGCTTGCACTGTTTGATGAAGAACTTCTCCAAAGCTTCATCAATGTGAACTTCAACTCAGAGATATTTACTGGTTCCTCTGCAGATGTGAGGGATGAAAGAATGCGCTTTGAATTGTCAGGGCGAATTCAATGGGAACACTTGGTATGGAGAGGAAGTAGTTCTGGGAACAGAAATGTTTTAGTTTAAAGATGAATGGCTAGCGAGCGTGTGAAAACATTTGAATTGCTAATGGGTTTTAATATACACTGCAACCGAAAGTACCTCAGTCCTGACAATATCGCTTTTCTGTGCACAACTGCTGCCTTTGGAAATTGTTTGGAAACTTCAGCGGGTCCAAAATGCTGCTATTGAGAATAATAGCCAAAATACAGGCTATGGGCCAGGGCTAAAGGGATCGTGTGACTTCTCCGTTAAACAAGTGCATTGGCCAGTCCGTTTCGGTGCAGAATTAAAAGTCCTGGGTTTCACCTTTAAAAACCCTAAACAGCTTGAGTCCACACAATCTGAAAGACTGTATCTGCTTATATAAACCAGCATAAGCCTTATGTTCTTCAGGGGAGGGCTTTCTCTCAGTCCTGCCATCTTTGCAGATGTGGTCGATAGGACTCAGAGGAGAGCCTTCTCTGTGGCTGCTCCCAGACTGTGGAAATCTGTTCTATAGGAGGCCTGCGGGTGAAGACATTTTTATTAAGGCATGCCTTTGAACTGTGAATTTTATGGAACAGTGGTGCATGTTTAAATGATGTGCTGTTTTCTGATCTTTTTATTTTACTTTAATTGTAAACATCTTTTAAATATGTGTAAGGGTTTTAACTGTTTTTAGTATGTTTTAAGTAAAAATAATATTTAAATCCTTTTTAACGTTTGTACATTAATGTTTTAGCTGTAGCTTTTTAAATTACTGTAAGCTGCCTTGAATCCCATTTGGGAAAAAGCTGGGATATAAATTCAATAAATAAATAAACATAAAATAAACTTTGAATAAAGCTTTGTTTGCTGAAGCTCATGCTTCTAAACTGAATTGCTCTCACTCAAAGGTTGAAAATCTCTCTGCACTTCACCTTTCTTTCATTCTCGGAGAGCTACTGGGCAGTAGTTATCTGGGCTAAAGCACATTGTTTTCTCAAATCTCCCAAACTGTTGGGCAGCCATCATATTGGCAGAATTCTCTTTAAGCTTAACATGAGCTTGCCTCTTTTTACTGCCCTCTCCTCTTCTCTTCCCTTCTCTATTTTTTTTTATGAGTTGAAATCTCAAATTTATTATTCAAACTAAACTATTATTACTTCTTCTGACTGAACCAGGGGTGGGAAAATCATGTTGGGAGGGCAGGGCAGGGCAGGAAAGGAGTTGTAACAGGACAAACTGAAGAAGAACATGAACTCCTGTCCAGTCTGTTGGCACGTGGGGGATTGCCCCATTTGTGGATGGAATGCTCTTCCATGCCATCCTAAGAATTGTTTTGCAAGCGGATGGAGATACTCTATTTCCCTGGATTAAGGAAGGCATGTCAAAAATTTCCTTGATACTGCTGTGATGGGTAAAAAGTGTGAATTATGTCCATGTTAAGAAAGCGGTTCATTTCCAGTGAAAGGAAGGCCTGGTTCCCTCTTGGCCGTTTAGGAAAACTGTAGCATTACTTGTTCTTGATGAAGGTTTAAGATTATTAAATGTGTGAGGACGTTAAAGCTATCTTGGTAGTGTTATGTGCAGCCAGTAACATGCTGCACATAGCTACTTGGCTTTTTTGAGGCTGGCTCCCTGAACACTTCAGTTGTTTTTTTTACCCACAGGCTGGCATCCATTGTATTGAAGGATCCTGAGAATTCCAGAGAATGAGCTTGATATGTTTGGGCCTCCAGATGTGTGTTGGACATGTGGTTATGATTGTTTACTTGGTCACTCTGGAATAGCAATGCTGGAGAGGCCAGGAATGGAAAATTGGCCAAGGCCAAATCTCAGTATGCAGAATCCTAAGGCTTAGAATATGAATTAGGATCATCAGCACTACTGTCCTCTGGGACAGAAGGGAATGATGTCTGTTCAGACCTGCTGTATTCTCTGGTTATGTAAACTAACCTTGAAAATGATCTATGGTGGTGCACAGGCAATTCTACCTGTAATGAGTGATGCAGAGGACTCTTCAGGTTTACTGGGTGACCATGACTCTGTAAGCATACACTGGAGATCTTGTTTGGCTTTGTTCAGAGGAAATGATTGGATCAGACAATTGCTTTTTTACTATTTCATGGTATAGTATCAAACTGAATAAGTCAGGGAAGTGCATGACACTGTGATTTGCTCCACATTCTGGGAAGACAAAATTCCTGGGTGGGCAAATGGAAGTCAAAGGAAGGCAGACATGGAAGAAGTAATAAATTGTATTAAGATAACCTGGAGTTCAGCCATTCCTTCTATGTAGACTTGTCCAACCATTTCTGTATTTACCTCAAGGAGGAGGAAAATCTTTCAGCTGAAAATAAAGACATTAATAAATCTAACCAATTCATCTTCAAAAATCTGACTCTTATTTGTCCCTTCTCTAGGATTAAATGAAAATTTTCAAAGGGTAGGTAAATTGGATTAAGAGATTTCTTTTACTGTCAGATACTTTGGTAGGGTGGAATATAAATGGTCAAGAGTAGGCTGTTTATAAGTTTGCTCTTGAAATCCTTTCCTGCCACCTTGTGGTTTGTTCACAAAGATGCTTTCAGTTTCAATTGGGTGAATGAACAAACAGGACTGGAATATTTTGGTGACAAGCTGGAAAGACCTGCTGCCTTTTTGCCTGAAATACTCGCCTGTCCTAGAGAGCAAGGGAGCTTTGGGCAGAGTAGGGCTATGAGCTTCTTCTGGGAAGAGTTACACCAATAGCTTCAGATGTATCCTCTGGGAAGAGTCAAGCAGTTCCATCTGCTGGTTTAACCCAAAAGTGCTAATTTGTTCTATGCCCTCATGCCTCTGACAGCCTGCACTTTACTCTTTCTGCATTTTCTCCACTTCCCAGCTGCTGCTGTCAGAAGCAGAGGAAAGGGAACTAGAAAGACAGTAGTTTTTAAAGAGAATGAGACTAGAAGTTTCTGAAAATAAGGGGAAGGAAAAAAGTGATCACAAAATTTTTCTTTAAAAAAGAAAAGAAAAGAAAAACAGCTTAAAGAACAAAAGCACCATAAGAGAGAAAACTGAGCAAGAGCTTTCTAGAAGGTGAAGTCAAAAAAGCTAAGCTATATGTATCTGGATGCGGGCATTATGACAGAGATAGAAAGAGAGATGTCTAATGACTCTGTGGACTATGTGAGACTGGATCATTTTGAGTTTGTAAATACTGTTGAAGTGGACAAGATTCTTGGCAGTGTTAGGAAGACGACATGCCCCCTCGATCCTTGCCCATCATGGTTGACAGTCCAGAGGGGGGGGATGCAACAAAAACACTATAACAATCCATAATTAATGCATCTCTCAGGGAGGGAAGATTTCCATTGAAATTAAAGCAAGCAGTTGTCAGACTACTTAAAAAAAAAACCTCCCTGGATCCCCTGAGGAGAAAGAACTACAGACCGGTCTCCTTATTACCATTCTTGGGCAAAGTGATTGAGAGGGCAGTTGCCTTCCAGCTCCAGGTTGCCTTGGATGAAGCCGATTATCTAGACCCATTTCAAACTGGCTTCAGGGTAGGATATGGAACTGAGACTGCCATGGTTGCCTTGGTCGATGATCTCCATCTGGGCATCGACAGGGGAAGTGTGACCCTGCTGGTGCTTTTGGACATTTCAGCGGCCTTCGATACCATCGACCATGGTATCCTTTTGGAACATCTGAGGGAGTTAGGTATTGGGGGCACTGCACTCCAGTGGCTCCATCCCTACCTCTCGGGCAGATTCCAGATGGTGATGCTAGGAGACAGCTGCTCTTTTAAAAGAGAGCTGACATCTGGCATCCCTCAAGGTGCCATTTTGTCCCCCATGCTGTTTAACATTTACACGAACCCGCTGGGTGAGATCATCCGGAGGCATGCGGCACGATGTTATCAGTACGCTGATGACACACAAATCTATTTCTCTATGTCTCCGACTCTTGCAGTGACTAAGGATGGCATCTCTCCTCTGCCTTGGGCCGGTAATGGACTGGATGAGGGAAAACAAACTTAGGCTGAATACAGAGAAAACGGAGGTACTCGTGATAGGTACCTTAAGTCCAGGGATGGAGATTTGTCAACCAGTCCTGGATAGGGTCACACTTCCCCTAAAGGACAAAGTTCGCAGTTTGGGAGTACTCCTGGATCAGTCTCTGCAGTTGTCATCTCAAATAGATGTGACGGCTAGGACTGCTTGGTATCAGCTTTGGTTGATATGGCAACTGCATCCCTACCTGGACCAAAAGGACCTTGAAACAGTAGTACTTGCACTGGTAATCTCTCTTTTAGATTTCTGTAATGTACTCTACTTGGGGCTACCGTTGTACCAAGTTTGGAAGCTTCAATTGGTCCAAAATGCAGCAGCCAGATACCGGCACATCTAGGTTTGACCATATAACACCAGTGTTAAAATCTCTTCACTGGCTGCCAATTAGCTCCTGGGTGCAATACAAGGTGTTGGTTATTACCTTTAAAGCCCTACATGGCTTAGGCCCAAGTTACTTGAGGGAACGCCTCTCCCTACAGAATCTGCCCCGCACTCTCAGAACATCAGGGAAGTACTTATTAGCAGAAGAACTGCTCCCTCAAAGCCAATGTGGCTTTAGAGATAACACTACAGATATGGTATTTGCCCTTAGACAACTACAAGAGAAATGTAGAGAGCAGAACAAAGGACTCTATGGCGGGTTACACACCGCCATTAAAGTACGCGTGGAGCGCGTACTAAGGTTAGGGAGGTGCGGTGCTTCCGCACCTCCCTAACCCTAATACGCGCTTTGCGCGTAAAAAATGATGGCGGCCGTTCTAGTCGGCCGTTGCCATTTTTACGTAGCGGACGCTGTGCTTCCACATGTGTCGCGGCGGCTATGATGCTGAGAGTGCGTCAGCGGCGCTTTGCGGCATCATAGCTGCGCCGCGAGGAGGAGCTCCATTTTGGAGCTCCTTTTTTTGCTCCGCGAGGGAGTTGCGCGGTTTGGCTGCTGCGACTCCCTCGCGGAGCAAACAGCAGCGCCGGGAGACCGCCGCAAAGTGGTGGCTTGTAACCCACTCCAGTAACATTTGTTGACCTCACCAAAGCCTTCGATACTGAGTAGAAAAGGTCTGTGGCAGATCCTGGAACGACTAGGATGCCCCCCCAAATTCCTCAAAATGATTACCCTGCTACATGAAGGCCAGCAAGCTCAAGTCAGATATGGAGATGCTCTCTCGGAGCCCTTTCTAATAACTAATGGTGTGAAACAAGGTTGTGTTCTCGCTCCAACTCTATTTACAATCCTCTTCAGCATGATGCTCCAAAGGGCTACGGCAGATCTCAAAGAAGAAGACGGCATTTATATACGCTACCGTACTGATGGTAGCTTGTTTAACTTAAGCCACCTGAGGGCCCGCACTAAGACTCTAAACTATCCAGTCCGTGAGCTGCTTTTTGCTGACGATGCTGCCCTCGTTGCCCACACGGAAGCAGCTCTGCAGTGCCTAACATCTTGTTTCGCTACAGCTGCAGAGCTCTTTGGACTGGCAGTCTGAAGAAAACGGAAGTTCTCTACCAGCCGACACCACAGAAAGAACACTACCACCCCCACATCACTGTAGGTACATCTGTGCTTAAGTCCCCATCTACCTGGGGAGCATCATCTCCTCAGATGCCAAGATTGATAAAGAGATTGCCCCTAGCAAAGATCACAGACTAGCAAAGGAATATAGGGCATTCGGAAGGCTTCACAAAAGAGTCTGGAGTAACAAACACTTGAGGCGAAGCACCAAAATCAGTGTGTATACAGCCATTGTACTGTCTATTCTCCTTTATGGATCTGAAACAGGGTCACCTATCGCCAACACCTATGACTCCTCGAACGCTTTTATCAGTGCTGTTTACGCACAATTCTAAATATAAACCGGACTGACTATGTGACGAATGTTGCTGTCCTTGAGCAAGCAGGGATCACTAGTATTGAGGCCATGCTATTGAGGATGTAGCTGCGCTGGGCAGGACACATTTCTAGGATGAAGGACCATCGCCTCCCAAAAATAGTATTCTATGGTGAACTCGCCACAGGTCAGCATAAGAGGGGCGCCCCAAAGAAGAGATACAAGGACTCCCTGAAACAACATCTCAGGCTCAGCCAATCACCAACAATGGTCCACCCTGGCCTCGCATCAGGAGGCATGGAGTCGCACTATCCATGATGCTGCAGTCTTTTTTTGAAAACACACCGAATGAGCCTTGAAGAAAAACGACAGCGCAGAAAGAACCACACCCAGAAACATCACCCAAGGAGACTTTCTGCTGTGCTTTCTGCAACCGGACTTGTCTATCTCAGATTGGCCTTTTTAGCCATCAACACGCTTGTAGTAAGCGTGGGATGAGTCCTTCCTGAATCTTCGTTCGCGAAGAAAAGCCAGAGATACTTAGAACATTGTAATACTAGATTAACGTCAACTTCCCTTTAAGAATACACTCAAAACGGATCTCTTCTGGCAGGCTTATTCATCGGATTCTATACAGTGGTACCTCGGGATACGAAATACCCAGGTTACGAAATTTTCGGGATACGAAAAAATCCCATAGGGAATTATTGTTTCGGGTTACGAATGTTTTTTCGGGTTACGAAAAAACTTTTGGTGCTTTTTTCGGCTTTTTCGCACGGAATCGCGGCTTTTCCCCATTAGCGCCTATGGCAATTCGGCTTACGAAGGCTTTTCGGGTTACGAAAGCGGCCGCGGAACGAATTACTTTCGTAACCCGAGGCACCACTGTATAAAAGTTTATGATGATGTTTCACTCTTGACTATGATTATTGGCTACTGATGAATCGTTTTTTAGAGAACTAATAGGAATGTGGTAAATTCAGTATTAGTGTTTTATCAGTTGTATTTGTATTATTGTATTATTTTATTGATGTAATCCTGCCTTGATCCTTGGGAGAGGCGGGAAATATGAATAAATATTATTATTTTTATATATTTTTCATCTTTTGGGCAAATAGGAGACCTACTCCACCTTAAATACCCACCTCACCAAACAATACAAGCAATTCAATCACTGGGGAGGGAAACCATCCAGATTCTCCTTCCTTGGACTTGTCAGTGTTGCTAGGAAAGGGGAGAAGAGCCTATTTGCTATCCCCCCAACATTACCTGCCCTTTCCTTAGCTTAGATGATTTATGTGGCAGTTGCAGGGAAAAGGCAAGCAAGTGGCAGAGAACAGGAGTCTTTAAAACCTGTTTTGACACCTCCCTCCCCTTTATCCCTAGCACACTCCAGATTGTAATTCATGCTATAGTGTTCTGGAGAAAGGTAATTTGTGTCAAGAGAGATAGAAACATGGATGTTTATCAATATTGTTGGTTTAAATCGAGAAGCACACTGTGATATGTGCTTCATCATGAATGCTGAATAGAATGGGAGTAAAGAAATGACCAGGTATTATTGGAAGAAATAAAGCAATGCATGATTATATCCAGTGCTACCTTTCCTGGAAAGGGATTAATTTTCACAATTTATTCTTCCTCTTTACAGCTACAGTTCCAAAAAGCTAACAGGCAATCTAGAATACAAGATGGCAAGAAAGGCTGCAGGAGAAGAAAAAGTGAATTTGCAAAGAAATGTTTAAAAATCACTTCCTTCCCTTACCTATTAAACAGAAGTCTCTTTCTGTGAACAGGACAGGACAGAATACAAAATACAGGCCCAAAGCCTTTGTTAGTGTGAACTAGAGTAGATCCACTGAATCAATGGGCTTTACTTGTGTGCTGACTCACCATACAATGATTAAGTGGGTCTCCTCTAGATGAGACTAATCAACAGAACTCCAGCCACTCTGCAATGCACTTTTCCAGCATTTGACAGTAAAGTATTTCAACATTCCACATGAGTCTATAAAAAAGTTAAGAGATTTTCCCTCTTTAATTTGTTAAAAATGTCAGACACATGAATACATGTTACTGTCATTACATCAATACAAAAAGCAATACAAATTAAGCAGCTGAATACAAAAATACATTGAATACATGAACACCACAATGGTACACAGCACTAATTGAGAATAGTGTATACATGAAAAAAGTAAATACATTTTTACATACACTGCATATGTGATTTCTACTCTAAGGGTAATGTTTTAGTTATGTCCTTTGCATTATCTTCTATATACAGCACTGAATAAAATACTTTAAAAAGTTGTTTCAGCTCCTTAATATGCAATACAGGATATCAGATTCACGAATAAAAAATGATGCCTTGCGTCAACTGCTCAGAAAAGATCAATTTTTTTAAAATTTTGCTTAGCAGGTAGGACTTGATAGATTTAATAAGTGTCATCTTAAATAGTGTCTCTTACAGTAATGTACATTATATTGCTTGAACCTGTACAATCATACAAAAGTGGCAAACATTCGCTAAATGGTAATTTTGAAAAAAACACAGTACACATATACAAGTCTTCAAACTGAATCCCAATTATGATTATTTACAACGAAAGTGCTTCTTTCAGTTCTAACATGATATAACATTTTTTTTAAAAAAAACACACAGATAAATGATTAATCTCCCCCAAAATGGGGAAATTATACAGAAAATACCAACTTGGCAAACACTATAGCATACTGTATTACTGCATGTGGTTCTGAAAATAGCAGCCCAAAAGTGTTTCTGGTTATAATTTAAAAATAAATAAAGCACAGAGGTAAACCAGTTACAAAATTGCAGAAACCTGCATTACTCACAATGGTAAAAAGTCTTAGTAAACAATCACCGGTATCTAACAAAAAGGTGAAGCAGTTGGGTCAAAAGTCTTGAAAACATCTTTCAGTGATTTGTCATCCGATTCCTCATTTGGATCATTTTCTGCTGTTTGACTGGTTTGCCCAGACTGCTTTACTTGCCTCTGATCAGTATATTGTGGTCTGATTAACCCTGATAAAGCTTGGATAGGAAGGTTGTGCACTGCGGGTGCAGAACTGGAGTGTTTAGTGTGAGACTTACTGATGCTACCCATTTTATCCAGATTGGCTTCTCCAGATCCTTCCAGATTCTTTTCTACATGTGGAGATAATTTCTGAGGCAGCTGTTCTTCTGACAAAGTAGCTTCACTTTGGCTAGAATTTTTTAAAATACCCTTTTTCTGGTTCTCTCCATTCTCCCCTGAATTAATTGGAGGATCCAATGCTACTTGATTTCTTGGATCATACAAACTAATACCACTCAGTATTGAACTAGGAGTGCCCAGATGAGCACTAGAAGATGACAACTTAGGTGCATATGGAGGCAACACATCTGAATCAGTCTGTGAGGCTGCAGCCTCTGAGGACTGTGATGTAGCACCACTAGATTTGGCTAATCGGGGATCAGTTTTAGAAGGCAAGAGGTCTTTTGCTGTCCCATGGTGAGTGTCTGTACTGGATGATCTATGGAGTCTAGGGTCAATGGTTTTCTGTAAGCGAGGATCTCCTAATTTCCCAGGATGGGAATCTCCAGCATGGTCCAAAGAAATACTTCTGCTTGCTAAATTTGCATTTTTTGCTTTTGCGGCTAATCGGGGGTCAGATGGAACTGCACTTGTGACTGGATCATTTTTTATATTCCTTAATTGATTAAATCTCTGGTCAGCTATCAGAGGAGGAAGAGGTAAATTGATCGAGGATACTGGGTCTTGTTTGGGCAAAGGTACTGGGAGTAAATCTTCAGGAGCCCAAACAATATGTTTAGCAAAGTTGGGTTTGCTCAAAACAATGTCCATTTTGATATGGCTAAACTGCCTAAGTTGAGACCTTGGATCCCGTAGTGTTACTCCTGGAAGAGGTTCTAATGGTATCAAAAAAGGTCGCTCCCTCAGCTCTCGTTCTACTTCCTCATCATCTTCATCTAGTCCTTTCTGCATGATTTTGACACTAGGATGTGTGTGATGCAAGTCCATCTTTACTCCACCAACTGATGAGCTTGCATGACTACTTTCGTTACCCTTTAACGTCCTAGGATCTCGTGAGAGCCTTGGGTCTAAGGCTCCTGAATCAGATGTTTTTTGAGCATTTGATCTTGAAGTGGACCTGAGCCTGGGATCAGCAGCTTGAATTCCTGGGCCTCGTTCTTTAGCAAGTCTTGGATCAGTTGGCATAACACGCAGCTGCTGGTCTGCTGACTGCTGTTGATTTCTAAATGTCTCACTTTGTTTCTTTAAGGTCTTTAGTATCGATTTAACACTGTTTCCTTCTTCCTCTTCACTGCTAGAGTACCAGTTTACATTATCATCTAGAAAAATAAAAATACAGCATTATGCATACTTCAATGGCTATATTTTTTTCTAATCTTAAGATTTCCAAAACAAAATTTCTCAGTAGTGTCTGCGTACTTTCAATGAAATTTGATTACACAAAAGAGGACAATTCTGATTTCCAATTTGAATGGTAGGAAGCGAGGTCTTTAATGACAAGCCAGTTGTAGTATCTTAGATCAGCAAAATTCAGCCATAAAACCAAACAGCAAATGCTCCATAGGTGTGGACGCATGAACTAACATTACTGGCCAAGTAACTGACTTGGGTAAATTTTAGTGGACTATGGACATTGCTTTTTAATAACAACAATAAATCTGAGTCTCAGTGAGCTTCAATAGCAACATTCAACATTCAGGTATGAATCACTGTCCAACACTGAAAAGACAATTATACAAACATGCAAATATTTCAGTAGGATGCAAACTAGCTAAAACACAAGAACATTAACTTGTCTACGTTTGTTTCTTCCTTTCTTTACATTCTTACTGCTATGGAGGGATCAAGAAAAAGGAGGAAAGACTGGAAGGATTATAGACATGTCAGTTCTGATTTGAGGAATTGCTGTCAATAGTCTTCCAAAGTTTTTTGTGGGTTTTTCGGGCTATGTGGCTATGTTCCAGAAAAGTTTCTTCCTGGAACATGGCCACATAGCCCGAAAAACCCACAAAAAACTATGGATGCTGGCCATGAAAGCCTTCGACTTTACAATAGGCTTACAAACTCACCCCTCTACAATAAAGAACTGCCTTTTTATGTGTGCAAAACTGAGACAAAGTCACTTTGGATCTTCCTGATCCAGAATACCATTTGCAGATGTGATGCTATTTTGGACTCCCAAGAACATATGAAGAGCTATGCTGTATAAATACTGAAGGCCTCCTTAGTTCAATATTCTATTTACATAGTGTCCCAGCAGCTACATATGAGAAAATAACCAACAGGATAGGAGTTCAATTGTATCCTTTAAATTTTGGAGTGCTGTGAACAAAAATTAACATCTAAAAGTTGACTAATACTTATATGTGAAAACATTTTAACTCAATAAATGCCATGATAGATCTCTACACCTGCACTGAACCTAGTTTGAGGCTGGAATGTGTTTCTTAACTGCCAGATGGGAAAGTTCCATGAAAGCATAAAACAGTCCTTTCTACAGGACTAGCAGAGAAGCTTGAAGATAAGACAATGCTGTGATAATTCTGCGTTAGAAAATCCTCTCCTCCATTAAAAATATATATGCCAATAGATGGGCTAAGCCTGTGCTGTTTACATGCCTGTCAGCTTAAGATCCCTGTCGCAGCCTGTAAGGGTGGAAACGGGGTACCTGGCTACACCCATGTGGCCAGGTGTCCCCATCCAATATCATAGGCCATGACAGGGGGCTTCAAGGGCATGACGGCGGTGACAGTTAAGGGAGTGTGGGTCTGTGTGATGAGCTGGCTTTGTCCACGGAGTTTCCAGGAAACTCTGTGGCAAACAACCAATCATTTGGTTTTGCACTAAGGCCACACTGGGCCAGGATCCATTTGGCACTACCAGATTATTGTCCATTGGCCTACCCTACTGAGTTCCATCATCTGGACAGAACAACATCAGGTATAGTATGTAGAGAGATCTTGTAGCACCTTTGAGACTAACTGAAATAAAGAAGTTGGCAGCATGAGCTTTCGTAGACTTCAGTCTACTGCCTCAGATGCATATAGTGGAAACTAGGACAGACATATGTATACCATTGGTATGTGAGAATGTCAATTGAAACTGGACTTGCTTCTTCATTTCTATACACAAAGGATTTTGAATTTGAACTGACATTCTCACATACCAATGGCATATATATGTCTGTCCCTGGTTTCCATTTTATGCATCTGAGGAAGCAGACTGAAGTCTACGAAAGCTTATGCTGCCAACTTATTTCAGTTAAGTCTCAAATGTGCTACATACTGATTCCACAGACAAATACAGTTATATCTTTAAATTCTACCACATATGTGAAATAAGTAACATCTCCTGGTCCAATGTCCCATAGTTCACCTTAACTGCCAGCAGCCCCAGCAGCTAAAGGTCCAACTGCCAATCAGAGTGCAAAGGAAGTTGACATTTCCAACCTCCTCCTACCAGCGAATGAGGCTGTGACAATACTTGCAATGGGGTTCTGCTTCAAATTGTCCCAGTCTTGCTTGCTGGTGGGAGTGGGTTGGAAAAGCCATTCTCTTTGTGCCTCAATCAGCAGCTAGACACACCTTCTGATCTATCTGCTGACTGTTATGGTGAGGTGGCAAGGGGGATTTACATACAAATCCATATCATCTTACTAAATACAGAGCAGTTGTGGATACATAATGCTTTGTTATAAATTCATAACTGCAATACTGAATGCCAGGCATTTTTGTTTTTAAAAAAGAGCTCATTTCTTAACATTTCCTGGGCTATATAGTAAAGAATTGATTTCTCCAATGTTTTTTGATTGAAGAACTAAAACATTTTCCGTTTATTGTTTTGTGACGTTTCTTACCCAACAGTATTACAACTATACCACAAAGTGGAAATAACATTTTAAATTAATTTTACTTGTTTGTTTATGTCAATCTGTACTGGTCCTA
Organism: Sceloporus undulatus; assembly: GCF_019175285.1. Taxonomy (NCBI): domain Eukaryota; kingdom Metazoa; phylum Chordata; class Lepidosauria; order Squamata; family Phrynosomatidae; genus Sceloporus; species Sceloporus undulatus. The sequence continues at coordinate 24,180,499 of NC_056522.1, read as the reverse complement.
TGTGATTCTCTGACAGTTTTTATATTTTTTTTCATCTGCCTTTAAAGCCAAGAATCTGTAATTGGCTGGGTTCTAAAATAATCTTTGGATAGTGGTTTACGTAGTTCGCAATTAACAATGAGACATCAAATAGGTTTTATAAGCTTTGGTACAGTAATATAGTGTTTATTTTAACTGGTGTGATACTGGAGGAACGACTTAGGGAGCTGGGGATGTTTAGTCTGGAGAAAAGAAGGTTAAGAGGTGATCTGATAGCACTGTTTAAATACTTGAAGGGATGTCATATTGAGGAGGGAGCAAGCTTGTTTTCTGCTGCTCCAGAGAACAGGACCCAGAACAATGGATGCAAGCTCCAGGAAAAGAGATTCCACCTCAACATTAGGAGGAACTTCCTCATGATAAGGGCTGTTTGACAGTGCAACACACTCCCTCGGAGTGTAGTGGAGTCTCCTTCTTTGGAGGTCTTTAAGCAGAGGCTGGATGGCCATCTGTCAGGGATGCTTTGATTGAGAGTTCCTGCATGGCAGGGGGTTGGACTGGATGGCCCTTGTGGTCTCTTCCAACTCTACGATTCTATGATTCTAATATCCAATCAGAATATGCAAAGTTTCTGCCTGTCACGAGAAACAAATAACTTTGTATTATATTTGTCTGAAAAAAAGATGTTTTCTGCCAGTTTCAGGTTATCTCTGTGCTCATTATCTATCTATCTATCTATCTATCTATCTATCTATCTATTATTAGAGTACTTATACCCCGCCCTAAAGGCTATCAGAGCAGCTTACAATTATTATTTTGGGTCTTTTTTGCTGCTTTCGCTGCATGCTTGAGGCCTGCCTTCAAGATAGATTTTTTCCCTCTAAATAAGTTTAGGTATTCTTGTGACTATTGGTACAAGAGAATTCCTCTCAGAGCTGGGAATTTAGAATGCTTGAACTTGTTGAACTAGAGTGGGTGTCAGACTTAGGTATTAGACCAAGGTGGAATTCACTATTTAATTAAACTTTCTTTATCTACCATTAACTATCTACTTTGCCTTTATTGGATAATATATAGACACCCCCCTCTTTTTGATGGCTCATTTTTGGATACAGTATTCTGCTGTTTTGACAGATCTAAATTATAGTCATGTACTGCATTTTCAACCCTTGGTTTGCTCTTTCAACCACTCCCCAGTGTGCTATTCCCCCCACCCCCAGCCAACATGACACAGTCTAAAGTTTGATCATGCTTTTGCAAGCTAAAAAAGACTGGGTTCCAGTTTTCAACTGATTCCACTTTTTGACAGTCCTCTGTTTCTAACCCATCAGATAGGCATGGGCTTCCTGAAAATAGCTTTACTATTTCATTATTGTCTTCTATGGTAGTCTTACTGTCTCTGCTTCAGTTATGCCATCTTTATCATCACCGCTACAATACAGTGGGTGCTTGGTATCTGCTGGGATTTGGTTCCAGGACCCCACCAGAGATACAAAATCTGTGGATGGTCAAGTTCAACTAAATAAAAGGGGGTAGGAAAATTGGTGTCTCCTACATAAAATAATAAATTCAAGGTTTGCTTTTTTGGAATTTATATCCTTTTGGAATATTTTCAAGCAGTGGATGATTGAATCCGTGAACATGGAGGGCTGACTATAATATATTCTGTATTTCTACTGTTTTTAGAAACTTTTAATACTTTCCATCATCCTGTTAGTCATTTCACTAAATGCTTAATTGGTTTTATTTGGGGTATATCTGAGGATTAACACTCTCTATATAAGTTCACTGGAGCAAAATAAAATAATGGTAAAAATATCCATTTTACACATCTCAATATTATTTATACTGCCTGGACAGGAAGAAAAGAAAGAACATAATAATATGCTCAGCATTATGGTGCTGGAAGAGATTCAAGAAGACTATGGCTCTCTGAATTTATAAGCTTCCTTTTAATACCGTGTAAGCCAATGGTCAGAAGGAACTCTGCTGGGGGTTAAGTGTATTTGCCATCACACCCTTCCTCTTAGGAATATATCTCCCTTCTGTTGACATGTACTTTATATAAATACTGGTTATAAAAATAATAAGTCATTGCTTTCCTTGCTCACTGAATTAGCATCCTACGAATATATATAAGGTAGATATATTAATCAGGCAGTAACAGTAGAAAACTATGGGTGAATGTGGACAGACTATATTGAAGATGCACTCTGTCAAATGTGTACTGTAGCTGGGGGTGTATGAGTATACTACCCAATTACTATAATGAAATTAACAACTTCAACAACATCATCATCAACAACAACAACAACCCCTTTCAGGACCAATCAGGAGCTGATTTTGCAATGTGTGATATACCAAAATGTTCACAAACACTTGAAAAGACAACTTACATATGAACATAATGTTATACAACATTTTGTTTTAAAAATGCAGTCTGACAATACCTTCTTCTCTACTCAATGACCTTTGACAACGACTGCTCATTTGGTCTCCATCATCTTGTTGTTTCTGACTGAGCCTAACGAAAAGGGCTTTTTGCATTGCAGGAAGGAAGTCTGGTACATTAATAGCTGAATTGTGTCCTGTTGCAGAGGCACAATCTAATTCGTACTCATTTCCACTGTTATGTGAATCTGAAGAAGTGTGGTGAGGCTGGTGTTCTGTAAATTCTCCTTGCCATGTACCATCTGTATTCAATATTACAAATAATCATTATTAATGCTGAATACAAGCTAAAAAGCTATTTCCAAGCTGCCTCTCTCTCTCTTTCTCTTTCAAAGTAGGCTATTTAAATGCTGTCCCTTGCAACCAAGAAACTTAATCCAAAGTGATAAACGAGGTGGAACTATACAGACTACAGCAAGATTAATTTTCAATGGATGTAACCACGAGGGGCAGGGAGCAGATTCACATTCTCCCTCAGTGCATTTTTTTTAGCTTCTCCTACATAAAGCAGTCTACAGCAGCACCTCTCTTAGGTGGGCATGGTGAGCAATTGGCCTTTCTCCTAAATCTGAAGCAGCAGGGATGGGCAAGGATTATCCTAGCATTTGTGGGGTAACCTTCCCGGCTCCACAGTTGGAAGAAAGGTTGAAAATTGATTGGAAGCTACACGGCAAGACTAACAAGAGTGCTGTGGTTATCCAGGGCTGAACACGCAATCCCAACCAGCTAGCCTTTCTTTCTGAAACAACACCATCCCAGCTGGCAATCTTTTTTTCAAAAGAATTGGGTGTTTTTTTAGATTCCCTTGGATCCTGAGCCCTTACAAATGGATGCTTGATGTTTGCCAGGTAAAGAGTTTTGTGTACATGGGAGAGGTGGTGGTTTCTGATTAAGCACTGGATGGCAAATGAATTTGTCTTGACTTGGCTGGATTTAAAAACAGGGGCTGGATGGCCATCTGTTGGGGATGCTTTGATTGTGATTTCCTGCATGGCAGGGGGTTGGACTGGATGGCCTTTGTGGTCTCCTCCAACTCCATGATTCTATGATATAATTGCCTCTATTGCCACTGGGGGCATACACTCTTACAGAAAAAACTAAGTGTTTGCTCGGCAAGAGATACAGTCAGGCCTTCACATCTATGGGTGCTCCATTCTGGATCTCCCCCCCCCCAGATAACAAAAAGCACATTATTCCCAATGACGGTATGACCATGTGCATGGGCCGCCACTGGGGTGAATGGGGCAGGGCCATCCACAGATGCTCAAATCTGCAGATGACAAGCCCGCAGATGGCAAGAGCTGACTGTACGGTAACAGCCAGAGCATAATCCATTATCTACACCTGGTCCAAGTCCCACTATCAAGAATTCCACAGGAAAAAAATGTTCTGTGTAGGGTACACAGTAAGGAGCCCTGGTGGCGCAGTGGTTAAATGTCTGTACTGCAGCCATTCACTCGAAACCACAAGGTTGCGAGTTCAAGACCAGCAAAAGGGCCCAAGCTCGACTCAGGCTTGCATCCTTCCGAGGTCGCTAAAATGAGTACCCAGACTGTTGGGGGCAAATTAGCTTACTTGCTGTTCACCGCTATGATCTTTGGAATAGCGGTATATAGATAAAACAAATTATTATTATTATTACACAGAGCTAATACTACACTTATTGGGGGGGTTCCGTGCAGCAGGTATGTTCTCCATCCACAATGACTGGATTTTGAAAATACTTCTTAAAATCTTTAATTACGAGGTTTAAGAATGGGTGAAATGTCAGTTCTAGCAAATTTCAACTCTTCCCAGTACAGTAGGCCCACCCCAACTGTGGGTTTGCTATCTGCAGATTTGAGCATCCATGGGTGGTCCTGCCTCATTCAGTGCCCGTGCATGTGGTCATGCCACCATTAAAATCAATGTGTTATGTTGTTGTGTTATGTTATGTTGTGTATGTTAAAAGATTGATATGTTGTGTTGTAAAATTTGTTAATAAAATTTTAAAAAAATCCAAAAAAAACAACAACAATGGGACTTGAGGTCCCCCAATTTTTGGCATCTATGGTATGTGTGTATGTGTAAGAGAACCCTCGTGGATACGAAGGGCTGACCGTATTTACAAGTGTTGTAGTTCTCAGGATAAAACTGTATAAATTGGAACTTACCACCAGCATTATTGGTTGCCTGGAAGTTGTGTACAGCCTGATGTGAATAGTAATTATCATAGAAATTGGATGGATTCTGAAGAGGCTCGTAACCAGTGTTTGGCTGTCGTTCACTGACAATTTGCTGATATGGCTGGCCAGACGTGCAGTGATTGTCTCTGGGCATGTTTGCCACATGGTCTTGAACAACAGCACAGCCGTAAGATGCTCCAGATGGTGTTAAAGATGGACCACCCTGTTGCCCATGCATAGGCCCACCAACTGGACCCTGTGGCCCCAAGTAACCTGGAGGCACTGGCTGCAAAGGTGGACTCTGCGGTACTGCTGGACCTACGCAGGGATGCCCAGGAGAAGCTGGAAGTCCTGCCAATCCGTTATGTCCTGGGCTTGAGTCTGCCTTGTATATATGTGAATCGTTTCCTTCAAATTCTGGTCCTGGTGGTGATGTGCTATTATAGAATGCTGGTGGACTGAAAAACAAAACATTAAATCAAGAAAATTTCTGTATAAATATTAAATCCAGACTGTAAATAACAGGCAGCCTTTTGGTCTAGAGACAATATTTCCCAAGTTATTTTAGTACATCTTAGAAAAGAAACTATTATATGATCTGTAGTTTTATTGATTGTTGTTTTCTGAACACCAAGCCATTGCTCAGCATAAACCACAAATTATTTTGGCATCTTCTCTGTACAGGATAAGAGAGAATGAGTACAAATTGCAGTGGGGAAAACACATTACGACAGACCCCCAACAGTAAATTCTCACCACAGTTTGTAAGGGATGTTACAGAAATGTTTTGTTTAGAGGATTTAAAATGGATTCGAGTATCTATGTAATTTTCTTAAAAGCATTATCAACAAATGTAATTATATTTTAAATGTACTGTCAAGTCAAATTTTAGACCCAAATAGACAGGTTACTAAATTCCATGTTATTAAAGTGACAGCTCATTCAGGGATTCTATATCTAAATAAGGTTATACCCATATTTTAATGCCATTTTCCTAAAGGTTTAGTCATATCACGGTTGTGGTTATTGCTGTACCTGCTAGCTTAGCTGCACAAACTGCATCCATCCACTACCATGCTATACTGAAGGGCCATTGCACTTTCTGGAGAAAAGTGACCAGTGGGGTCCCACAGGGCTCTGTCCTGGGCCCAGTGCTATTCAACATCTTTATCAATGACCTGGATGATAGAATTGGGAGCATACTTATCAAATTTGTAGATGATACCAAATTAGGGGGAATAGCTAATACCCCAGAGGACAGGATCAAGATTCAAAATGACCTGAATAGACTAGAAAG
>NC_056522.1:24121828-24174207 GCF_019175285.1 Sceloporus undulatus | reverse complement strand
CCAGAGGACAGGATCAAGATTCAAAATGACCTGAATAGACTAGAAAGCTGGGCCAAAGCTAACAAAATGAAATTCAACACGGAGAAATGTAAGGTATTGCACTTAGGGCGGAAAAATAAAATGCACAGATATAGGATAGGTGACACCTGGCGGAATGAAACTATGTGTGAAAGGGATCTAGGAGTCCAAGTAGACCACAAGTTGAACATGAGTGAACAGTGTGATGTGGCAGCTAAAAAGGCCAATGCTATTTTAGGCTGCATCAATAGAAGTATAGCGTCTAGATCAAGAGAAGTAATAGTGCCACTGTATTCTGCTTTGGTCAGGCCCCACCTAGAATATTGTGTCCAGTTCTGGGCGCCACAATTCAGAAAAGACATTGAGAAACTGGAGCGTGTCCAAAGGAGGGCGACAAAAATGGTGAAGGGTCTGGAAACCATGCCCTATGAGGAACGACTTAGGGAGCTGGGGATGTTTAGCCTGGAGAAAAGAAGGTTAAGAGGTGATATGATCGCCCTGTTTAAATATTTGAAGGGATGTCATATTGAAGAGGGAGCAAGCTTGTTTTCTGCTGCTCCAGAGAACAGGACCCGGAACAATGGATGCAAGCTCCAGGAAAAGAGATTCCACCTGAACATTAGGAGGAACTTCCTGACAGTAAGGGCTGTTCGACAATGGAATGCACTCCCTCGGAGGGTGATAGAGTCTCCTTCCTTGGAGGTCTTTAAACAGAGGCTGGATGGCCATCTGTCAGGGATGCTTTGATTTGGATTTCCTGCATGGCAGGGGGTTGGACTGGATGGCCCTAGTGGTCTCTTCCAACTCTACGATTCTATGATTCTATGATTCTTTTGTATTTTGAAAAGACAAAGAAAACAAGTGCAAGTGATACTGAGTCCTTGGAGGGGGAAACACATTTCTGTGCTGTACTGGTTAAATGTGTACCCATTTTCCTCCTGGTGTAAAAACAGTTTTTCACGTATGGTTCTCTGCTTTGGAAAATGAGGAAGGAGAAGGAATAGGGGGCAGAGAGCAATGAGTTGCACCCAGCAGGGCAATGGACAGAGGTTGAGCAAACAGTCCTTAACACTTTTATTCAAAAATACAGCTATGTTAGTCTGTAGAATCTGTATTTAGAGAGATCTTGTAGCAACTCTGAGACTAACTGAAAGAAAGAAGGTGGCAGCATAAGCTTTCATTGTTACAAGTTCTCTCTACATACTAACACTTTTATTATAACCTTGTCAGAATACAATCAATGTTCTGAACTTCTTTCATGCTTCTTGCTTTAGTCTAATACTTACGTTTTTCCAATTTTGTGTGCTAAATCCACTGTTGGCTTCACAACTATTTCAAAAAGAGATGGAATTTTTTTGAATTCACCAGAGGGATCCTGACAAATTTCTACATCTTCCTCAGTAAATGAATATGGTTCTGGTGGAGTTGGCAAAAGTCCAACTCCTGGAGGTGGTTTAGGAAGAGGAACTATTCCACGCTTCCTAAGTTCTTCCACTTCTTTCTCGTCATCATTTTGTGGCTCCTCATCATTATTTAAAACCTACAGCACACAGGTTAAAAAAATTTAAGTTACACAAATTTCCATTTTCTAACATTTTAGTGGCCATTATATAATGCCACCACATATTTACTTAATGGGATTCTGACTTCCCTGATCCATAAGATTCAGTATAGAATAGAAACCAGGTTTAGAGTAAAATACACATGCCATACTCCAGTTAATCTCACCATTATTTGAAAATGCCTTCCAAAACCTTTCTTAGTTAATGAAAACAGTATATCCTAAACTTATATATCAAAACAGATCACAACCAAATGTTCAAACTCTTGTTACTAAAAATGGTCAACTCACTGGCAGAGATCCAAAAAAGAAGGGGATCTTTTAACAGAGAGCAATCATTTAATTGGTTTAATACATGGATTAGGTTTAATCTCATCGACCACCGTCACAATGACAAGAAAGGTTCTTTCAACAGGTAGGTTAGTGAGTGAGATGAGCCCAATACCAAATTCTTTTCAACATGGAGTTAGAGAGGTAAGGCAATTAACCCACCCTTCCCCCAAATTCTGCTGAAGCATGAGGTTTGCTTCAGCTCTGCAGTTGTTAAGACACATAACCATAACAGGTTTCTGCCATCCTTTTCCAGCACACAGTTGGAGACATGGAAATGAGACAAACATGTTTGCCTCTGTACCTAATGGGTGTAGCGCAGCAAAGCTAACTTCACTCTTTCATTTCAGGGATAGATGGGAGAACCTAAGGCATAGAAACGTCTACTGGGCACAAAGACAGAGCAAGCCAATTCAGTTCCTGCTAGTCACACACAGAGGCATAACAAGATAACATGTTCCATTCTATTCTCAAGTGCTCAGCTGGTAGTAGGAGGCTTGAAGTGCATGGTCTTGCTTTATGCCCGATAGGGTCTCTCAGAGAAGAATGTCCTCACAATACAGAGGTGAAATAAGCTTCTGCCCAACCTACAGTTCTCCCTTTAGATGGGAGAAACTGTCTCCCAACTCCTCCCTTTGCATGTTTTAGGGTCAGAGATAGAAAAAGGTTTTTGGCTAATCTCTTCCTATGTTTCAGGGATGCACATTGATGTCAGGCATAATACCCAGGGTCACTAATAATAATCTAGTGGCAAAACATTTTGGCTGAACAGTAAGGGCACAATAATGTTACACAGCAGTTCATGTATAATCATCTATAAACATACCAAGATTTCTTGGAAAATCTAGTTAAAACTGTTTTTTCATTTTTGGAAAAAAAACCCCTTCATATTCAACTATGAGATCACAGTGACAGAAGGAGAATAACTCACCTTATCAAGTAGTTCTTTTGACTCTTTAGTTAGTGGGTCATGTGAAAACTTACACTTATCCCCATGGTAGCACTTGGCTCCTGTATGATAGAACTTGCAAGGGAATTCATGTGAGCCAATATTAAGGACTCTAACAAGTACATGTTTTCTAATAACATTGCTGGTACATCCCCCATTTTGACAGGAACAGTAAGGTGGAATGAACTACACTGAAAGGAGCCTGTGAAATTGTTCACACTGACGTCGAAGGCTTTCATGGCCAGCATCCATAGTTTTTTGTGGGTTTTTCGGGTTATGTGGCCATGTTCTAGAAGAGTTTATTCCTGACGTTTCGCCGGCATCTGTGGCTGGCATCTTCAGAGAATGCTGACCTGGAAGAGAGTGGGTATATATATACTGTGTGATCATGGGTAAGGAGGAGTGATTCCCATGTTAATCTGTGTATTGTTCTGTTGTTGATGGCCGGGCCTCAGGGTAGGAGGATATGAAAAGAGGATTAGTGTCTGTTAATTGGTGATCACTGTCTGCTGGGAAGGGTCAGAGGGTTTCCCAGCAGACAAAGATCACCAATTAACAGACACTAATCCTCTTTTCATATATTATTATTATTATTGTTGTTGTTGTTGTTATTATTATTATTATTATTATCTTCATTTATAAAGCGCCGTAGATGTACACGGCGCTGTACAAAAACCAAATAAAATCAAGAATATATAAAAAGCCTGCCTATGGCATGCAATCTAGAAGTTAAAACAACAGGTTAGAAACATCATAAAACAAGTTAAAACAGCAAGTATCAAATATTGAGACAAGCATCAAAACAACCAGGTCACAATCATATTATTATTAATCCTCCCACCCTGAGGCGGCCATCAACAACAGAACAATACACAGATTAACATGGGAATCACTCCTCCTTACCCAGGATCACAGTGAGAAGATCCATCTCCCGACTCCGAAGGAGGAGCATGCCTCTTTTTAAAAGAGGATTTTGAGCCTGGGCCTGTCTCCTTAGGTCTAGCCTTGTCCTTGTCGGAGGACTTTGGCTTAGAACCCACTCCGTCGGAGCCGTGCCTCTTGTCGGACTTTGCTGCAGTAGCACTTGGCTTGGTGCAGGGCTTCAGCTTACAGCCCGCTCCGTCGGTGCCGTACCTCTTGTCGGACTTATCGGCAGTGGCGCTTGGCTTGGTGGAGGAGCTCCAGGCCACAGTGGCACTAGGCTTGGTGACGGACTTAGAGCTGTGGGCCACAGAATTGGCATCCGCCGATGTCGACATCAAAGCCACGGGCGTGGAACCTGGCCGGTCGGCCTCCTGCAGCTTCAGAACCCCTTGGTAGGTAGCCGTAATGAGTCTGGAGTCCCGGTTTTTCCTCGCCTGAAGGGTAAGGGACTTACAAAGAACACACACCCTGGAATCGTGGTTCTTGCCCAGGCAAAGGAGGCAAGAGGAGTGAGGATCCTGGATGGGGATCTTACCACTGCAAACATCACATTTTTGAAGGGTGCCGGAGACATCCTTAACAGAATCGAGATCCAAGAGAAAAGTCAGAGATGCGCCAAATGGTCAACAACACATGGGGGATTCAGAAGGAGAGTGGTCAAATAACAGTCCGTAGTCAAGTCCAGTGAACAAGATCAATATCAGCGAGTGAAGTTCACCAAGCAGCTAACGCGACCGAAAGAAGGAACTGGGGAAAGAGTGGGAACGCAGAAGGCTTATAAGGGATGGGCGGAGCTACCGCCAAAAAGTTGCAAAGTAAACTTTGCCCAGTGATTCCAGAAGTTTCCGAGCAGCACTGCGCAGGTGCAGTACAACCCATTTGTATGATTCGCAGAGACCACGAAGAAGAAATATATCCACTCTCTTCCAGGTCAGCATTCTCTGAAGATGCCAGCGAAACTTTAGGAATAAACTCTTCTAGAACATGGCCACATAGCCTGAAATCCCACAAAAAACTATGTTTAAACTGATGTTCAAGGGATGACAGTCACTGGGGGTTTGATCAATGGGGTCCTTAAGAGAGTTCTTTTTAAAGAATTCATGCTAAGTTAACCATTTGGATACAATTTTCCCTTCCATAAATGTATTCCTTATTTTAAACAAGTACATAACACAATTTCATCTCAGAGGATTTTACATCAATGTTAAAAAACATTAATAATACAGATTTAAATATGAAATATACATTTTTCTAAATGGCTGTGCAAACAAAAAGATTTTGATCTGGCATAAAAAAACCATACAGTGTTAGGCTGAGGGGAACTTCCTGTGGTACAGCATTCCAAAGCAAGCCACCACTGAGAAAGTCTTGTCTTTTGTAGCTAAGGATATTTTTTTCAATTACTGTCATTCTCCATAGAGGAAACAAAAACAGGTTCTTCCCTCAAACCTTTGTTTTCAGCCACTGCTGCTTCCAGAAAAGGTCTAGCAGGAAAAGTGTGGGGTGGGGGTGGGGGAAAGGAACATTCCTTTCCTGCCCTTTCCCTAAATTTCCTTTATCAACTTTTACATAAGATGTAATGGCAGCAACAAAAATCTTTCTTCAACGCTTTCCTTCCATTTTTGAGAGCTTGTCTACATGAATAAAATACTCCTCATTCCAACCGAACAGACTGTGATCTGGCACATGTGATTCAAAGGAATGTGGGCTATTTGCCACGGGGGAGGTGTCTCCCAAAAATTCCACTAAGAAAGGACTCACAGAGTATCTGAGAGGATGAGCATTATTGAATGTGTAGCCATCTGTCTGCTTCACAAGGCTGCACATTTTCAGCATTGGGAAGGCAAATAGTTACAAATTTGCACAGGAAAGTGAAGACAATTAAAAGTTGATAGGAATGTGTGAAAATCTGCAGCAATTCGCATAATCCATTATGTGTAGACCAGCCCTGAGAAAATGAAGGATAGCTTTCCTCCCTTTTTGTTGGGCTTTTAGAATAACCAACAGAACCAAGATGGTACTTTCACTTTCTACAAAAACCAAATACAACAGCAGAAAGCCTTAAATCTTCCAGGTTCCCCAATTTGCCATAAAAAGTAGGAAAGGGAAGATATTAACCACAAATAAAAGGTTTGGATCATAAAAGGTGTGGTTTAAGACAACACTGTGGTTCCTTGTATTATAATTTTAAGAAGCAAGTCCAAGGAAAAAGCACAGATTTTTATATTTTTAATAACAATCAATGGATTAAAGGTGAAATACTTCCTTTAACATTTGCATGGCTATGAATTCCTCAAATCCCTATAAGAAAAGGGCCTATCTGGTGTTCTGCAAATATCAGTTTATATTACATGTACATTACTACTAACTAATACTACTAATAATTATTCAACATGATACTCACACCATTGCTGGAATTATTTTGTAAAAGGATATTATGCATATAAATGCAGTTCTCCCCTTTGGAACAATAACCCTGTATATAAAACTTGCAGATTTCCTTTTTCTTTTCTATTTCTGCATCATGATCAAATTTACATTGGTCTCCCTGTGGAAATAAAAAGAGAGGTTATCAGTTCCAAATGTGGAATTCTTCCATTTCAAGTTGAATATTTATTGATAATACTATAGACTCTGATTCAGCATCATCCTGTTTTCTTCTGTTGGCATTGCTGAAAATTAAAAATTAACTGAACTAACAAATCAACAAAAGTCACAAAGGGAAGAAGCCTACTGTGGGGACCTCCACTTATACCACGACTATGGTACAAAATGTGGACACTCCTATTTGGCATACCACTATAATATCAAAGTTACTACCACCCTTGAATAACAGCATGTGTCTGAACTCACTCATTCGAATAGCACTATTATTGTGTTTTCAGAGGTATGTATGTATATCACAAGAATAAGTTATTACACAGAAGTTCAACAGGCAGTTAAAGATCACTTGGTGAACCTCAACCTGTAGTTCTTTCCGTATTTCATCATAATTTGTTTTAACTGACCCAAAATACAGTGCGCCCGTGTGCCATATGTGGCTTTAACCTTACACGGAAGGTTAAGCTGCGGGAGATATAATGGTGTGTGTGCCTGTGGTGCATGCAGCATGCAGGAATGCTCCCCATTAAAACAAATGGGGTTTCAGCATACTTGTTTTCCCTCATATGCAGGGGTGGGTGGGTTCCAGAACAGATCCCCCATGTATGGGGAGGGCTCACAGTACAAATTTTTACTCCTTCACTTTCTTGTCTATCACTGACTGTAACTAATTCCTAGCTCTCATATCTCACTAGTTTACACACACCAGCCTTTTTAAAATTCTGTGTAAAATGTTCATATAATCATCAGTCACCCCAATATTCCATGCTCTCGCCTCTTCCCAAGATATCACTTACCTTATATCATATACAAAAATTGCATACATAACCACACTTTATCTTAATTTCTCTAATAAACACAACATTTAAAAAAACCAAAGGAGTCCAGAACATCACAGTAATGTTTTATGAACAGATTCTATTTGTACTCAGGAAATTCTTCTTTCCTCCCCCTCCACAGGCCCCTAGCCACTGCCTCCCAATCTCTTCTGGAGAGTCAACACAATGCTTCAGAGTAAACTTTGAAGGTGTGCAGGAGGAAAGGAAAATAGCTCTCCAGTTCCTCTGAGAGACAAAACTTCACATACTATCATCCAAAGTGTAATATAAAACTAATATTTCTATTGTAATAAAAATACTGCAGTTGTTCAGAATTTATTTTCACACTCTAGTTTTCAGCTGTAACTGTTGGACAGAGCTGGTAGCCAAGAGAGTTGCAAACTAACACAGCAGTGACGCAACACTACGTAAGAAGATATGTATATAGCATCAGACTATCAGAACAAACATGCTAACATAAGCCACCAATACTTGTTGAAAATGACATAGTTACTTCAAATTCTATACTGTTCTTGTTAAGTATTAAATATGAAAGTCTACACCAGTGTTTAGAAATACTGTAGCTATACATAATTTTGACTTTTCTTGTAGTTCTGTAAGTAGTTTTCTCTAGTATTTTTTTTATACTGAGCTTATAAAAAAATAGTTATGATAAATCTTGTGTTGGCAGTGAGAAAATTGCAATGAAAATAATTTAACCCAGTTTCAAAAAGAGAGATTATATGTTCACCTTAATACACCGTGCCTCTAGGAAATATTTACAAATTTGTTTTCCTTTGTGTTCCACAGTATGCTGGTTTATGAATGCCTGACTCATAGTTGGCCATTTCTTCACAGGCCTTATTTCCTATAAAAACAAATATCTTGTTTTAATGTGCTGCTTCATCAAATATCACTAGAAAGTGAAACAATTATAACATTCATAGATTAAAATAAATGATTAACTAAGCTTCCCATAACATTTAAAGCCAAACAAATATATTGTTTTGGCATATATAATAAAGGCTGAAGACAAAGGCTCTTCATATTTAACATTGGTGATGAATAAGAGGATTGACAATTTAGCCACTCAAGTCAAACTATAGTTTTACTGCTGCTGACTAACTTCAGTAACACTGGTTATTTATATTAATTTCATTCTGCTAATTCAGCTGCTCAGCACTACTTTTCCAGATTACAAAATTGGACTATCCTTTCCTACATCTTAGCTTCATAAAATGTTTGTCTCATAATGCATATTGTGCATAAGCTGCACAATCCAAGCCATTTACTCCAGCCATCATACTGACAGCCTATCTATTCTAACTTTTATAAAGTCAAGTCTTTCCACTGAATACTTCCACAGAAATATAAATAAAAATTCCAAGTATTAAGACAAGAGAATCCATTTTCCATTTCATTTACCTCTTCGAGTCCTTTATTTATCCCTCTTCCCCTTCCACGATCTTTACGCTTCTTTAGGATGCCACGCCCTCGGCCAATAATGTAACTATTGCCAGTTTGTCCAACACCTTAACAACATACACACAACACGACATATTGGGAGCATAAAGATTATGTTCTGGAAAAGCAACAATATACATATATACTATGCATTTACAATAGTGGATGGGAAGGTCTCTTCTCGCACTCCATTTCAGAGTTGAAATTCTTTTTGAAGCAATTTCTGAGAATACAAAATAGCAAATTGTTCCCAATCCCCCTGAGACCTTTTAGAATGTGTTATGATTAAATCATAGAATCATAGAGTTGGAAGAGACCATTAGGGCCATCCAGTCCAACCCCCTGCCATGCAGGAAATCCAAATCAAAGCATCCCTGACAGATGGCCATCCAGCCTCTGTTTAAAGACCTCCAAGGAAGGAGACTCTATCACCCTCCGAGGGAGTGCATTCCATTGTCGAACAGCCCTTACTGTCAGGAAGTTCCTCCTAATGTTCAGGTGGAATCTCTTTTCCTGGAGCTTGCATCCATTGCTCTGGGTCCTAGTCTCTGAAGCAGCCGAAAACAAGCTTACTCCCTCCTCAATATGACATCCCTTCAAATATTTATACAGGGCGATCATATCACCTCTTAACCTTCTTTTCTCCAGGCTAAACATCCCCAGCTCCCTAAGTCGTTCCTCATAGGGCATGGTTTCCAGACCCTTCACCATTTTTGTCACCCTCCTTTGGACACGCTCCAGTTTCTCAATGTCCTTTCTGAATTGTGGTGCCCAGAACTGGACACAATATTCTAGGTGGGGCCTGACCAGAGCAGAATACAGTGGCACTATTACTTCTCTTGATCTAGACACTATACTTCTATTGATGCAGCCTAAAATAGCATTGGCCTTTTTAGCTGCCACATCACACTGTTCACTCATGTTCAACTTGTGGTCTACTTGGACTCCTAGATCCCTTTCACACATAGTTTCATTCCGCCAGGTGTCACCTATCCTATATCTGTGCATTTTATTTTTCCGCCCTAAGTGCAATACCTTACATTTCTCCGTGTTGAATTTCATTTTGTTAGCTTTGGCCCAGCTTTCTAGTCTATTCAGGTCATTTTGAATCTTGATCCTGTCCTCTGGGGTATTAGCTATTCCCCCTAATTTGGTGTCATCTGCAAATTTGATAAGTATGCTCCCAATTCTGTCATCCAGGTCATTGATAAAGATGTTGAATAGCACTGGGCCCAGGACAGAGCCCTGTGGGACCCCACTGGTCACTTCTCTCCAGGATGAAAAGGAGCCATTGTTGAGCACCCTTTGGGTTCGGCCGGTCAACCAATTACAGATCCATTTAACAGTTCCTTTGTCTAGCCCACATTTTACAAGCTTGTTTGCAAGAATGTCATGGGGAACTTTGTCAAAGGCCTTACTGAAATCAAGATATACTATATCCACAGCATTCCCTTCATCTACCAAGCTGATAATTTTATCAAAGAAAGAGATTAGGTTTGTCTGGCATGACTTGTTTCTCTGAAACCCATGTTGACTTTTTGTGATTATGGCATTGCCTTCTAGATGTTCACAGACTCTCTGTTTAATGATCTGCTCCAGAATCTTTCCTGATATTGATGTCAGACTAACTGGACGATAATTGTTTGGATCCTCTTTTTTCCCCTTTTTGAAGATGGGGACAACGTTTGCCCTCCGCCAGTCTGCTGGGATCTCTCCTGTTTTGCAGGAGTTTTCAAAGATTATTGCCAATGGCTCCGATATTACATTTGCCAGTTCTTTTAATACCCTTGGATGGAGTTCATCTGGTCCCGGAGACTTAAATTCATTTAGATTAATAAGGTGTTCCTCTACTATCTCTTTACTTATTCTGAGCTGAAATTCCTCTATTCTGTCCTCTGCTCCATTATCCTCAGGTTGAGCACCCTTTGCCTTTTCTGAGAAGACTGAGGCAAAGAAGGTGTTGAGTAATTCTGCCTTTTCTCTGTCTTCTGTTAGCATTTTGCCATCTTCTCCACGCAGTGGCCCTACCGTTTCCTTCTTCTTCCTTTTGCTGCGGACATATCCAAAAAAAGCCCTTTTTATTGTTCTTAACCTATCTAGCAAGCCGGAGTTCATTCTGCGCTTTAGCTTTTCTGACTTTACCCCTACACATGCCTGCTATAATAAATACAGTTCTTTAAAATCATATATACAGTTGCAGAAACAAAACATTTTGAAACTCAGGTAGAGAACTTATACATTTTATCATGTGTTTTTATTTCATCTGAACTATGGCTGGCCCCTCTGATCAGTAACCACTTAGTTACATATCATAAAATATTGCATTAAGTGATATGATGCCTGAAGAACTGGCCTTCTTCCTACTGAGAATTGTCTTCAAAAACTGTGTGTTTTGTAATTGCTATTACCATGCTTTATTTCTGTTTTAACTTATTTTTATTTAATGTAACTGAATGCACACAAGCCTTGGTCTTCCAGAATAAAAGGCAAAGAGGTTTGTTAATTCAAGTAGAAACTTTAAGTAAAAGTTTTCATTACATTTTTTAAAATAATTTAAATGTATTATCACAGTTGGTTTTTAAAATAATTTTAATTGATTTACAACAATTGACTACAATGGGCCCACCATATCAGCAGGCTAGCCATCCACGGACTTGAAAGTCTGCAGATCTCCCTGCCCGATTATTGTCAATGGTGGCACATGCATGTAGCTGCACCGACACAACTGCACAAACTTACTGTTGTCCAAATTGTATAATGTTTTACATCCTTGTTGTAACCCGCTTTGATCTCCTTTGGAAAAGCGGGCTATAAATAAACAGTATTATTATTATTATTAACTTTACCGCCCATTGGCTGTAATGGAGCTTGAGCATGAAGGTTTTTACTCATCCCGGGTGGGGAATCTGGGATCTTAACTTTAGTGTTTAGTTTTATGTCTTTGCTTTTTAGGATCTGGTCTAATTTGTAAATAGATCCCCTTCCCAGCCTGACTCTTCTAATTTCTTCAGTACAATCTCCATTCTGATCAACGACTAGTCCAAGGTATGGGAAATCTTTATATATTTCAATTTCCTCGTTGTCTACATTGAAGTTATTAACTCCTCTATGGTCATTAATTTTTTTCCCTTAATGTTTATACAAACATCAGGCATTAGGATAAATTGTCAAAAGGTTCTCAGCTTATGGAGCAGGTGGGCAGAGAACAATCCTTACCTTTCTGAATCCCTTTCATTCCTTGTTTTTTCATTTCTTTTGAAACTGGATCTTCTAAATCAGTATTTGAAGTCTCTTTAGCTTGTCTATATTGTTTTAGCTGGTCAGCAAAATCCTCTTTTTCATCCTCATTGTAGCCAAAGTCATCGCTATAACTATCATAGTCTTTGTTTTTTGATTTTTTGTTATAGGGCATCTTCTGTAAAGAGGTATACTTCCCTGAAATATACCCATGCTGCAAGAAAGAAAATGACAGTCAGAAGCATATCAGGATACAAACTGTAAATATAATCTTCTATACTAATCAACAGCAGATGCAGTTTACTTACAGATATCGAACAGGAAAAACAAGTGCCCTACACCAGTTTTTACTATTGTGACTTTAAATAAAATATTAAATGTAATGTTGTGCCTGTATACTTTTCTATCCTGAATGAGAATCATTCATTGCCAGTCACAGAAATATGTACTGGTGGTGCAAATCAAAATAGTAGAGAGATGCCTTCAATGTTTATTCACTCACAGAAGGACTGACAATTATAAAGAAAACAGATCTGTTCATCTTGCTATGGGTACTGTGTTTTCCAATCTAGCTAAGATTTCTGGCATTGCAGGTTTCACATCCTACTATTCTAGGAGAAACATTAATTCTGGGTCTCAAAAAACTGTAAAATAAAGTGGCTGAAAAGCTGGAATAGGTCACTGTTGCTTTTCCCCCCCCCAAAAGCAAACTATAAATCGCACAAATGGCTGAACTAGAAAGAATTCACTAGTAGCGGTGTGGTGTTAAGCCAACTGTAAATATATAAGTACCAAAACTGGATGAAAAGAGAAATAATATTTTATACCCACCATCTACATATACACACAGCAGCTCTAATTCCTTCTAACAGATGTTAGTCCAACAACAGCTTGTTTTGCAACCTGATTTTATTGATTTTGCTATAGTGCTTGTTGCAATTGAACTGCGGGACATCAAGAAATAAAGAAACGCTCACTTTTTGCATGTTTTCAATTGTTATTCTAAATTTTGAGCCACTGTGAGCCCCAATTTGAAGGAAAAAGCGGGATATAAATAAATGTAACAACAACAGTAATAAAAGCATAGACAGAGTTCAATATGCTCTATTAAAGGGAAGGCAAGTAGTATCCAAAATGAAATGTTAAATTAACCCAGTTATCTCCAAAAGCCCTGACTTTTTACTATCCTGAATTTATGCAAATTAGTCATTTTTTAAAACCAAAAACTGAATAATTAAAAACAACCACGAAATGAAGGGATATGTCTTGAGCAAGACCTTTGGTACTTACAGAAATGGCTACAAAGCTAGATGAAGCTGAAGGCTTTTAAGGATGTGACTATATTAAAATTAGTAACACTAACAAGATAGTGCTTCTAAATTGTCTGGAAAAATTTCCTCTATGCTGGATTCTCTCTTTAAGAGTTAACTATTTGAATTTACCTGCAAACCATTCATGTGATTATTGCAACCATTCAATAAAAGTTACTACCTTCACCAAAGAGAGACTTTCATTTTGACAGCATCTCCAATTTTAAATTTTAATATAAGGAATATTCTGTATATTAAACTATATGAAATCATACTCCAGCTAATAGTTTATAGTGACTTTATAAGACAAGTATAAATGAAATTGTGTGAATAGTGATACTGACACTGATCTTATCACCAAGCAACTGTTGGTACTAATGAAGAGGAAACAAATATTACCCTCCTTTTTTGCAGTACAACAATAAGAGGGCCTCAGATTGAATTACTTTGGAAAACAAGCACTTTTTATGTTTGGAAGATATTCAATTGAATCACTTGTATGTCTTCTCACTTTAACATATAACAAATCTTCATACAAAACATGATACTTCTGTCCTGTAACTAATCTCCTTGTTAATGAGGTTCTTAAGATCCTTCTGACACAGGTACACAGAGCAACAAAACCTGAAACTATAAACACCTCAACAGCAATCAAAGGTAAATTTAATTGAGAAATCTACTTCTAATTCCACTGTACTTTACTGTTAACAAATCTTCCACAAGCAATAAGAAAGCGAAGGTATTAGTGAAACCCAAAGTATTATCAATTACCTTTGCGGCAACTGGAAGGTACATGGAAGTCTTCAACACTGAGATGAACAGGACAGATAGAAACTGCTTCATTCTGTCCAGAAATTTTGCTATCTAGTTAAAAAGGAAAATGTTGGTCCCTTTGCCTATACACCTTGTATCAATTTCACAAAAGTGGGAGCAAATCAAGAAAACATAGTTATATACCATTTGATACAAGGAACATGGTGAAATAGCATATACCTAAGTAACTCAACATAGGTCTAGAATGAAAAGCTTTTTAAAATTTTCAGAAAAAGATGTTATAATATGAGATAGAATCATTTATATTTAAATCATAATTGAGGTCAGATTGGAAGATATACCTGAAATGAAGAGTCATATTCTCTGTAGAAACTGCTTCCTTTCTTATGGGGCCTTTCTGAACGTTCAGCTTCAGAATCAATGCTATAATCAGAACTATCATCACTAGAAGGGGAGTTGTGCTGAAAAGCAAGAAGTTTCATTTGTATAATGTAGGTATATGGATCACTTATAGAGTGCACCTTAAATGCTACAAACAATTAGAGTTTGGGGGGGGGAAGTAGATCATAGGTCAAGAGTGTACAACTCAGCTCAAATCAAATCAACACAAAGATCAATATACTGCCAATGTAATAATTAAAGTAGGTTGTACTTCAGCTGTATGCATATACTGCACTTCTAGAGTACCTCATGACACACAATCAAGCTTGCCTCAATATGTCATACTACTACCATCATTTATATCCTCTTTTTTTCCAAGACTGAGACTCAAGGCCCAGCTCACATGTAATGCTAGCAAAGCAGAAAGCAGCATGCAATCACTTAGTGAGCTGGCCTGCTCAGACCCAAAACAGATGGGCCAAAAGAAGGGACTTCCAGCCACTTCAGGGGTGTGGTGTTCAGATGATGCACAGCCCCAAAGTGGCCACCAGCTGCTCCGAGGCCACAGTAAGTGGGGACATAATCTGCTCTTGCCTGTGGCCAACTTGGGAGTGTGGTGGCGGGCCACTTTGGGAGTGGGCTGTGTGGTCACCACAGTCTTGGCCTAACTGCGGCTAAAGCAGCTTCTGGTGCTCCTTCTAAACCATGTGCTCTGACCCTCAGCAACTGGTTGTCTGTGGGAAACCTCATCATCCTGATATTTCATCTTAAGTAAACGCTTACAAATGTAGCAATAGCAAGTAATATCTATACTGCTTATCAGTGCACTTAAGCACTCCCTAAGCAGTTTATGTGTAAGCTAGTTGCCCCCAACAAGTTGAGCACTCATTTTAGTGCCCTATGGAAAGATGCCAGGCTGAGTGGACATTGGAAGTCCTGGGACTGAACTCACAATCTTGTGGCAGTGAATGGCTGCAGTATAGTCATTTAAGCACTATACCATTAGGGCTCCTTCCCAAAGTATCAGAATTACAGCGTGCCCCTTACATCCACAGGATTGTCAATGGGCAGCAATGTGTGCACAGCTGTGTTGGCGTGGCAGTATGCATACACCACCACTGGCAATAATGGAGCAGGGTGATCTGCAGATGGTCACATCCACAGCTGGCTAGCCCACTGAGTTGGTGAGCCCAACCATATTTTACACTGATTTGAGTAAAGGAAAATAATCACTGAGTACAGAAATTGCACAGAACACAGATGCAAAATTCTAACCTTGTGTTTTTCTCGTCTTCTCCTTTTTGATTTTTTCTTCTCTTTCTCTTTTTTGCGCTTCTTTCGGGATTTTCTATGTGTTTTTTCATTTTTCTGTTTATCTTCAGTTTTTGCATCTTGTTCATCCTTATCTTCTTCAAACCCAGTATCATCTATTTCGCCATCCTCAAGTTCACCATCCTCTCTGTTTCACAAATATATAACTTGGACTCAGTATAAAATTGGAAAATTAAAAAAGAGTGACAGAGTAAAAGATATAATTACCTAGATAGCCAACAACCAAAATGATTACCTAAATACAAAGTTCACCCCACAAAGCTAAATAGCTCTGTCTTTTGAAAGGCAATACAGAGTTTAACATTATATATGTAGATTTAATAATATCTCAACGTCATTTTGAAATTTCACATTCCACTGTAAAACTATGAATAAAGCTCCAAAATATACCAAACACTATTAGTAAATAAACAAATATTTAATAATTACAAAATTCTAAATGATAGGAAATTGTAAGTTAGCCATTTAATAGTATGGATAAAAATAATTAAAAAGTAAAAATGGGACATTTCAATATAAATTCAATTTTTCAAAACTGTTTTTAAAAAAGGCCATAAATAAAATGCTGACTAAATCTTATCACAAACATGAAAGTTAAACCAATAGTTGCAGTCTCATGAGTGGGGCTTTATCTGTACTGCAGAAATAATGCAGTTTGACATTGCCTTTCTGAGATAGTTTTGTGAGACATTTTGCCTTTTCTGTCAAAGAATTGTGGTGGCAAAACAAACTACAAATCCTGGGAGTTCATAGCATTGACCAATTACAGTTAAAGCAGTGTCAAACTGCATTATTTTTGCAGTGCAGATGCCGTCAAAGTCTATCATACACATTGGCTGATATCATATGACTTATGCGTCATAGGTCACTTTTTAGACAGAGTGCAGAGGGCCATTCTCTTGTACAGTCAGCCCTTTGTATCTGTGGGGGTTCCATTCCAGACCCCACTACGCATGGATGCCAAAAACTGCAGGACCTTAAGTCCCATTGGATTTAATGGCATTGGGATGAATGATGCTCAGATCTGTTGATGGCAAGCTCGTGGTTCAGACGGGCCAACTGTACTTGTTCCAAAACTTCCCAACGACCAGCACCTGACAATCCTCAAGAGGGGCCACTGCTCCTGTCACTTGCTGATGGGGAAGAGAGAGAGACTGTTCACTATCCCTCCACACCATCTGACACCAAACCCAGTGACGCCCCTGTTCCACAGCCCAGCTTTGTCCCAATGACAGGACTGGACTGTGTAGGAGGGGAATGGGTGAATGCTTCTTGGGGGGGTAATTTCCTCTTCCTACTCCCCTGCAGCCTGGCCTCTACTCGTGAGAAAAGGCTGAGTTTCAGAGAAGGCTTGAGGAAGTTGCCCCGTGTCATCAAGGGCCACTGAAAATCCTCCAGTGGGCTACATGCGGCCCCTGGTCATATGCTGTGCAGGCCTGATATAGGCTCTCAACTGCCTCCCCTCTCCCTCTAAACACAGAAGCAGGTGCCTTTTGTTGGGTGTGGAAGCTGCTAGGTGGTGAGAGGATGTGGAACTCTGCATACAGAGCTAGACACAGATGTAGAACCTTAGCTATTGAGTTTAATCATAAATGAAAAATCAGGAAAACATTTTCCCCCATCTATGAATAAAAATGACAGATGATGTGTGGAAGGTGGAATCTACTATACAGATTGTTTAAGGGAAAGTGAACAGTTGTCCCTCCACATTTGTGGCTTTGACTTCTGTGAATGTGATTACAATGCGCCCTTGCCTTACACGGGGGATCCATTCCGGACCCCTCCACACAAGGCAAATAGCACTTATGATCAAGCCCCAATGAAAATAATGGGGCTTGTGCATTACGTGTGGCATACTGCACGCACCATTATAACTTCAGCCACATGGCTTTCAGCATATGATGTTAGTGCACTGTATTTGTGATTAATATAATAATATTCCGCCTCTCCCTACGGACTGAGGCGGGATTACAACAGAATAAAGTTACAAAAGACAATAAAAGTTTCTATCAATCCCCTGGTCTGTCTGGGAATCTCTAAGTCCTCTAGCGCAACTCTGCCAGAGGTTGACCATAGAGCTGTGCTGGAGAACCTAGCAGTTTCTAGAGAAAACACTTCTCTAGGCATTTGTAGGTCCTTCAGAATGATTCTTTGATCAATCTCTGCCACATGTTGACCACAGAGTTGCACTGGAGGACCTGGAGATTACTAGACAGATGTTCTCTTAGGTAAAATGAATAGTAAAGACGATTTAAAAAAAGAACTTTTTTTTAAAGGACGCAGTATGGTCAATAACTTTGAGTGCCTTTGAGTTATGACTTCCTAGTACCTTCTGTGTCTGCTGTAATTTTTGCTGCTCAGGGGCTTTTCCAAATATAATACTGTACATAGAAAAAGCACTCAGATGACATATATTTTAAAGACATCCATCAGACCGTCTTGAAGTCAATTCAGCTTATTTAAAAATTAGTTTTGTAAACTATGACCTAATTCAAATTGTTAGGTCCAACTAGAATAGATTAAATGAATCAATGAAATATATACAACCACTGACCACCAAATCTTCACTTAAATCCTATGGAATCAATTTTAGTGCCATTATGTTCATGTGGGTTATATTCTTCATATCACTCCTAATCCTGATGCAGCATCCAATACTTGGAATGGATAATGAGCATATTATGTACTATTATTTCCTACATTAATAAAAAGTTACATAAAAACTGTACAAATAAAATGCTGTATTTGGTTGCAAATAAACATATTTCAGTGGTCAGTTTTGCACTGTTATTCAAAAAAGGTGTGAAGAAGTATCAGGGGAAGCTTTATTACATTAGTTAATCAGATATTTTTCTTTGTGATTTCAATCAATAATTTAAATAGTCTACACAGGCAAAATGATGCAGCTTCAGGCCACGTTGAGGGTGTGATGTTTAGATGATGTACGCCCTGAATGCAGCCTGAAGGTGTGCCAACATGGCACTACTGCAGCAGAACTGGGCCAAGAAGGAGTGTATAGAATCCGCTTCTTCCAGCAGTCCAGTTCAGGACCATGACAGTGGCCTCAACACATATGGTTGCCACAGTGCTGGCGCAAATGGCAGCAGAGCTGCAGGAGGCTCTGGTCCTTCTGTTTCAGGCCTGAGTGTGATTTTGGTGAATAAATCAATATTTAAAATCAGTAATTTAAATAGTCTTGATCCAGACTGCCATTTAATAATTTTCCAGTTTCCCTGCAGCTAAACTGCTACAGATAAACTGTGTAAACTTGGAGTGCTCTGACACACTGAAAGTCCTACTGAATTACTACAAGTAGAGTAGAAGCAACACAAGAACACCATTTGTCATTTTTACTTTGCTTTTTTTTAAAAAAAATAGTGGTGTGACAGAAGTATTATTTCTGAATGAAAGGAAAGGAAACTATTTAAACCATCTTCAAGGGCTGGTCTACTTCAGATCAGGAAAATGGTCTGAATGCCATACACCTCCCATTCTATAATCCTTCAGGCCACAGCCCTGCTCTTGTCCAATAAATAAATTGACCTACCAGTCACTTATAAAATTGGAATCAGGAATCTGAGAGAGCTTCCCTAAATTGTACAAAATTCCCCACTTCCACCACTTGGGACTAATGGCCACACAATTCCTGCCCCTTGTCTAAACTGTTCTCCCATGCTGGAAGCATGGCTGAGGGTTGGGAGGCATTTGGATCTTGAGGATCCAGGGGCTTCTCTGCTCTGACCACACTATGTCCCCAAACTTCCGATCCAAATGCTAAGCTCCTACATCAGATGAAGAACATGATTCTTTCCATGGGGGCAGAAAAGAGAGGATCCAAGATCAGATTCCTGAGATCAGACATTCCATCTCTCTGATTTCAGAGCAGGATTTTCAACCTGCCCTATAGTCCCTGAGACACTTTAACAGAGATAACATATTTGCAGTGCAAATGATACTAAATAGGTGCCATCTTCAATTGTCTGAGGAAGATATTTTGTATGCTTTATAAACTATGTTGAAATTTTAGGGGTTTTAAAATGGGGTTTTATTGCATTATTATGCATTTCTTGATTGTAAGCCACTTGGAAAATACTTGCAGTCTTCAAAGTGACACAAAAATACAGTGGGCCCTCCACATTTGCTGGGGTTAGGGGCACAGGACCCCTGGGAAAGAACCCCCCCCGCAACCCCCCTGCACATTTTTTTAAACCCAAGAAAACATCTCTCTATGAATCTCTAGGTCCTCCAGTGCAACTCAATGGCCACCATTCCACAGAAGCTGACCATGGAATTGCATCAGAGAACCTACAAATATCTAGAGATAAATCAGGGCACCACTCGCTAAAACATCCCTCTCAATTATGGTCAGTACTGGACTGGAAAGGCAAACATCTGGAAAAGATTTCTGCCAAACTTTCACAACTTCCACTCCATTATCAACCTGAGCCCAGAGGAATTCATTCAACAGATTCAAATTCTGAATACTACATTTCAACTATATAATGTGTGTGTGTAAAAGCACAAATATATACAACACTGGATGCCTAAGAAATGCCACACAAATCAATTTCTACAGCTGAACACTATGATATAACTAGACACATGAAAACATCTTGACAACAATCAGAAACCCTTCTTCTGTTTTTCCCCACTTTTTCCTGGGAAAAAATGGTTTATGGAATATTTTTCTTTTAGAATGGTATGTTATTTCTAAAATTACGTTACAGGAAGACACTAATGTAAGACAATCTTGGTTTTCTCTATTTCGTTCTCATGCAAATAAATGCTTCATGTCTGCTTAACATTATGCAGAACTACACAAAACAAAATAATTTCCCCTGTTTATTGTTTCATCTGTTTTTATTATTATTCCCTACACTTGATAAACTGGCCAAACCAAAGAGGTCCATTACCGTTCAGGATCTTGTAACTTCACTATAAGAATCAAACATGATACTCTTATGCCAAACAAAAAGTTACATAACATATTTTATTTTTCTAAAATAAGAAAGTGACTTTTCTGTAAGTTTTTTTAAAAAAAGGCAAGATCTCATCCTCTCAAATTTTCCAAAACTTTCTGTTTAAAAAAACACTGATTTCTCCACAGCTTCAAAATTTCCAGAAATGTTACAACTTTATGTACAACTATATTTGTTCACAAAGCCAAGAGAATCTCATAAGTGAAGGATATGAACCAGCTGTTTTTCATTCTACAACAGCTAGGTAGTCAAGTTAAAGAACAGATGAATATGGCCACATTAATCTATTGGAGGACAAACCCAGAAGAAAAAACAACATAATTTTGCTTTTGTTATTTATATCCCAACAAAAACAGTGTATCAGTGATATATAGCCGATCATCTCCAGGTGCAAGGCTTCCATCTGCTTATTAACAGATACCTAATTTTAAAAAGGTTATGAACTTGTATCAGAAATACAGTTGGGCCTTCACATTTATGGCTTTGATTTTTGCAGATTTATCTGTGGATTTGATTAATATGTTCTCTCTAGGAATCTCTAGGTCCTCCAGTGCAACTCTGCCAGAGGTTGGCCATAGAGTTGTGCTGGAGAACCTAGAAGTTCTTGGAGAAAACACTTCTCTAGGCATTTGTAGGTCCTCCAGCATGATTCTACGATCAACTCCTAGAAGACGTTGACCATACAGTTGCACTGCAAGACCTGGAGATTCCTAGAGAGGTTCTTACGTAAAAAGAACAGCAGTTTTTAAAATTTGCAGTCCTTCACCCCTAACCCCAGCGAATGTGGGGACAGGGCACTGTATTGACACAAAAACCAGGCCTGGGGTCTAGATCTGTGATGGAGAACCTTTTAGAGACCAAGTGCCCAAACTGCAACCCAATACCCACTTATCACAAAGTGCCGCGTCCCTCTGGATTTCTAGTGACAAACTCTAGTGAAGTCTGTGTTGGGACAATAGTGCGTGTGCCCACAGAGAGGGCTCTGAGTGCCACCTCTGGCAACAAATGCCATAGGTTCGCCACCACTGGTCTAGATAATGATTTCTACTTTAAATAATGAATGAATAAATAAATATGTCCCCATAGCTACTACAGTACCCAATAATGTCACCCATAATATCAGGGATTCACACACTTGTTCGTCATCCAATAATACATCAGCACTTGCTGTCATTGTCCCATTTCATTCTACGTGGGACAAATGGACCAGTCTCTACACAAAACAAATGGATACAGATCTGTCATCAGCGATGGCAAGATTAAAAAACCCATGGGGAATGGGAACATTTCACTTTCCCAGGACATTCTCTGATCTCAAAGCAGCCATTCTTGAACAAAAGAGAATCACCCAAAACGAGTGAAGAATCACCCAAGCTTATATATAAAAATTTAACAACTGAGACAATACCTCACACATTTGATGAAGTGATCGACAGTTCATAAATGCTTATAACAGTCCCTTTTTAAGCCAAGAAGGTGCCACAAAACCTTTGTTTTTGCTACAACAGACTAAAACTGCTTCACTACTATCACCATAAACTGGTACCCTACAAAAACAAATGATTTTCAGGAAGACTTGAAATGCACTTGATACTTTAAAATATGTAATTATCCGAAAACACTGGGCCACATCCCAAATCCTACTGATAGAATGATTTTTTCAAGAGGGACTCCAGCTAGATTTCTAACACTCATTCTTCATAAATAGTAAGGATTATCTTTTTTTTAAAAAAGTATCACACTAGTGGCATCAAATTTTAAAATCTGATTTCTTTTAAACAAATAAAACATTACTATTGGCTCATTATTTTAGAACAAAATTTATAAAGCGTTCAAGATAAACAGTCTGTTTTATGATGGGATTTTTCTTGCAGGGTTAATGAAACTAAAGAAAATAATCACCCAAATTTTAGTATGTAACAGTTTCTTCTCAGTGAGTCTAGTTTTGGAGAGAAGAATTTAACTCCAATTTGAAGTGTATATGACTATGCTTAACATGCCTATTCACCTTCAAGTACAGTAAATAGCTGTTAACAACTAATAGAAAAGTGCTGCAATTATAAGATTATCTAGCTCAAACTATAGTGATATCTCCAAATAACATGCCCTACGCTATTATTAAGGTACCCATAAGAGAATTCTCATCCTAGGTCCAAAACACACTGCAGAAATAATCCAGTTTGATAACTCTTCAGCTGACCTGGCTCAATGCTAGGGAATCCTGTAGTTTACTGTAGCACCAGAGCTTTGAGAGAGGGGGCTAAATGTCTTACAAAACTAGCGCTGAGCCAGGGCAGGTAAATCGATCTCAAACTGGATTATTTCTGCAGTGTGTTTTGGACCCTAGTTTAAATACCAGAATGAGCCATGTAGTATACCATTTGTTGAGAACCTTGCTTTGGGCTGAATTAACAAATTGTTCATCTATGGCCTAATTTATCAAAACAGCAGGTGAGATGATAAAGTTGTTTCTGGACTGTAACCACTTCAGATTGCAAGTGGCTAAGATCATGTTTCAATGCTTCTTTGTGGAAAATTTTCTACTACAAGAATAATGCAAGTAACAGAAAAATATTGTACTTATTTATCAATATAAAAGGATTTCAGATAAGCTTTTTTAACGACATGCCAGTTTTCTTCAGAGACATGGTTTGGGTCCTGTGCTGGGAGAAAGGCAAGCTATACATTAAATAAAAGGATAATATTGACTATTCATCCACGTGATTCCCACACTTGCAATTTGAGGTGGTGTGGTACACGAAAAAAAATCCACAACCTTGCCTGCTGTTTTGAGATGTATACTTGAACAATTGGTAAATCTGCTTAGTTCTGTAGGAAAGCCAATATGAGACTCTAAATTGGAGTATCGTGGCGTAGTGGTTTGAACATTGGACTATGACTCTAGAGATCAGGGTTCGAATCCTGCCTCGGCCATATAAACCCACTGAGTGATCTTGGGCAAGTCACACTCTCTCAGCCTCAGGGGAAGGTAATGGCAAACCTCCTCTGAAGAAACTTGCTAAGAAAACCCCATGACCTTAGGGTTGCCATAAGTCAAAAAACGGCTAAAAGGCACACAACAACAAATATGTTCAGCAAATTTACAATTAACCTATTGGCTAAGATACAATTAATGTTACTCTGCCAATCATAGGGAACAGGAATTGCTCACCATATTAACTGAGCATGAAAGTTTAATTTCCCCAGTACATCTGAGGAAGTAGGCTGAAGTCTACGAAAGCTCATGCTGCCAACCTCTTTCTTTTAGTTACTTTCAAAGGTGCTACAAGATCTCTCTACATACGGATTCACGACTATATCTTTGAATTCCTCTAGTACAGTTGGCCCTCCAATATACTCAGTCCACCATATCCACGGATTCTTTATCCACACATTCAATCATCCACTGCTTGAAAATATTGCACAAATATTTAAATTCCAAAAAATAAACCTCGATTTTGCTATTTGATACACGGGACACCCTTTCACTTGCCACTGTATCAAATGGTACTTGAGCATCCATGAATTTTGATATCCACAGGGGATCCTAGTGGATATCAAGATCAAGATCCCACTGTATTTATCTAATTCATACACAGAACCAAGGATAAGACTGGAGAGAATGCTAAGGACAGGTTTCTTAGACTGACTGGGGATTCAAACCCTGGTCTCAAGAGTTGTAGTCTAATGCTCAAACTACTACACCACACTGGCTCTCTAGTCATAGATAAAGAAGGAGAAATTCACAAGCATAAGTCTAAAGAGATAAGGAAGTGGTCAGAAAAGTGACTTAGATCCAAAACACACTGCAGAAATATTCCAGATTGAGACCGCTTTAACTGCCCTGACTCAGTGCTAGGGAATTCTGGGAACTGTCATTTTGGGAGACATTTAGCCTTCTCTGTCAGAGATAGCTCTGGTGTCACAATAAACTACAATTCCCAGGATTTCCTAGCACTGAGCCAGGGCGATTAAAGCCGTCTCAAACTGGATTACTTCTACAGCGTGTTTTGGACCTTAGTTCAGCCATGGAACAAATCACCAAAGGAATGGATGAAATCTTTGTGGAGATTTTCAAGGTAAGGAGCACTTTATTTCTAGAATATCCTTCTCAGTACTGAGGGCTATACTAGATGATTTGTTGGACATCTTCCAGTATGTACAGGATCTATCTATAAATACGTTTGTAATTCATCAGTGAAATGTTTATCACAGAACTATTCTTAGGAATTTGGTTGATGCAGTTTTTAACTATGACATTTGCTCATTTTAGATTTGCTGGAACTGCGTATTTAATTCACAAAGTAATTTGTCACATATACAGTACTGTACTTTTTTAAAAATCATATATAGACCTTTGAAGAGCTTTCAAATACATCTGAAGGACTTTTACTTACAGTAAGTGTATAAATTATGTTCCCCTAATGATTGCCAGCCTTACAAATGTTGCATGGAGTACAAAAGCTGTTTTGCAGATAGGTTCCCAAAATTTATTGTTTCACTTGTTCTTTTAATAAATATAAACTTTATTTGTAATTTATTTATAATGCTGTTACTTACTAACTTACATATAAAATGATTTAGATGCAAGAATGTTCTTATTTCTCTTAAAATGAACATCACTAATCAATGAATAATTTCATATTCACAATTAATTTAACGTGACATTAAGCGTTTTTCTCTATCCAAGTCAATTTATATGTATATCAAGTGCAAGGAGAATATATAAAAGCTAAACTAGAGTACATATGAGAAAGGTTCTCTTTAAACTTTTTGACATCTTTCAATTAGCTCTAGCAAACAATATGTAATGAAGTCAATATTTATAAAAGTTATGTTCATTTAGATGTAGCTCATAGCTACTATGAAGCCTAATCCTTACTATTGGTGATGTAGTACGCAGAGAGATCCTGTAGCACCTAATTGGCAGCATGAGCTTTTGTAGACTTCAGTCTACTTTCTCAGATGCATTTGGTGATATAGTTCAGTAGTGAATATTTACTGTAACTGGTTGTGTACTCCCTTTGAGAAGGTAAAATTATGCGTTTCAGCTCTGACATATCACTAACTATCCTTTCAATTAGTATACAACTAGTATACTGTACAAGTAGTATATGCTTGTCCCTCCCCATTTGCGGACTTGGAGCACAGGTTCTCACTACTTTGTGGACAGCAAGCGGGGAGGGACAAAATGGCATTTGTGCAGGAGCACACCACCATTGCAACCAAGGGGGACTTCAATACCTGCACTTTTCCAGAATTGCGGGGGTCTGGAACAGATCCCATGTGAATCGGGAGGGACGACTCTATTACCACTACACTGGTAATCAGAATCAGGTTTGACAAAATAAGAGCCACATCCATGTCTATTTCCTAAGTATCCAAATGACATTTTGAATACCACTGCACTTGTACTTTGGATCTTTGGCTGTTAACCCAATCCAACTCAATTGGCTTCAAAATTCTCGAAAAGGGTGTCACTGTATTCATGCTGCCATGATCAAAATGTTTCACTTCCCGTTTCACCTACTACAGATATGAAGTTATGCTCAGGGTAGTACATGGGACGGCAGAATAAACAGCCAAGACTTTCAGGCAAGTGGGGTGGAACAAGAAAACATCTGCAGATCTCTCTCACTAACCCAGGACTAGAACAGTGAAGTAAAACAGGATACTTTCTAAAACTTTCTATTCAAAAGATTACAAAGAAAAGCTAAGAAAAACCTTCATCGTATCGTAAAACTTTTTCTGCTCTCTCCCAGCAGGCAAATTATGACTATAATTGTCCCCTAACTACTGTAAAACAAGGGACCTTGACTTTTGTTCTGCTGTGAACAATTCATTCTAAAAAAACCACATTATTATTAGTATTATTATTGGGACATATTGGGAGCTTGAAAAAAATGTGCAAATAAACATGCAGATAAGCAAGGAGAGCAGTCAACTCATTAAGGAGTTACTATCTCTGCAATGTTACACAGATTTACAAGATCCAGCTGTACTTCTCACACTATGCAGGGTCACCCTAATATATTGCAACAGATCTTGTTAGGATAAAGAAATGTATGGGACAGGTGCTCAGGGATGACATGGGGGGGGCTTTGAATGTGTAAAGGCCTAACAAAAACACTGAGTAGCAAAATGAGCACATTTGGCATGTATATAGTTTTGTACTTTCTGCCAGCTTTTCACTTGATTTCTAAGAACTCACAAAATAATTAGCTCAAAAATAGTAACTCAGTAACGGGCAAGATTTCCCTTTAAATAGTATTTGCTGGGCACCTCAAGTAGCATTCACGCCTGTTTAAAACAGTATTTTGGAAGTACAAATTGTTTCACTACCACATTAACGCTGCCACTAGTTTACTGAAGGACTACTGGCATGTAGATCTATGAACAAGGCCAGGCCTCATTCACTGTTGCTGTGTGCAAGTCATTTTATCTTACAGCAATATATCCCTTCTTGCAGAAAAGGGAAACTGACTGTATCACAAAGTGATTGGGGTTATGTCAATGTTTTGTACCACTCTGATTAAAAATCCTTTGTATGACTGTAGAAGGAAATGGGGACCATAGGTAGACTTGTCCATTACTGGAAACCAGCCTTGATCCAAAGGTATGCACACACGTTACTTGAATGTTTGGGAAATATTTTGAGGAGCCTCTTGTTTGAGAAACAAGGAAAGCGAGGTCTGTATGGAGGAGAAAAAAGAGTCTGCTGAAAGAGAGGAAGATGCAGGATCTCAAACCACAAAAAAGGTGCTGGTTTGTTGGCTTACGTTAGGGACCTGAAAAGTGGCAAAAGATAGCATCAGATACAAACTCATCTGCAGCCCTCCCCCAGATCCAGATAAATGTGTGAGGTGTCAACATTTTTACACAGAGCTCCATGTTTTTCACATGGAAGGAAAACAGCATGTCTTTGATTTCAAATGGGAGTGAGGCAAGGAGGGTAAGGAACAATGGTGACATATACACCACAGACGCCCAGAGCACTTGCATGGAGAGATGGAGATAGATATTGTTCTTTTTTTAACCAGAGAATGAGAGATGTAGAGAAGGAGAAAAAAATGCATGCAAAATGCAATAAAAGAAAAACATCCTTGTATCTAGATTTTGCTTTAAAATACATCCCACCCCTCTCTGTCTGAAGGTGACTTTCCCCATACAGTGCTACACATTATTATTATTATTATTATTTCCTCCTTTTTCGTCTCTTAAATCCACCTAGGCACATTTTAAGACATTGTTATTATTACCACCATCATCATCATCATCATCTCACAGCAACATTGTCATTCTTTAGTTAATTTAGCGCCATTGAGAAGCGGAGAGAGAAGGAGGAGGAAGAGGAGGAGGAAAAAAAGAGAGATAGATAGAGAGATAGATAGAAAGAGAGAGAAGAATGTTACTCGACCTTTCGTCCCCTGCATGTTGCCTGTCAGAGTCGGGCATGTTTTGGTCAAGGTTTGGGTTTGGGGGGCTTGGAGAACAGGCTTTCAAAGGCCATTGTGCTGGCTCTGGCTGTGTGTGTGATGAAGGGAGGAGGAGGAGGAGGAGGAGGGAGGAAGGAGAAGGAGAGGAAGGCAGGACACGGGCTGCCGGTGGCGGGAGAGGAGGGAGCAGGAGGAGGAGGAGGCAAGCACGCACCACACACAACATGCACACACTCTCACACAAACACAACGCCACCAGCACCAGCACCGTTGAACCTGGGGAGAAGATATTGTGGTTCCTATGTCCCCCTAAATATGAATAAAGACTTCAGGGGGACACACAAACACACACCACAATAAAGATTTCACTCACAGCGTCAGGGACACACACACACACACCACGACCACAACCCTGCTGTTGTGTTGGGGGAGAAAATATTGTGGCTTTTATATCCCCCTAAATATGAATAAAGATTTCAGGGAGACACAAAAACACACACAACTCAATAACAACAACCCCGCTGTTGAGTCAGGGAGAAAATGTTGTGGCTTTTGATATACCCTCAATATGAATATTCCGCTCACAGCTTCAGGGAGACACACAAACACACGCACAACTTAACCACAACAACCCTGCCGTTGTGGCTTCTATATCCCCTCAATCTCAATAAAGATTTCAGGGAAACACACAACAACAACAACAACAACGCAGCCGTTGTGTCTCTGGGGGAGAAATATTGTGGCTTCTTCTATCTCCCGTTCAATAGGGACGATTTCACCCACGGCTTCAGGGACACACACACACACACACACACAACAACAACAACCGACACGCAACAACCAGCCTTGGCAAAAGAGAAAAGGGAACAAAAAGGCGGCCCGAGGAGGGTGAGGGGGCTACAAAGCACCCGCCTCAGGAGGAGGAGGAGGAAGGAAGGAAGGAAGGAAGGAAGGAAGGGGGAACAATAATAAAACATTAAAATAACAATGTAAATATATCTATCTATCTATCTATATAGGAAACGGGGGTGGAGGGTAGAGGGGGCGGAGGAGGCCGGCGGCGGAGGGGCTCTGCTGCTCTGGGGGCTACGTCTTCCTTACAAACATGGCGCCCGTTTTCTTGCCACAGAAAGAGAGCAAGACATAAGGGAAGCGGGGGAAAAATGGCGCCAGCGGAGAAAAGAGGAGGACTGTCGGGATGCGCCCACAAAATGGCGGCGCTGGCCTGGCGTCGCTCACAAAGCGCCGCGGAAGAAAAGGAGGGAAAGGCCCGCCCCTGAGCGACGCAGGGTTTGGTTGCGCTCTCGCAACCCTCCTTGCCTCTTCTTCTTCCCCCCGCATTGGTCCGCGCGGCCAGAGAGGAAGGCGTTGATTGGCCGCCTCCGGTGCCAGTCTGGGAATGCGAAAAGGCGCGCGGGGCCTGTGCTGACTGAGGCGACGGCGACGACGATGGCGCCACTATTAAGCGAGGAAGAAAACAAGATGGCGGAGGCGTGTGGGTCGCCTCCAAAGCGAGGAGGCGGTGGTTGTGTGGCAGCTTCTGTTGCAAGGCGCAGAGGCTGAGGGAGACGTCTCAAGCACCGTTTAAGCGTCCGTTACTGCCACTCCTTACGATTATTATAATATTAGTAATAATTAAACGATATATCTGTGTTAGTCTGTAGAAGAGTCAGTAAACATCCAGGCAATAGCCCTGTAGCCATTTAACAAAGGCAAACAAAAAATCCATCAGTGATATCTTTCAACCGAAATTTACAATATAGCTATTGCAAGCTTTCGAATCTCCATGGACTTCTTCTTCATCAAGCAAGATGTTACAAACCAAACAGGAGAAGGAAAAACACACACATGGAGATGTTAGATGCCTGCATGTTGTTTCAGTCCTTAGTGAAGATGGCATGTTGGGGAGGATATCTTTTGCAGGGACAGAATTCTCACGTTTTACCTCAGCAACTTCCAAAGTGTTCCTGATGCAAAAACATGGAGGCTTCTTCATGGGTTTCTGCTTACTAAGAGGCCTGTGACCTCCCTGGAATGGAGACATATTGGAATGCAAAAGAGGGGTCCCTGTTGAGATGCAAATGGACTTTAAATTTCTCCTGCATGGCCAAAAGGAGAAAGAGCCTGCCTGCAAAAGATATCCTCCCAATCATACCATCTTTACTAAGGACTGAAGCAACATGCAGACATCTAACATCTCCAATTGTGTTTTCCCCCTTCTGTTTGGTTTTGTAACCTCTTGCCTGAGGAAGAAGCCCATAGAGCTTCAAAAGCTTGCAACAAGTATATTGTGCATTTTGGTTGGCCAATAAAGGTATCACTGATGGATTTTTGTAGAATCAGTACACAGAGAGATCTTGTACCGTCTTTGAGACTAACTGAAAAAAAGAAGTTGATGGCATGAGCTTTCGTAGACTAAAATCTACTTCCTCAGATGATAAAGCATGAGATGCTAAAGTCTACGAAACCTCATGCTGCCAACTTCTTTTTCAGTTAGTCTCAAAGATGCTACAAGATCTCTATTAAAGGCAGGATACAGACCACCCAAAGTGAGCAGTCTCCCACCGCCCTAGTTTGCTCCATGGGGAAGCCACAGCTTCCAGACCACAGGGCTTCCCCGCGGAGCAAAAAGAACTCTTAAAAATCAGGTTCTTTATGCAGCTCCATTGTGATGTTGGGACGTGCGGACGCTAAACGTCCGCCACATCAAAATGGTGGCGCCCATATGTACTGGGTGCCGCCATTTTGGTGTACAGATTACATACTAATAATAATAATAATAAAGTTTTTATTTATATACCGCACCTTCCTCAGATCAGGGCGGTTTACACAAGTTACAATTACACATACAATGCATTAAAAACAAACACCATACAGTATACAATAAAATAAAGGGAATGGTGAGGGGGGAGGGAATCAGGTCCAGCAATCTTCTCTCCCTCTGAGGCCTGGACCAAGGCAGATGGACCGGAGGGAGGGCTCTTCTTCTTCAGGCTAGCCCCTGATGGTACTGGGCCAGCCTTCTCTCTCCCCCAGAGGCCGAAAGATGACAGGGAGGGAGGAGCCTCCTTCTTCAGGCTAGTCCCTGATGGAACTGGGCCAGCCTTCTCTCTCCCCCAGAGGCCGAAAGATGTCAGTTAGGGAGGGAGGAGCCTCTGTCTTCAGGTTGGCCTCTGATGGTGCTGGGCCAGCCTTCTCTCTCCCCCAGAGGCCGAAAGATGACAGTTAGGGAGGGAGGAGCCTCTGTCTTCAGGCTGGCCTCTGATGGTGCTGGGCCAGCCTTCTCTCTCCCCCAGAGACTAGGGTTATGAGGTGTATATAAGCAGTGCCCTGAGGCAGACCTAGTACATATGCAGGCCGGTGCCTTCGCCGGTCTGTACAGCACTAATATAATTATCATCATTATCATATTTATTTATACCCCACTTGTTTTCCAAAGTTGGAGCTCCAAGCAGCTTACATTTAAAAAAAAATAGAAACATACAAAAGTGAACGATAAAATAATAGTACAGTATCCACCATTTTTAGCATTTGGCAGAGTGACCAAATGTCCTAACTGCAAAAGAGGACAAGGCACTGCAAAATGTGGGATGCTACAGAATAAAAGCTAAAACACGAACATAAATTACTTTCATGTCGTTGTCGTCATCATCATCATTTTTGTTAAGTACCCTCCAGTGGATCTTGACTCATGTCTGCCCTGTGGATGAGACATCTCCAATGCTCCCTGTCCTCCACCACTGTCCTCAGTTCTTGCAGATTCATGTTCATGGCCTGCCTGATGGAGTCCGTCCACCTAGCATGTGGTCTTTCTCCCTTTCTCTTTCCCTCCACATTTCCTAGCAATATGGTATTTTCTAATGAGCTGTGTCTTCTCATGACGTGGCCAAAGTATGACAGTCTCAGTTTAGTCATCTTGGCTTCCAGGGAGCTCTCAGGACCTGCAACTTCATCTCCAGACACAAAGGATTTGTAATTTGAATTGACATCTGCACGTACCAATGGCATTTATATGTCTGTGCCTGGCTCAGGGCCGGCTCTAGGTATTTAGCCACCCTAGGTGAGACATATTTTGGCACACACCCCCCCCCCCCGTAGCTCCTTAAAGTGTAGGGAAAATGTAGGACAAAATGTAGGATGGATTGTAGGATGTTCAAGAAAAATGGAGGACATGACCAACTAAAAGCTAAAAACATCAATAAAAAACAATCTACATGTTTCTCAGTCATGCTCAAAATGGAGGACATTTTGACATTCTTTCTGGATAGAAGGTTGGAAAGTAGATGGTGTTTGTGTGTTGGACTAGGGCTCTGGAGACCAGGGTTCTATTCCCTGCCTATTGGGTGACCTCAAGCAAGTCACACTCTCTCAGCCTCCTCAGGGTAAGGCTCTGGCAAACCTCCTCTGAACAAATCTTACCAAGCAAATCCCAGCATAGGTTTGCTTTAGGGTCTCCATAAGGTGAAAAACAACTTGAAGGTGCACAACAATAAATAACAACTGAGTACTGTACCTTTAAGTGCAGTGGAGAGTCCAGCATGTTGTAGTGGCCTAGGACAATGGGAGACCAGGGTGCAAATCCCAGCTGGGCCATGCAAACCCACTGGGTGACTTTGGGCAAGTCACACTCTCTCAGCCTCTCAGGGGAAGCTAAAGGCAACCCCCCTGAAGAAACTTGCCAAGGTCGCCCTAAGTTGGAAAGGAGCTGAAGGCACACAATAACAACAACAGAAGCAGAGGAGGAGGAAGGAGGAAAGAGAAAGAAGGAGGATGAGGAGGAGGAAGAAAAGGAGGAGAAAGAAGATAAATGAAGAAGAGGAGGAGGGGGAAGAAGAGGGCAGGAAGAAGGAGAGCAGGAAGAAGAGAGCAGGAAGAAGAGGAGGAGCAGGAGGAAGAAGGGCTCAGGTGGCCAGCAACAAACTCGAACTCCCAGGACTTGGGGCAGGGGAGCACACATGCGTGTAAGAATGAGAGAGAGACTTAGGCTGCATCTACAGCCTAAGAAATAACCCAGTTTGACATTGCTTTCACTCTTTTCTGGCTCAAGGCTATGGCATTCTGGGAGTTGGAGTTTGTTGTGGGCCCGCCCCCTAGAGTTTGGTGCCCTAGGCAACCGCCTAGGTTGCCTATATGGGCAAGCCGGCCCTGGCCTGGCTTGCACTCCACCAAATGCATTTGAGGAAATAGACTGAAGTCTATGAAAGTTCATGCCAATTTCTTTCTTTCAGTTAGTCTCAAAGGAGCTACAAGACCTCTCTATGTACTGATTCTACAGACTAACATGGCTTTATCTTTGAATCTATGACCCATTTGTTTGTCTTTTTGGCTGTCCATGGTATCCTCAGCACTCTTCTCCAGTACCACATCTCAAATGAATTTCCCTGCCCTGGTGGTGCAAGTTCAATACCAGCCAAGGGCTCAGACTTGACAGGCTTGCATCCTTCTGAGGTTGCTAAAATGAGTATCCAGCTTGTTGGGGGCAATTAGCTTACAGTTGTAAACTGCTTAGAGACTGCTTAGCTGGTATGAAGCAGTATATAATTGAAGCTGTTATTGCTATTGCTATCCATTTATTTACATATGGTTTATTTACAGCTTTATTATATACTTGAATATAAGTCGACCTCATGTACATATAAGTCGAGGACAAATTTTTGGGGTGAAAATTATGGCTTTTGGCACAGGTCATAACCTGTGGATAGATTGAGGGTAAAACTTAGAGGTATGTAACAAAGGATGTAAAGGATTAAGCAGAGGGGAATGATGCCAAACAACTTACAAAATTCAAGCAGCCATTACTGTTTGTGCATACTAAAGGCTGGATGAATGAGATAATAGAGGGGAATCAGTGGACCTCATAGCACAAGGCTTGCGGAACAGGCCTGGTGCAGAACGAAAGGGGGGTGGGAAGGCAACAGAATGGAGAAAGGATGCATTTTACTGCATGCCGGAACACCACCGATGCCGCTGGAAGTCCCTGTTCCGTTCTCCAACTGTCACACAGAGGGAAATTTTCAGGAACTGTTCAGAACAGCTGGGAATCGAACCCCTGAGATCCAGAGTTGTAGTCCAACTCTCAGTCATCTATACCACACTGGCTCTTGAAGGTTTGCCTAGGCGGTGCTTAAAAGATAGCAATATACAGTGAGTCTCTTTTATCTGAGATGCTTGGAACCATAAGTATTCTGGATTTTTTTTTTTGAGGGGGGGAGATTTTTTAAAGCATTTTAAAGAGATGGAGATGAATGCTACAGCCTGTTTCTGCCACAAGGTTAAGTGTTTCAGAAGCAGTGGTGTCACTCCCCCGTTAGAGTGTCACCTGGTGCGGTCCGCACTCCCCCCCCCGCACCGCCCTAGTGATGCCACTGGTGAGGGTAAGGAAAGCAACTAAAGCGACCAAGAAGCTGCCCATCTTGACTGTGAGGACAAAACAAAGTCACTCTCCATCTTGTAGAGAAGCTTTATTTCTCTTCCTCTTTGGCTACACTTGTAGTGGCAATGGCTGCTTTTTGGACTCTTTAGTTGCTCCTTTCTGCCTTGGTTGTTCACATTAGTGCCACCAAATCATGCCCTGCCTTCAGGACCCTGGAATGGACTCTGACTCTGAGAATGAAGGTTTTGATAGAGACCCTGAGAGCCCAGAGGATATCCCAGGTCAGCATCCACAAATGGAGATGCTCCACTAGCCCCAGAAGGAGAAACTTCAGCAACCACAGGAACAGTGTTACCAGCAGTCACAGGAACAGAGTCCCCTTCTTCAAAAGAAGAGCCAGACCTACTTATACATACCCCAGTGGACGGACGTCAGGACAGAGAAAGATACAGTGTTTATACAGGAGGCAAGTTGCAGTTAGAGAGTACCTGCGAGATCCATATGGGCTATAAATAATCCAGTGCCTCCTCTGGACAAGTATGGCTGATGACCAACCTTTTTCTTGGGAGAAAACCACACTGCTGCCCTGTTCCACGAGTGGTTACCTGTTTGCTTTGAATTCTGCCTGGACCTCTGACTACTCTTCTGGACTACCCTTTGGACTCCCTTCCTGGACTGATTATTGAACATCTTGAATCAGACTGGTCTACCTCTCAGCTGATGTTTTGGAGAGCATGGACACACTCTCTCTCCTTAAAATCTCTGGGAGACTGAGGTGCTTTCTGCACCGCCATTTGGGACGTCCTCCGGACGTCCCATTTTAAAAAAGGGGCGTCTCTTATAGACGCCCCTGGGCCTAGTACGGACTCCATCCGTACAAGATGGCGCCGGCCCTTCTACATGGCCGGCGCCATCTTTGCGTATCGGACGCTGAGCGTCCGTACGCGTCGCGCCGCTTATGACGTAGCGAGCGCGCCCCTGGCGCCTCGCTACGTCGCAAACGCGACGGAAAAAGAAGCTCCATTTTGGAGCTTCTTTTTCAGTCCGCGCAGGAGTCGGGCCGTGTGAAGGCTCCGGCTCCCCTGCGGACCTACTGGCGGCGGCGGCAGACCGCCGCAAAGCGGCGGTCTGTACCCTGCCTGAGCCTTCCTGCTGGGAGTCTGGTTTGATTCCAAAGGGCAAAACAGGACACCCCACCCTCTGTGCCTGACAATGGCCATGAGGCAGGATTTCCAATCTGAGATTGTCCCAGACCTTCAGCTTTCTGTTCCAAAACCTGAGATCAAGGGATGGCCCTGATGATGTCATTAGTGTTATGCATTAAGAATCGTCTACAATTGCTTACAGATCATCATTTAATCACACACAGAGAGAACTTATTTTCCTGTTAGGAAATTAAAACTGTTAATGACTGTTCCCAGATCAAGGTGAAATCAGGGGATTATATCATTTCACTTAAGGAACATTTAATCTAAGAGACAAACTCCCCCGGAGTGTAGTGGAGTCTCTTTCCTTAGAAGTCTTTAAACAGAGGCTGGATGGCCATCTGTCGGGGATGCTTTGATTTAGATTTCCTGCATGGCAGGGGGTTGGACTGGATGGCCCTTGCAGTCTCTTCCAACTCTATGATTTTGTGATTCTATTAGCTGAGCTGGAAATTTGCACACAGCCATTTCTTCTTGTCTGGAGCTGAGCCTATGAAAACTGAAGAGTTTGTACCCTCATCTCACACCTGGAGATGACTCATAAGAACTGACGACAAAGCCAGGCCCTGAGATCTGTCAACCCTACTTGGATAGAGGCTTTGAATGGTATACAAGGAGCTAGTAAACAGTACCTGCTGCAACATCCAAACTAAGAGATCTGTGCCAAAACTAACAAAATTAACGCCAACAGGGAGAAATGTAAGATACTGCACTTAGGTAACAAAAATGAAACACATAGATATAGGATATCTGGCTTAACGAGGCTACATGTGAAAGGGATCTAGGAGTCCTAGTAGATCACAAGTTGAACATGAGTCAATAGTTGATGCGGCAGCTAAAAAGGCCAATGCAATGTTAGGCTGCATCAATAGAAGTATAGTGTCTAGATCAAGGGAAGTAATAGTGACACTCTATTCTGCTCTGGTAAGGCCTCACCTGGAATTATGGCCCCAAACAGACAGGCCAAAATAAAGCTGCTTCGGGTCACTTTGGAGGTATGCTGTTTAAATGATTCATGTGCCCTAAGAGGCTGGAAGCTGTGCTCCATTCCTTAGGACTGAATTGTGGCTTTGGTGTGGCTTCCAGACTCTTAGGACACATGCATCATTTAAACAGCATACCTCCAAAGTGATCTGAAGCAGCTTTATTTTGGCCTGTCAGTATGGGGCCATTGTGTCCTGTTTTGGTCTCCAGAGTTCAAAAAGGATGTTGAGAAACTGGATTTTGTCAGAGGAGGGCAACCAAAATGGCGAAGAGCCTGGAAACCATGTCTTATGAGGAAAGAATTAGGAAGCTGGGTATGTTTAACCTGGAGAAGAGACAGTTAAGAGGTGATATGATAGCCTTGTAAGTATTTGAAGGGGTATCAAATGGAAGATGGAGCAAGCTTGTTTTCTGCTGCTCCAGAGACATTCTTTCAAATATTGAAGTTCCTGGCTATTTAGGAATTGAAATGTTTGCACAAGCAATTTGAATTCAAGACAGAAGCATATTGACAGCTAGAAAATGCCAGTATAATATAGAATAGACATTTTGGAGGCTGCAGCAGAAGCATGATAAGAGCACAGCT
The DNA here is from genome assembly GCF_019175285.1 of Sceloporus undulatus. NCBI lineage: Eukaryota > Metazoa > Chordata > Lepidosauria > Squamata > Phrynosomatidae > Sceloporus > Sceloporus undulatus. The sequence continues at coordinate 24,136,945 of NC_056522.1, read as the reverse complement.
AGACTGGTTTTGAGTCTTCAATATATTTGTCATTTGAAGTAGTATTTTTTAAAATGACTTAACTAATATGGATACTAAGAAAAGAAACAGGAAAGAACAAAAAAGTGAGAAAAAAAGTGAAAGGGGAATACATAGAATATAAATAAGGGCTTGAAATGAGCATTGGTATAAGCTGACTACATTTTCAAAAATATATTTTCTTGACATTGACCACTATAAAATGCATATACTGTATATGCATGGCTAAAGTAGCAACATTATTCTGACCATTGAATAATAGATGGTGTGTATCTATTTTTCCAATCTTGAAGTGTGAGACTTTTTGCAACTGTACAAACATGCAGCATCTAACAATGTCTAACATCATCAAAGTCTGTGCCACACATGTAATTTAAAAGAACATGTATCTACAAATGCCAAAGGGGGTTTTCTAATACAAAATTAATACGTTGTAAGACATCAAACCAAAAAAGAATAATTAGTGAACACACTCATTCTATGCCACAAGAAAGTATTATCTGTGTTATATTGTCAACATTCATTGAAGTGGGCAGGTTCTTTTTCTTTAAAAAGAAGATGTTATGATGTCCAGCACATCCCTAAATCAGTTTTTGTTGATCCAAACATATTTAGGCTTCTTGAGTTAGTAAACTAAGCAAATATGTAACCCTCTGCTGAAGAAGCTTACAATATCCATTTACAACACCAATCTTATGCATGTTTACTCATTGCCAAATCACACCAAGTTCATTTCACCAAATTCATAACACCAAGAATGTTATTATTAAATATTATTTTATTATATTTTATATAATTATATGTTGTTACAATTATACATATTGAAAAAAATATGTGCACAAGTCTCTTGTGGCATTTGACAGCCTAAAAAAAATTCATGTGACATAAACCTCTGTGGACTGCAGGCCATTTTATCAGATACATTCATTGGATGAAACAGAGAACAGTCCACAAAAGCTTATGCCAGTTAAACTTTTTAATTTTAAGATGTTACAGACTTTTTTTTTCCCTGTTTAAAAAGTGAGCAAGCAAATGAGACTAACATGACTAACATGTATATACACCCAGAAACTGTGCAAAGTAACTTGGGAACCAGACCCACTGAACTCATTGAAATTCACTTCTAAATAAACATTTAAAGGACTGCAAAATCTTAGATGGGGATAGGTCTGTGAGAGAACCAAGGATGATCGGCTGGAAATACCTAAAGCATTTCAGAAAATCAAACTGAAAGGCAGATCTGAAGCTCCCTCCCTCTAGATTACCCAAGTTCAAGTGCAAGAACCCTGGTGGTGCAGCGGTTAAATGCCTGTACTGCAGCCACTCACTCAAAACCATAAGGTTGTGAGTTCAATATTAACCAAAGGGCTCAAGCTTGACTCAGGCTTGCTTTCTCCAGGACACCTTTCTCACTTCTTTTGAGTCCTTCCTCAGAACTGACCTATAAATTAAGCCAAACTGGCATTGTTGTTGTGTGCCTTCATGTGGTTTCCGACTTATGGCAACCCCAAGGCCACCCTATCATGGATTTCTTTTGGCAAGATTTGTTCAGAGGAGGTTTGCCATTGCCTTTTCTTGAGGCCAAGAGCATTTGACTTGCCCAAGGTCACCCAGTGGGTTTCATGGCTGAGCGGAGAATCAAACTCTGGTCTTCAGAGTTGTAGTCCACTACTCAAACCACTATGCCACACTGGTTGTCTGACCTAAACTGATATAATGATCACACATTCTTCCCCCTTATTATCAAGGTCTCCATTTCCCTTATCTGTTATTCCCGTGTCTCTTTTAGACTGAAATCTTTTTTAGAAGGGACCTGTTTGTTATCTTCACAGCCACTGCAATTCCTTCTGGAGGTTCTTTCAGCAATTAAATGCAGTTCCTTTTTCAGAAATGTTATGTGGTCCCCTACTATGGGTCACAGGGATGGGCAGCCTCCAGAGACCCCCTACCCTCCGGTGGAGGACTGCATCCCCTGTACCCACCATTGTCAGACCCCAATTCCAAGACACAAGTGCAACCTTTTATTTCAAGGCCCCAGTTCTTCCAGCCCCCACCCTTTGATCCAGAAGTTTATGTACTGGTGCCTATGTGTCTGGAGCTGAAACATCACCACCTACATAATATGATGGGGGAACCTTTAGGGTTAGTGGAGCTCCGATTCTGTAGAAGTATGAAAAGTCTGTAGCAGTCAACAACAGGAGCAACTACCAAACAGGGGCAGAAAATATCCAAAATAGCCAAATGAGAAGCAAGTACTCTCAGTGGTCAAAGAATGCTGATGGAGGAGGAATGGAATGGAGGATTTTGGAAAAGATATTGTTGACTCCCTGGAAAATAAGAGCACTACACACTTCTATAGTTTATTGCAGGTTACCTTTTTATTCCCTGTCTTGATAGGACTAGCTCACCAGGGATATATTCTTTGCCCACCAGAGGGCACACACAACTTGTCTATGATGGTCATTTGGCTCTTGACAATCCTTTGATGGTAAAAGTTTTTTTCAACATAAGCAGTAACACACACATTGGTTTTAATTTGTGATTCTCTGAACAAAATGCAAACAAGATAATTTTCGCAGGAGTACCTATGCCAGCATAGTGTAGTGGTTTGAGCATTGGACTATGACTCTGGAGGCCAGGGTTCGGATCCACACTTGGTGACCTTGAGCAAGTCACATACTCTCAGTCTCAGGGAAAGGCAATGACAAACTTCCTCTGAACAAATCTTGCCAAGAAAACCCTGTGGAGTTTTATAAAACTGCCTTAGGGTCTGCACAGGATGGAAATACACAACAACACACAATACACAACAACAACAGCAACAAGGATTTCTTCCTCTGAACAAATCTTGCCAAGAACACCCTGTGATAGTTTTGACTTAGAGTCATCATCATGAGTCAGAAAGAATATGAAGGTACACAACAACAATCTATGCAGAAATTATGCTGCGAGGAAGTTTATCACATGTGTAAATTTAGGGCACAGATTTTGTATGTGACACCACATCTCTGAAAAGCCAGTGTGATTGTATTGGCTTGAGTGCTGAACTAGGATTCCAGGAGAGCAGATTTTGAATCTGAGCTCAGCTGTGGAAACCTATTGGGTGACCTGGCCAATTCACACTCTCTCAGGCCTGTTACAGACTACCAAAATAAAGCTGCTTCGGGTCTCTTTGGAGGTATGCTATTTAAATGATGCATGCATCCGAAGAGTCCGGAAGCTGCACCAAAAGCTGCACTCCGGTGCTTAGGAATGGAGTATGGCTTTGGTGCGACCTCCGGACTCTTAGGACTCATGCATCATTTAAATAGCATACCTCCAAAGAGACCCGAAGCAGCTTTATTTTGGCAGTCTGTAACAGGCCTCAGCTTTAGAAAAAGATAATGGCACACCTCTTCTGAATAAATCTTGACTTGAAAACCCTATGAGAGGGATGCCATAGGTTGGAGTTGACATAACAGCAACAAAAAATCAGATTTCTGTTTTAGTATGGCTTTGTTTAAGTTTGAAAATCATTGGCGGGATACACACCGCCATATAGTACGTATTGTATACGTACTAGGGTTAGGAAGGGGCGGTGCTTCCGCACCCCCCCTAACCCTAGTACGTATACAATACGTACAAGATGGCGCCGGCCCTTCTACATGGCCGGCGCCATCTTTACGTACTGGACGCATAGCGTCCAGACGTGTCGCGGCGCTAATGACGTAGCGAATGCGCCCTTGGCGCTTCGCTACGTCATCCGTGCGCCGCAGAAAGAAGCTCCGAAATGGAGCTTCTTTTTTGCTCCGCACGGGAGCCGCGCGGTTTGGATGCTGCGGCTCCCTCGCGGAGCAAATGGCGGCGGCGGCAGACCGCCACAAAGCGGCGGTCTGTACCCCGCCATTCTGTCCAGGATGATGTATTATTTATTTCTACAGCATGAGATATTTGATGGATAGATCTCATTCACAGATGTAAATCATCACTGGATGGATGAGTACAGTGGGGCACTGTCCAGCTTGAAATAATACTACACGTGTCTCCACTGAAACCCATGTAAGCTGTACAAGAAATTGCTCCAATTTACTTCAGTGCTGCTCAAACCCTGCACAGGCAGGATTCCCTGGTGGACTGTTTTTCAAGGGACTAAATCAGCTGTCCCCAACTCAGGACTCTATAGATGTCTGCCATCCATGATGCTGTCCATCCATGATGGCTGAGGATGACTAAGAGTTTAGTTTATCATATATGAGGAAAGTATTCAAGACATAACTGTAGACATAACTACATCAATAGGAGTATAGTGTCTAGATCAAGGGAAGTAATAGGATCACTCTATTCTGTTTTGGTCAGACCTCACCTGAAAATTATGTCTCGTCCTGGGCACCACAGTTCAGGAGGGATATTGACAAGCTGGAGTATGTCCAGAGGAGGGTGACCAAAATGGTGAAAGGTCTGGAAACCATGCCCTTGAGATGTGGTTTAGGGAGCTGGACTATGTTTAGCCTGAAGAATAGAAGGTTGAGAGGTGACATGATAACCCTGTTTAAATATTTGAAGGGAAGTCATATTGAATATGGAGCAATCTTGGTTTTTACTGCTCCAGAGACTGGACACAGAACAATGGATTAAAACTAAAGAGTGATTCCACCTAAACCTTAGAAAGAATCTCTTGATGGTAAGAACGGTGAGAGTGGAATACATTGCCCTGGAGTGTGGTGGAGTCTCCTGTTGATATTTGGGTGATGAATCTTGCCTGTGATTCTGGTCTGATGGCAAATGGATGAAGATGTCGGTTATCTCTCCACCACAGGATCAGAGCGAAGCTCCAAACACAAGCTTTCAGCTTGCTTGGAAAAATGCCTGGAGAAACAGCTGCTAGATCAAAGAAACTCTCCAGCAGTTCACGCCTTAGACTAGAGGGCTTTATTTATACTTAGTTTCAAATAACATGAGCTAAACCACTATACAAAATCTCTTACCAACTGACACACCACACTATCCCACAATCCCACACAACAAAGAACAGCGTTTTTGCTTATATACAGAATTACCATGAGGCGACCACTAAGCCCAGCCTCTTCCTATACAAGTTGCTATGCACCACAGACACCAATCCCTCTTGAGACTGAAGACATAGCATATTTACATTTAGTCCAGCTCAGTTGACCTTGAGCATCCGGCTGCTGCTCTGGACTCCAGCTGTAGCCAATCTAGGCTTCTGCAACCATTGCCACATCTGAACTTTTTCACCTTCAATACTTTAAAATCTCTTTCTTTGGAGGTTTTTAAAAAGAGGCTGTATGGCCATCTGTTGGGGGTGCTTTGATTGTGAGTTCCTGCATGGCAGGGAGTTGGACTGGATGACCCTGAGGTCTCTTCCAACTCTAGGATTCTAAGATTCTTTCAAAGGCATAGCATGTTAGTAGATCAATATGGAAAGGGAACTTGTAGCACTTTGGAGACTAAGGGGTGAAACATATGCCCCTGAAGGGGCAACAGGATGCCTCCCCGAGAGAGCCAGATTGGGGCCATGGTAATCACATGCCTTAGCCCCAATTTGATCAGTCTCCACCCCAAACAGGAGTGGAAAAAGTCAGCTCCTATTTGGGGCAGAAAAAAGGCACCCCTTCGCCTCTAGAGCCGGCTTTTTGACAGCTCTGGGGCGAGTGGCGTCTGAATGCCATACCCCCAAGTTGCCTGGAAGCCAGCCATCATATAATCAACAACCCCCAAGCCGGCTAGAAGCTGGCTTTACCAGGCCATTTGTTTGGGCCATAATGGGCCCATTCAGACTACATTTTACCCTGGATCAGAAATCGATCCTTGCACGTGAAGTTCATATTGGCCCTGAATCTGTCACAGTCCATTTCAAGGCGTGCACAAGCAAATGCCCTTTAGCCTGGGTCATCCAGAATTGGGGCAAAAGCTGTCTTTTTTGAAAAAAAACGGGTTCCGCGAAATATGAACTTGCCCCCAATCATGATCAGGTCAAGTTCAGGGGAGGGATTAAGGTCAGAGGGCGGGCAGAAGGCAGGGCATTCCCTCCCCTCATTGCAGAAGGAGGAGGAGGACGGAGCCAGAGGAAGGATGCAAAAAAGGGGAATCTGACAGGAGGCAAAGGAGGCAGAAAGGGGGAATGGGGTGACTGACAGGGTCAATTCAGGGCAGGTCAGGGGGCCAGAGCAAGCCAAGGCTCTGCTCTCCAGCAGGGAACTTTTCCCTTTTATTTTTATTTTTTTAAAATTATTTTTCTCCATCTATGCACACGTTTTTTGCTTCAGGTAGATCAATATTTAGATAGAATGTGGCTAGCTGCTTGTTCACTTTCCCTTTCATTTTCTCGCAAGCCTTTGCAAGAGGCTTTTTTTCCTTTGTGAATGAATGCTATAATGCGAATGTTACAATATGTTTCTCTTTCCAATTTGGCAAACTGGCAAATTGTTACACAGAATGCTTTTGCTACTGTCTCAAAGGGGGCAGCCTAGGAAATGCAAATAATGCATGGCATTGCTTCCTTTTCTGGCATTCCGAGGTGAGGTATTTATTATTATTGTTGTTGTTGTTGTTATGTATGTATGAGGCATTCTTGGGTGGCAAGGAGGGGGGGATACAGGATGCAGACATGGTATTAGATTGCATTTTGGGGTTGAAAATGGGGCCAAGGGCAGATCATAACCTGCACTGACCCAAATGCCCCCACACAGGAGGTTTTTAAATTTGACAAAATGTGTGCATTTTGGTGCCTGGTCCTTAAAAAAAAAGGAGGGGGGGGAAGCACACTGCTGATGCCCCAATGAGTGCTGGAAACGTCACCTATGACGATCACGGACCTGAAATTTGATTGACAGCAGGCACCTTCATTTTAAACCTGATTTCTCAAGAGGGCATTCAGGGCAAAATACCCCTGATTAGGTAGTGAGCACTTGCTTCCGGAGGGATTCGGGGAGGGGGAAACCGAACCAGCACAAAACCGCCAGTGAGAATGCGGCCAATATCTCCTTTCTGGTTCCTAGCCAGCTTCACTCTACAATCCAATAATGCCCTCTGCCACTGATATGGTTATCTACCCACATTGGCTTTAGGCAACATCCTTCCATCTGCCTTCGCTCCCACAGTGGCCATTGTTAATTTGTCATCTCATCATCATACACACAAGTTTTCTATTTCTATTATATTTTATATTTCTTTTGCTATTCATTGCTATTCATAAATATAACCCTATAAAGGACTGTTTGTAGGCACTTCACTCCATGCATCTGATGAAGCAGATTTAGTGTACGAAAGGTTACAAGATCCGTTTGCAAGACATAATTGTGTTAGTCTGTCTCAGCATAAATAGAGATAAAGGAATCCTGTAGCACCTTTGAGAGTATTTCAGAAAAAGATATTTCTAGGATATGCTTTCATGACTGCCACTGTACTTTATCAGATGCAATCATTTATGTGTTGACCTTTTAAATAGGTTACAGGAAGTTCTACACTGTTCAGTACACACACACACACACACACACACACATACACTTTTCAGAACCAGAAGTGGACTTCTAGCCACTATTAGGTTTCTTTTTTAACAAACAAGCATAATGTTGTATTTTTTTGTATTTTTTCGTAGCCTGGGCTCCCAAGGATTGAAAAGGCCACCCTCACTGCAGTTGCCTGCCCTTTGTTTGAATGTACAGTAATTCCAGTTTAATTTAGTCCGGATGGGATGTGTAAACCAGATTCCAAAATCCTTATCAGTCTTTCCTATGCAAATTGAAAACAAAAAGGCATTTTGTACATACTTATCATTAAAAGGGATGGGAGGACCTGCATTTGAAAATCTCTGCCTCTTTTACTGTTACTCAATAAATAACTCCACTGTATATTTTTGTAGCTCCTGTTTTGAACTCCTTTGTAACTAACTGATTTTGTTTGTTTATGACATAAATCTCTAACTGTATACCCTCCTGTCATCCTTTTCCTTCTCATAAGTGCAAAACGGAGCTTAAATTAACTGAAAAAATATGTAAAAAGCAACCCACTCCAGAAAACATGTATTTAATTATAATTACATGTGTTTGTGTTGTCAAGGAAAAATGGTAGGCACATAGGAAGCTAATAAATGGTTCTTTTTCGTTGCTTTCAAGTATAACTAAACTTGCCCAGTTCAGTCAAAGAAATCCCTTGACACAGTATACACTCTCAGATTACACAAACATCCTAGGAGCCAGGCTTTAGCGTGTATAGCTTAGCAACATACTAAGCAACCATAACAAATAAAAATATTATGGTTGAAAGTTTCATTAAAGTCTACAGTGGGATTAATAAGTGTTTTGGAATGCGTTCTTGCTCCTTGGTTCTAGTAAAAGCGCTTAAATAGAAGCCATTCAAAGTGATGAGGCATCTACAATTAGCGACCCTGAAATTATAAGCAAATTCCTACAAGTGGATTGCTTTTGAGCAGAGGTAAACAAATGAGCAAACCTCAGACTGGTGTCCAGTTATTTCCTTCCCTCCTCAATACTGATGTCGGTCATGAAGTTGAAGACGAAACACAGAAACACAATGAACTATCTGAAACGGAAATGGTATTCCGCATTCTTGCCCTCAGTTTTTCCAGGCTTGTGATTTGAATCTAAAAGTGTATCTTATATAAAAACTGGCGACTCTTCTTTCATGTATAGAGCACCATCCATGCGAGCAAAATAACTATGGGTTTTGTTTTGTTGCTGCTGTGTGCCCTCAAGTCATTTTTGATTTATGATTACGATAAGGCAAGCCTATCATGGGTTTCTTGGCAAGATCTGTTCGAAGGAGGTTTGCCATTGCCTTCCTCTGAGGCTGAGAGCATGTGACTTGCCCAAGGTCACCCAATGGTTTTCATAACTGAGCGGGAATTGAACCTTGGTCCCCAGAGTCGTACTTGACTTGAAGAGATACATTCAAATACTTATTTATGAATTGCTTATTTGCTAAATTATGGGTGCCTTATGAAGAGAAAGATGGGATATCAAATAAATAAATCCACTCGCCTTTGCCAAAACAGACACTCATAAAGTGGACTTTCTCTGAAGGCTTTCCAAATAGAGATAAGGTCTATGTAAAATGGGTCTCATTGCCCCTCTAAAGACAGCACATATGACAGCATCTGAACAGACACACAAAAGATTGCCACTATTCTTACCTGGATGACTAAACTACTTGTTGTACAGTATTAATTTTGCCCTAGTTAATACTGTAGTGGACCTGGGAAGATTTTTTCTGATGTTCCATCTGTTCTAGTTAAGCAAATACCTCATCTTGTATAAATGGACTTGGGCTGAACCTTGTTGGAAAGTTTCTTTTAATAGAATAAAAATCCAAACTATATGCAAGTTAGTATACATGGTTTCAAAAAAGTGTTTTTCCATGGGTCATGTCTGCTGCCTTATAAACTTTCCTTAAACAATGTAGATGGTGTTTAAACAAATCATGCTCAGCCATCCAAAGGTTCTTTAGCTTAATTCTTCAGTGAGTAGAGTGGTAGCAAAGAACATGATCTCTCCAAAGTTTGGCAGTTCTAAAGCCCATCAATGTTGGTGGGATAGAGGATGTAATCTGTACAGGTATACCTCCATTAACAAAGTAGATATCTTTCTGAGCTATATCTCTTTAACAAAATTTTTGATATCTGAAGTAGAAACAGCATGGAAATAATAGAGATAGATTCCTACACCACAAAAAAGAAGATTAATTCAACCTGTATCAGCCAACTTTTTGTGCATGGGTCATGGAAGCATAAATTAAAAATTTAATTTTTTTCCCCTAGAGAACAAAATGCATGGTCTTTTTTTCTTTCTTTCAATAGCCTCCACTTTTCTTATGCTTTCCTTTAATTTATAGACTGATGGTATTTCAACCAGCCAGTGAGGCAGGCTAATCTTCTTTCCTTTTTTGTTTCAGCTTTGCTCTTCACACATGCTCAGTAAGGACTTTATCACATGCTGCTTTTAAACTGCCATTAAAGTTGGATAGTAGCACCTTTGGCAATACTTATTGCACGACACTGTCTCCATCTTGTTGTTGCCTTGCCCCTACAAGCACTGTTACATACATGGAGAACATCTTGTCAATGATGGGGAAAACCTGTCCATAATCTCCCAAATGCACTGCTGTAGCATTTGTCCTCAGCTGAGATAGGCAGTTCCAGTTTTGGGCTGTCACTTGGTGTCAATGTCTCCTTCTCTCCTCCCTCTTGCTATTCCAGAGCAGGCTGTTTCCCCCCCCAGTTTCTTTTATTTTCTCCTTCCCCTTTCCCCCATCAGCCAGAGAAGAAATGACAGCCTTCTCCTCATAAGGAGAGCCTCTGTTTCTTCTTTGGTGGGCACAGAGGGCATGCAAGGGTTAGAAGGCGCCATTATGGCAGCAGCATGGAAATCAGACTGCATGGCCATGGATCATCAAAGCAGCACTAAAATGCTAATGCAGAGAACATGTGATAAATGTTGATGCAAAACTGGTATGCTTCTATTACTAAACTAGCATGATTGTGGCAGGACAGCAGTGATATGGTCCTATGTGATTCTGGATACAGCTATATACCTTGTCTGTTGTGCATAAGCACATACAGCCACAGTAGGATCCTCCAGAGTAGAATCCCATTCCTTCCCAGGTAAAGCTTTATTGGATTGATTACTGCAGACGTGCTGCTGAGACCCAACACTGTAACCTTGTCTTTCTCCAGCCCTTCTTCACCATCCTCCCAATGCAAATGCTGCAAAAACCAAACCAAACCAAATTTTGTGCTAGAGTCAGAGAAGACAAGAAAGAGGGCGGAAGCTAGTCTGGGCCCCTTTAAAAAGACTTTGTAAAGAGGATCTTCTTTGGCTGCATCTGCACTGCAGAAAAAAATCAGCTTGACACTGCCTTAACTGTCATGCTGCCATCCTATGGAATCCTGAGATTTGTAGTTTGTTGTGGCAACAGATGTCTTTAACAAAGAAGGCTAAATATCTCACAAAACAACTAATCCCAGCATTCTATAGCATTGAGCCATGACAGTTAAAGCAGTGTCAAACTGCACATGTGTAAGTAAGTGTTCTGTATTCAGTAAGACTAAGAGGCAGTACAGACTGGCACTTTGTGCCAGCCTGACCGCATACTAGGGCTGAGCTAGAGTGGAGCATTCACATGCTCCGAGCCCTAGTTCAGCTGCCCCACCACCATCATGGCACGCACCCATCCATATGGCACGTGCCATGATGATGTATGGATGGCACAGTGCCCAAACGGTGCTGAATGGAAGAGGCATCATCATGGCTGCCGGTGACACCCTTTCCAGGGTGCAGGAAGAAGCTGGCTAAGGGCGGCTTCTTTTTGTGTCCTGGAGAGGCCGGATTGCTGCCGCGACGTCTCATTGCCGCAGCAACGATCCGGGGCAAAAAGGGGCATCTGCAGGCCACTTGTCTGTAGAGGCCCTAAGTAAATGAGTCCTTAAGCCCACTTTTCCATTCAGCATCTCTGTTGGATGAAAGAGGTCTATTTAGTTGCTGATTGGGGCACAATTATTGTATATACTTGACTGTAAGTCGACCTCATGTATAAGTCGAGGGCAGGTTTTGGGGGCAAAATTATGGATTTTGATATGACCCTTGGATAGGTTGAGGGTAAAACTTAGGGACATGCAACAAAGGATGCAAATGATGAAGCAAAGGAAAACAATGCCAAAGAACCTTGTTTTGTCCCAAGAGCGATGCTATGGACTTTGGGTGTAGTAAGGCCTCTGGCTCTCAGGAACACAGCCAGAACAAAAGACTTGTCCACAAATTTCTTAAGTTTCAAAAGCTTTACTGGTTATAAACACAAACAAGAAACTGATCTCCTTTTTCTCAATAGTCCTTCCTAAATACCTTGCTCTCTCTTCTTGGTGGATTCTATCTTTCTTCTTCTGAGGACTATCTTTCTTCTTTTGTAGACTTATCTTTGTCAAAGGAAAATACTCTCTCCAGGTCTGACTTGGCTGAAATCTTACTACACACTGAAACTGGCTGGAGAGAGACAGTAAGAGACCCTGGGATTTCCCACATTCCTTGTCTTTCTTAAAGCTGTAGAACTTTATTTTCCTTCCTAAACTAATACATAGAAAAGCTAATAATCTCAACTAAATATATGTCTCAAGAGCATCAAAGATGCTCTGGAGGCATGACAAACCTACAAAATGGTTTTGGCTCACACTAAAGGATGGATGGAAGAGAAAGCAGAGAGAGGTCAGTGCTTCCAGGACAGACTGCACTCTTGCCTTTCACCAGGGATGGTTCTCTTTTTTATAAGAGTTAAAGTATAGTATTTACATTGACCTGTGGATAAGTTGACCTAGGTTTTGGGAGTCAATTTTTGACTAAAATTTCTAGACTTATACTGTATATGAGTATATACAGTAGAAGGATGTTTCCTGCCAGTGAGCAAGGCTACAACAAATCAGAAGCAGGATCCCTGGTGGGACTTGCAAGGTGGCTGGAAACATCCTTCTCCTTGCACTCTGATCAGAAGATGAGCAGACCTTCTCCTGGTGTGGCTCCTGGGTGTTAAGGTGGGCTGGCACAGGGGAGTCAGACTAAGAGACATTACCTATTTATGCATACATTGCTAAGAAACTGGCTTACAATATCAGTGCACATTTTTTGTGGACTGGTGGAAAACAGGATTCATTCAGCACCCCCTATCTCCCAGGTGCTTCATTGTCTTTGGTCCTCCAGACATTTTGGACTTCAACTCCCAGAAGCCCCAGCCAGCACAGTCAATGGTCAGGAATTCTGGGAATTGAAGTCCTAAAAAAATATCTGGAGCACCAACATCTGGGAATCACTACCATCCTTTTATCAACGCACTGACTCAACTCAGCTCGATTTGCAGCTTCTATATTTGTAGCAACCATCTTGCTGGCATCATTCATTTGAGCGGCAAACAAGACTTGCCCCCAGCACACAAGATGTGTTTCTTGGAGGGGAGTAGCAAATGCATCAGGCAATGGACCTGAGGTAAAAGGATCCTTCTAAAACTTTTCGAAAGCTTAGGAAAGCTCCTCCAATGTGCAGCAGGGACAGACTGCCAAGCAGACCTCATCTTCTGCCTTAAGCCCATTGCTTAACTCGCTTGTTGTTCCCCTCCAAGAAACATGTCCCTCCTCCTTTTCTCTGTTAAAAGTTGGCTCCCGGACTTGAGACTCGACTTGAAAATATCTTGCAAAGACTTCAGATTCAATTTGACACTTAGAATAAAATACTTGAATACATCACTGCCTTTTATTCTTTTCAAACCTACTAGAGATGCACAAATGTTCACAGGGTTCAGGTATATTAACAGTACAAAAAAGTAATAAGGTTTTGAGGAGAGGCTGTTTTCTACAGTGGAGAGGGAATACTTCAGTAAGTACAATGGATTCCATATGTACAGATAAAAACCAAAGAAGAGCATGGGCCCATGTCTCATACCACAGAAGTATATTCTTTGGAGTTCATCAATGTTACTTCAACAAGCTAATGAATTTTCAGCGTTTCTTGGAGAACATCCAGACTCAAGGGCTTAGGAGCTGATTCAAAGCCAGCTGAACTGATGGCAAATGTTTCTACTTAGTTCTTGGTCATGTCCTACACTTTTTAAAAATGCTTCAGGATCCAATTTTCAGAATATTCAAGGACTTGCAGTTTCAACTGACTAGCAGAGGAGCCCCTCTGCTCTTTGTTATGTAACTCTATGTGTATGCTTTGCATTGGCTCGTAAAATCCCATTTTTATGTAACTCATCCCAGATCAGCTGCTTTAGTTCAGTTCTGTAGATCCAGCCAATATAAACTGGCAGAACTTGGTTGCAATCAGTGTTGCCTAAGGAACATAACCCAGATACCTCTTCTGAGCAGGAATGCTAGAGATCATTTTGAATATACAGTTATAGAATTGCAGAGTTCAAACTGGGTCATCTAGTCTCACATCCCAGCATGGCCACTACTGTTTCCAATTTCTGTCTAGTTCAATCCCCCAATTAATGCAACTATCAAAGGGATGGGGATTGTATGGCCGTACAGATATGGTTGAATTGCAACTTCTGGTATTCCTCACTATGCTAAATGCAAGATATATTGGTGAGGAAAATCATGTGCTATGACAAACAAGCTTTCACATTTTCACCTCTTCTAAAATTGTGGTGAACACATTGTCTAGTTTGAGTGAACTGACCATCTTTTTTGTTCATAAATTTCCAAGGAGTGAAACATTATGGTTGCTATATCTGCTGTTGTATGAGTCCAATTTGTAATGTTGTAATGTTGTAATGTTGTAAGTCATATGGTTATGTGGTATATATGTTTTTATATTGTATGTTTTGTGTTATATAATAAAATTAAAAATAACAACCCGATAGCAGATTGGAAAGGTGAAGACATAGGCTATAGGTCATCAGATCACAGTCATTTCCACTAGGGTGAGAATACTGTATTTCCATTTCCATGTTGTACAGTGGGGCCTTGTTATCCGCTGGGGTTTGGTTCCAAGACCCTCTGTGGATAACAAAATCCATGGATGGTCAAGTCTCATTAAAGACAATGACATAACAAAATCATGCCCCTTATATAAAATGGAAAACCAACATTTGGAATTTACACATTTTTGGAATATTTTCAAGCCATGGATGCTTGAATCTGTGGATAAAAAAAATCAATGGATAAGGCAGGCTGACTGTATTGTATTTCTATATAATTTCATTGGCTGAGATCCTACATCGAGGTTGCATAGCATAAATCTCCACATGTATTGACTGTGCTACATGAATCCCTTTGTGGAATGGCAACAGTGTACAATTGGACGCGCAACTAAATGTACAAATGTACAAAATGCCGAATATGCACAAGTGAATATGCAGCTAAATGCACAACCCAATGTGCATCCACATATACAATGATACACCTGCACCTCTCTACTTCTGTGACCTTAAACTGAATGTACAAATTGTATTTCAGGATAAAAACACACTACAACCATTTCCATAAGGGAACTTACAAATGCATAATTCTGGCCACTATTTCTAAATCTATCCCAGGATGTAGTGATGGCTGCTTGAATGGATGTCTTCAAAACAGAATTGGACAGATTCATGGAGGAT
>NC_056522.1:24060622-24121818 GCF_019175285.1 Sceloporus undulatus | reverse complement strand
GATGTGGCAACCCCATGGGCAAAACCGTGGGGTCGCGACCCTCTCTCTGGATAGCAATGCTCATCAAGATTGTGACGTGGCAGTTCTACTGGCAAACCATAGGACTTCGACCCCCACTCGAGATGACAATGCTTTATCCATAACTAGATAGATAAGTCCATGCTGACTTAGCCGGTCTTCACATCCTGCTTCCACTGCAGAAAAGGGCACGTAACCTAGCAAATGATTGTAAGGCAAACAGTGGACTAATGTAAGCAAAATGACAATAAAAGGCCCAGCCAGAAACCTGGCTGGGAGGCAAGGCAAGCTGGTGAGGAGGCTTGTGAACCCCACTCTCATCTCTGCGTCTCCTTGCCGCGACAGCTGGTGACCCCGACGTGATCCAGAAAAGGCCCGACGTGATCCAGAAAAGGCCCGACGTGATACGGAGAAGGTGACTACGGCCCGGCTCACTCGACTGGAACAGTCTGCGCGCACATCCTCTACAGGATCCCGTGAGTATGGGAGGAACGTTGTCCACCGAACAAAGGTCTCACGCTAGGGAGCTATATGAGATAGTTAAGCGGCTGTCAGGGGATAGGCAAATCACCCAAAGAGACATAGAAAATCTGATAGCAGAGATTTCATGCCAGTGTCCCTGGTACCCAGAGAAGGGAAGACTCTCTGCGGAGGAATGGGAGAAGACAGGCAATCATTTAAAGGCTGAACCTCGTGCTGCGGCACCCCACCTGATTGCTTGGCAGGTAGTAAACACGGCCGTGAGACGGTTAAGCCAATCCACGACCCCCAAATCCTGCCTTCAATCCTCCGCTCCTTTAGCCTCGTTAGTTCATCCTCCAGGAGATCCACCAGGTTATTCAATGCCAGTGATTGCACCACCCTCGCCACCTGTAAAGCCCTGGCTGGGAGCAGTAGAAGCAGGAATAGCTGAGGCAAAAGCAGTATTAGATACAGAACCTCCTTCCTCATATGTGGCTCCTGTAATTCATCCTCCCAAGGAGCCGGAGATAGATAAAAATCCCTCAGCTCCATTGCCTAACAACAACCTACAACACCCTTCAGGGGCAGCTATGTCTCCATTTCAAAAAATGGTTCAGCAGTGTAGAAGCTCTGACCCAACTGATTTAGATGATCTAGAATTGTTGACTGCATATCCCATCTCTCAGACACAGGATCACAACAGTGGAGCAGTTTGTGAAAAGAGTCCACTGCCATATGCAGTAATGAAAGAACTACAGCAAGCTATTAAGGATACAGGAGTAGAAAGTAATGATGTTAAGGGTATGTTAGAAGGTAGCAATAGTAAAGGACAATACACTGCAGAACAACTGGCGGGAGTAAATAACTTGGACACAATTCAGCAACAGACAGTGCTACCTCAAGAGGTCCTAGCAATATCTTCTGATTGTGCATTCTTGGCCTTTCAGAAAATATCACCCTCTGGTCAGCCTAAAAAAGGTTTTGCTACCTTAAGACAAGGGTCTGTTGAACCGAGCTGTGACACTGTTAATCAGTTGCAAGCAGCCTTAGCACAGCAGGTTGATAATCCTGAAGTGGCCAGAGATTTGTTGATCAAGTTGGCAAAAGATAACAAAGATTGTCAGAAAGCTTCACAACCATTGATGACATCTAGAAATTTTGCATTGGCAGATATGCTTAGAGTTTGCCAGGACATAGGCACTCAATCACATAAAATGAATCTCTTGACGGCTGCCATGTCATTGGGTAATGAAAAGGAAGTGAAATGTCTTAATTCTGGACTAATAGGACTGGTTTCACCCAAATCATCTCTTTCAACAAGTGGAATTTTTGTTACACCTAGTGCTATAGGTAATGATTATACAGGAACAATTCAAATGCAGGTTTGGGTTAATCTGCCACAACTTTTGTCCTTAGATATGCCAGCGGCACACTTAGTTTTGTTACCATCTGCAGCCCCAAACTCAGCAGATATAGAACCTGGTGGTGTCAATGTACAATGGATAAAACAGCCAGTTGCTAACCAGCGGCTCAGCCGTACATCTGTGATTGCAGGTTTAAGTTTCACAGGACTTTTACACACAGGAGCGGACGTGACTGTGATGCAAACACAGAAGTGGCCAATAAATTGGGAGGCTGACTCTGTGCCTCAGGTCTGGGCCATTGCTGGCCCACAAACATCTCGACAAAGCTGTAAGTGGCTCAAGGGGTACTAAGACCAACAGTCTGTGACAAATGGATGTTACTCAATATCCACCATTCCATCTATTTTCCTCTTTCCATATTTTGGGAATCTCTATGGATACACAGGTCTTGCAGACAAAGATAACATAACATTTTGTAGAATAAAACAGTAGTGTGTGCTTGGAAAAACTAGGCTTTCCAGTCAGCAAGAGCTCTATGTCTCATTCTTTTAGTGGTCAGTTCAGTCTGCCCTTTTCCTCCTTGATGTGTTTGATTTGCCCAGGCTTGGCTGAAGAATTGCAACAGCCAGAGGCCAGCATGGTTGTTGTAGATCCTATCAATTGTTGCTTGTATCTGTTAATTTCCTTGTTTGTTTGGCTGATTGTGATTTACAAATCTGAAGACAGCTCTCTTCTTTTAGTCCAAAGGTCTTTGCTGCATTGGTTTTCCGATAGGGATTAATTCCTGCTCTCAAGTGTCTTTTCCTTTCTGTTAAGCCTCACTTTGGTCAGCATAGTCTATCTGTAAAAACTGTCTTAGCTAAAGTGGAAAAGAGTTTTGTCTAGGTTGCTTTGTGTTCTCGTGGCTAAAGGACTACATATCCCATCTACCTAAATTGTGGTACATGTTTAGAAACAGATTCTAGTCCTCTTGCACCTAGAAATTGTTCATTTGTCTGTCTGTTAATGTGTTTGGATTTGTGCTACACTTTTGCAACTCATAAGCCTGAATATCTTATACTCTTCCTCCATTTGTGTTGTTTTTGCTTCCTTCTTTTATACATTGTTTCCTAGAGAGAGAGCTTCTCTTACTAGCACAGTCTATCTGTCTCTCTTACTCTTCATCTGGGTTAGCTATAGTGGGATTGCTGGGGGAGGGGAGGACCCCTCCTTCTCCTCTGCCTTGTCCCTTTTGTTTTTGAGTTTAATCCTGTACTCCATAGGTCTGCTTGCAGAAAAGGATTTGCTAAAATAGATTTCCTCATTTTTGCTAAAATTGGTATCCTACCTTCTTTACCAAAGTCTGCTATTGCCATTCTTCTATGTTCTTCCCTATGGATAGCCCTCTCTGTTTAAAGTTCAAAAAGGGGGAGAGATTCTTTTTCTCTCTCCTACCCACTATTTTCCTATGTTCCTAACAATTTTTCTTTGTTCTCTTCTGTGAGAAAGTAAGGCTATACAACCTCACTACAGCCTTTGTCTCGTCTAAGTGTTGCTTCCTCTGCTTCTGTCTTTTCATACTCTTCACATGCTCAGAGAACAATGCAAGTTCAGTTTGTTTGCAATGCCATCTGTCTTTTCTGAGCTCTCCAGTCCTCAAAGTAAAAGGCACATGCCTTACATTTTCCTTTCAATCTCAGAGGTGGTACACCTTCTCAATTAAAATGGTGCAAATATCCCAAATTTCTTTCTTTAATTTTGCCTATGCCCAAAATTTAAAGGGACATAAAATCCCTTCATTCTCCTTTTTACTGACCCCAATAGCCTTGTTCTATAAAAACAAAAAGGAGGAATGCACCCCCCCCCCAATCAACACAAAAAGGTTGTGAACCGGGCCATATCTGTTGTATTTGATTTGCCTGGAATAATTTAATTGCATTGTCTGATTATTTATTTCCAACACAGAAACATTTTTCTTCATTTTCCCTGCTGCTGTGGCCCTTGGTGTGATATTGACAGTTTCCAGAGACAGCGGAAAGGACCAGCAACCCCCGTCACTTGGGGAAGAGGTTGTGCA
The DNA here is from genome assembly GCF_019175285.1 of Sceloporus undulatus. Classification (NCBI taxonomy): domain Eukaryota; kingdom Metazoa; phylum Chordata; class Lepidosauria; order Squamata; family Phrynosomatidae; genus Sceloporus; species Sceloporus undulatus. Next base: position 24,117,918 of record NC_056522.1, on the reverse strand, counting down.
GCAGTGTCAACCCCAATAGGCACAGTATGGACATCAGCCAAGTATCTTAAACCTACACACGGCATCAAGGCCTTCAGAACCTAATATTTCAATCCAATCAACAATTTCACATGATGTTAAATGATGAACAACATGAACTTAGAGATGCCACTCTGGACAATGGAGCAGCCATAGACTATTTACTTTTGCTATGTGAAGAAATCAAAAATATGTACTGTATTAACCCATAATTCTATGTTAACTGTTGTACTTGGTTTATATATCCATATTTTATTGCCACCTGGATAGTTTTTTAATTGTAACTGTCAAACCTATAATTCTATATCTACCAATGTGTCTGATGGCACACAGTGCTGTCTGAGTAGGCTTGTTCCTGTTCTCCAATACCCTTCTATCTTGGATGTTTTCAGGTCTCAAAGAGCAGTGACACTCACCTCTGACTATGACTCTACAATATACCGCTATAGCCCAACTGAATACTTTGCTGTGTGAAGACGTCAAGATATGTGTTGCCTCATATTGTCAGATAACTCTTGTTCCATTAATAATTTGATTGAAGAACTACATGATTTACCTGACTCAGGTCCACCAAAACCTTGGATATTCTGGATTATGAAGCTGATTGATTTACTATTTGCCAGACCTTCATTGGCTGAAACAACTTCTTGTATATGGCATTATCATTTTTGTATTATGATCCTATTTTGCTGTTTCATCCAATGTATCCCTACCTTATGCACTATGTTTTTGCAAAAGGCAATGACGGCCCAGAAAAGCAGCTGTTCGCAGGATATGTATACCAGCTCATAAAAAACAAAGAAGAGGGAGATGTGGCAACCCCATGGGCAAAACCGTGGGGTCGCGACCCTCTCTCTGGATAGCAATGCTCATCAAGATTGTGACGTGGCAGTTCTACTGGCAAACCATAGGACTTCGACCCCCACTCGAGATGACAATGCTTTATCCATAACTAGATAGATAAGTCCATGCTGACTTAGCCGGTCTTCACATCCTGCTTCCACTGCAGAAAAGGGCACGTAACCTAGCAAATGATTGTAAGGCAAACAGTGGACTAATGTAAGCAAAATGACAATAAAAGGCCCAGCCAGAAACCTGGCTGGGAGGCAAGGCAAGCTGGTGAGGAGGCTTGTGAACCCCACTCTCATCTCTGCGTCTCCTTGCCGCGACAGGATGAAGCAACCAGTGACTGCTAGTCATGATGGATGAATCATAGAATTATAAAATTGGAAAAGACCTCAAGGGCCATTATGTCCAAGTATATCCCCTTCAATACTAGAGGGAGTATCTATGTATCATTTTCTGGGGAATGTGAGCTGTTGCATTTTTGTCATTCTTGTGAGGGAGCTCTTGCATTTGGCTTCTTTTTGTGAAAGTGTTGGTTATTGCACTTAAGTCCTTCTTGTGAAGGTTTTCTTCTTCCAGAAGTGTCTGTTTCGCTGCTGTGGGAAAAGGATACTTGACTGGACAGGCCTTTGGTCTGACCTTGCAGAGCTCTTTATCTTCTTATGTTACAGTTTATTGTTGGAAGTTGAACACACATCTTGTGCAGTAAGCTGAAGAGGTTAACTCAGGATTGTTGAGATCTGAGGATATCATCTGCATTCACACTTTACTTGGGTCAAGGGAATTATATGCAGCTGTTCCTAATGTTTTTTAAAAAGCTATTTTGAGAAGTAAAAATAAAATGGACAATGCACTGAAGCAATGGGACCAACTCCTGTAACCAAGCTAGTGTTGGGTTCTTGTGATCTCTTTTCCCTCATGCTGCCAGATTAGTGTTTTTACTGGAAGGGTCCAGATGAATGTGCAACACTTTCAGAGGAACCCCTTTGGGAGGAAGCAAGATTGCTTCACAGTTTACTCTACAGAAGCCAGTTCTTTATTTCAACATGATTACCTTTTTATCTTAATATGCTCAGTGCTAGCTTTACAGCTGGTCGTAGGCTGATATCAGGTCCAGACAATTTGAAGGATTGTGTTTTTCTGCATAAGCCTTCCTGAGCTTCAAGATTTGCAAGGGAGGCAATTTTCTCTACCCCACCACTTTCATAAACATGGTTGGTGTTAATGCACAAGGCCTTCTCTGTCACCTCCTCTCTGAAGAAACCCTCTCTCTGTTATGTTGTGGGAGTGAGACTCTCCTGCTCTCCACATACCTAGCCAAGTCACAAATGCCTTACTTGGAGGGGTCATTATGCACAAGATGTCCTGGGAGATTGGCTGTGCTGCTTTGAGTACAAGGGAGCAGCTTGGGGCAGTGGCAAAATAAGGGTCATGGTGCTGTGTGGTGTGACAGCATTTTTCCTCCTGCCCCAAGAAGTAAGATAGCTTTGACTGCTAAAATTCAGCCCTACCTACTGTTGCTATAGGAGGCCACACTTAGGATGTTGTCTTATAAGGTGGCTTTTTTAGTTAGTAATTACTTCAGCCAGGAGGATTTCTGAATTGTCAGCTTTATCAGTAAATCCTAATTATTGTAAGATAAAGACTGATAGGGTTGTCTTGATGTTGAATCCAACGTTCATACCTAAATCTCCAAACCACAAGATGATTCTGGAGGTTCTCTACTTTCCAACATTCTGTCCTAATCCAAAACATCTGGAGGAAAAAAGATGGCATACATTAGATGTAAGGAGAGCAATAAAGGCATATATGAAAAGGATGAGATCTTTTAGAAAAACAGAATTTTTATTTGTTTCATACAATCCGAGAAACATTGGGCAAAAAGCATTGAAGACAATTATTGGCAGATGGATAAAGTCATGTATCCTACTATGCTATGACTGGGAAAAGAAACTGAGACCAGAACACATTTGGGCACATTCCGCAAGGTCTATGGCCACTACATCAGCCTTTTGGGTATCAGGATCAGTTCCAGAGATATGTGAAGCTGTCGGATGGAGTGAACCATCAACTTTCATAAGGCATTACAAAGCTGATAGATATCAGTCAGCTAAAGCAGCATTTGGTAGGACTGTTCTACAGTCTGTTTGATCAATAGATTCATCCCACCCAGTGAAAGGGCTTGGGTATATCCCATCAGTCATGGATTGCTCCTCCGGCCATCTTGTGAATGACGGATTGGACTTACCGTGAAGGTGCATTCATAGGTGGCTAGAGGAGATAGCCGGATGATATAAGAATAAAAGTTAAATAATACTTGAAATACAATTTTGATATTGGTAAGGCTCTATAAATAAATTGAAGGACCACCATGTTGGTTCTCAACAAGTTATCCCCAAAGGAATGCCTCCATCAACAGTAAAAAGAAACCCTAAACCCAAAACATATTTTCCCCACACCTACCACTTAAGTCACATTGACAGTGAATTGCCTGACATCTATAGTAATAGTGCAGACAAGACCAGGGTAGCTGAGAATCTGGAAAACCCAGAGCCTACCTGGATTTTATGGTAAGTTTAGACTTATGCTTGCAGTGGAGAGAAACAGGAGTGCACTCACAAATGAACTGCTCAACAATAGACTGCTCATTTTCCTTCCTCTGGGAATTTCAGAGCATTTCCATCTTCATTAAATTATCTCAATTTTTCGTTATTAAGGAGAAGAAGAAGCAGCCTCAACTAGGGTTGATAGTTAAAACCTATTTAAAATTAAAATCTACATCATCAGTGATCTGGCTCTGATCACTCTCTTGCTCTTTGGAATTTTAATATGGAAGAGGGCTAAATATAATATGCTTGTGAACTATTTGACAGATAGTCCGTAATTTCTTAGGAACCAACCTTAAGTTATAATGTAAACTATGTTAAGCATCATCATTCCATAGAAACAGCAGGACATTTCCAGATACCAACAGGGCAAGAAGGTACTAAAAAGGTTTGAGCAGGCTCTGTATACCATATTTAAGGAAATATTTCTCTTGATGAAAAAAAAAATCACAGCCAGACTTTTTTAAAATCCTTAAAAAACAAACAAACACTGGCTAACTGTTGCATGGAGTACAAAAACCTGTAAAATACCTAGGAAACTCCAAAGAGTCTAAGAACACATCCAGACTGATTAAAAAGTCCCAGATTTTGTTCCTCTTCTTTCTGATTTTATACTGGGTTAAAATAAATTGACCTGAGCTGCTGCCACACTGTATAATTAATGCAGTTTGACACGGCTTTAACTGTCATGTCTCCATATTATGTAATCTTGTGATTTGTAGCTTGTTTTGGCACCCAAGCTCTCCGACAGAGAAGACTAAATATCTCACAAAACTTCAGATCTCAGAATTCCATAACAGTAAGCCATGGCAATTAAAGCAACAAAAATGCATTAATTCTGCAGTGTAGATGCAACTCTGGAGAGCTGGTATAAAAAGTCTTCAACCACACTGGGAGCTAACAGAAAATATTCTGGGATACACAAAATGTGTATAGATCTCCAAAATAAAATTAGAACAAACAGAAACAAAATCTGGGACTTTCTGGTCTTTTAAAATCTAAATGCATCCAATGCATAGCTTCAAACATGAGCTTTACAAAGAATAAATAATGCTGAAGTCATGTGTAACTGAGCAGTGGTAGGATGGGTATAAGCAGTTTTGCTACCTGCAAGGGAATAGAGCTCAGATGAGCAAAACTAATGTAAGACCGTCCCAGAATAATCCTGGAATGAGGTGCCAGTGTAGATGGGTTGAGAATGGGCCAGAATTTCATTTCTGCACATTTCTGATTTTAAAAATGACAAAATTTTCCATTTTTTTCATAGCCTTCCTTGATGAAAAGTATTTGAGGAATGGCTTAGGTGGCTGAGTATATTTACCTTACAGAAAACAAGACAGAAAGGTGACAGGTCAGGTATTTTAAAAGATCTATGGGTGGGGGTTATTACTCATGGCATTCTTTAGGAAGTGCTCATAGACCGTTTAATGATCTGTACTAAAATCTATGCTGACATTATGGTCAGCTGCTCAGTAGCCGGGGTATTTGTTATTTTTGCCCTTTTTGAAGAAGGGGAGAACATTTGCCCTCCTCCAATCTGCTGGGATCTTTCTTGAGGCCATTTCCCTCTACAGAATTATAGTACAGTGGTGCCTCGGGTTACGAAATTAATTCGTTCCGCGGCCGCTTTCGTAACCCGAAAAGCCTTCGTAAGCCGAATTGCCATAGGCGCTAATGGGGAAAAGCCGCGTTTCGTGCGAAAAAGCCGAAAAAAGCACCAAAAATTTTCTTCGTATCCCGAAAAAACATTCGTAACCCGGAACAATGATTTCCTATGGGATTTTTTCGTATCCCGAAAATTTCGTAACCTGGGTATTTCGTATCCCGAGGTACCACTGTACTATTAATCCACTTTACTGTCATGGTTCCGTCATACAGAATCCTGGAATTTGTACAGTAGTCTGATGATACACAAGAGTGCTCTGGCTCAGGATACTAAATGGCTTCTCCCTAAGCTGTCAATCTTTGGCTTCCATAGGATGGAACCAGGGCAATAAAAGTGGAATAATTGAGCTGTAATTCTGTAATTTTGTATGGGCCAGCATGGTGTAGTGTTTTGAGCACTAGATTAGGTAGGATACTGTGGAACAGAGCTTGAATCCCGGCTTGGTAATAGAAACACAGTGAGGAACCAAATTCAGGCTGCCCCCTTGTGTTATTGCATTCCCCCCCCCCCCCCCGGGTACAATCTGGCTTCAATACTGGTTCCTGAACTAGCTTTGGCAGTCTTTTTTCAAAGTCGGGAGCTGTACCTGGATGGTGATTTTGGGGGCAAAAGCCATGTGATAACATTAGGGGTAGCCTGAATTTGGCTTGAATTTGGGAGTGGTAAATTGCTTTATTTTGCTGTGCGCTAGGTTCCATTGTGACCTTGGGCAAGTCACACTCTCTCAGCCTCAGATGATGACCCATCTCGGATTCTCCCCTTTTCACTTGCTGCCCCTCACTTCTGGAACCTTCTTCCCCCACGAGCAAGGGCCATCACTACTTTAACCAGCTTCAAAACGGAGTAGAAGACCATCCTGTTCAGAGAAGCATTCCCAGGCATTGCATGATTGTCACTTGCTATTTGATGTTCTTTTGTTGCCTGTCTTAACTGAATCATTTCCTGTATTGCTATGTATTTTATATGTATTATCCTACTATTTCTTAGATTGTACACCATAGGCAGGTTTACTCTTTTATATTTATTGTTTTTATGTACAAATCTACAGCACTATATTAATAATAATAATAATAATAATGACAATGGCAAACACCCTCTGAAGAAACTTGCCAGGAAAATCCCATGACCTTAGGGTTGCCATAAGTTGGAAATGACATGAAGGCACACAACAACAAACACCATCAGCAAATGTACAGTTAACCTGTTGGCTAAGATACAGTTAATGTTACTCTACCAATCATATGGAACAGGAATTCCTAACCATATTAATATTTAACGAGCATCAACGTTTAATTTCCTATGATAGGTTCACCTTAGGATTTCCATAAATCAGAAACTACAAGAATTCTCAAAGATCATTGACAGCCTCTGGAATCCCGTTGGGGGCTTCGCATATGTATGCAGTAGGCACTTGGTATCTATTGACGTTTGGTTCTAAGACTCCCGGTGAATACCAAAATTCATGGATGCTCAAATCCTAGTATATACAATAGCATAGTAAAATGGTGTTTCTTATATAAAATTGCAAAATCAAGGTTTGCTTTTTGGAATGCATGTATTTTAAAAATATTTTCAAACCGTGGATGCTTGAATCCATAGATAAAAAATTAGTGGATGTGGATTGCTCACTGTAAGTGAATTTATATTTGCAGGAATTAGAACCGCGCAGTTGCACAATGTCTGTATCCAGTAGAAGACTATTGTTACATTATTGCATAGCAGAGCCAGAAAAGTGCTGAATGCTAGTAGTACACTATGCACATCAGTTGGGTGCTCTTCTTGGTGTCCTGTTACACACCTTCACAATTCAGTAAGGAGCTTTCTTAGTACCTTTGCTCTGTAACTAGGTATACATAAAGTTATGCAATACAGCAAATAATACAGGATTCTAGTGAAAATCTCTGAATTACATCTGCAAGTTAATTCAGTACCCTTGTGCCTTTTCCTGGGTACAAAATGTAGCACTCATTTGCTTTGCAAAGCAGCTGGCTTGAGGGGATTTGTAGAATGCATTTATGCATTGATTTGATTGTGCAAAGACTCCGCTTGTCTGCTCTGAGCCTCAGATATGATTGCAGCCATCAGCTGCCTAAACAATGAATCTCTTCTGCCAGTTCTTGATGTTATTGAAATGTCTTAGAAAAAGACAGCTACCAATCTTTCCTCTCTTTCTTTTTAAAATTTGCTTCAGGTCAATATGTTCTCTGCTTTTTTTTTCTTGGAATAATTACTCTGCAGGGTACATCAATAAACTGAGGCACAGATTCTAACAGCAGTGACTGAAAGATAGGCCAATGCCAAAGAGGCTGCCTTTGCTCCTGTGTTACCCAACATTTGAGGATCCCTAGAGGGCACCCACAATTGTAGTTAATAGGGGAATGAACTTAGCTTAATAGAAAGCAGCAAGAGGGCTTCAGGTAACATTTTAAAAGTCGGGATCTAGCCTATGTATAGTGGTTCCAAATCAAAGAACTTCATACCAAGGAGCTTAGCACATGAACTTTAAAACTGGCCGCCTGGGCAGGAGCTGGGATGCAGGATAGAGCTGGGGATTATCTCATGCTAAATCGCTGCCTAGTTGCTGCCTGCCATCAGCCCAGGTCCAAGCCGGGTCCCAGCCATGCTCCACCAGCACTTTTTGAAGTCGGAAAGCTTTTTTTTAACGTCAGAAGCAAAGGTGACACTATCTCAGCCACCCATTTGGGCAGTTTTTGATTTTGGAGTATTTTGGGTTTTGGAATTCTGACTATACTCAATCTGTATATTAAAGAAAAAGTGTAGTATGTGTGAGTTCTCCACTGCCCTTGAGTCTGGATGACTACTTCTTTCTCAGATCTTCAGACATAATAAACAAAACCCTGAATCCTATTGGTTAGTCCCAGCAGGCCTTTCGAATAAATTGTCAAATGGTGAGTCAATACGTAAGTGAACCATATTATTGTGGGTGATGCCATTAGGTCTTGTGATGACTGTGGGCAGGGCGGGCATTGCGGGCTCCATCTTGCAAGGAAACAGACTCCTCCCCTAATGGTCTTCCCCATGTGCACAACAAACTTACTCAGGCATGTATGGTACAACTGTACCTTTAATAAGAAAATAGCTTTGTGTCCAGAAGATAATAATTCAAAACATAAAGTCCTGTCTTCAAGTCAGCCTTCCCAACATCCCACCAAGGCAGGGCTCGCTTCCCAGAGCTTCCCTTTTTGGCCCCACCAATCATCCTCTAAGTTCTGAAGATCTCTGGTTGTCCCCTTCCCAGGACCATCAAAAGTCCAGGCTCCCTCCTCTCGAGGGTTCCGCTGCCTCCCCTCCTCTTGGGCCTCTGCCTTTGGCATTGGGCCCTTCTTGGAAGAGGCACCAGGACTCTGTCCCTCCCTGGACTCCTTAAACACTGTTCTTTCCCTTCCCCGGCCACTGCTGCCCAACCAGCTCTTCCGCATCCATCCTTCCTCCACACACACCTCAACCCTTCCCCTTTTATATTCCTTCCAGCTCCTCCTCCTTCCTCCCCTGGCCCCACCTCTGGGTTAACTTCCTCCTTCCCCTCAACCTCCACCACCTGGCTGCCCTTAGCCCCCTCAGCTCTCTCCACCTGGGTGAGTACCTCACTACAATGACATTTCCTGGATGCAGTAAAAAACAACAACAAACAAACAAGGCAAGAACTTTATCCAGAACAGATTGAAGAAAGAAAATGACAGAACCCCACTAGTGGTCACATACATCTTCCAAGTGGGACCTCTCAGGAGCATCATCAATGAACTACAAGCCATTCTGGACAATAATGCCACTCTTTCAAGGGCTCTTGGTGGCAGACTTTTACTTGCCTACAGACAGCCTTTAAACCTCAAACAGGTACTTACCTACAGGAGGACAGATGACACAGATGGGGACACAGATACTAAACCTTGCCACAAACGAAGATACCAACTCTGCCCACACATTTATCCAGGAAATGTCATCACAAGATCTAATGGCATCACCCACAATATTAGGTGGACCTTCATGTGTTCATCCTCCAATGTGATTTATGCCATACTATGTCATCAATGCCCATCAGCACTCTACATAGGGCAAACAGGCCAGTCCCTGCACTAGAGGATAAATGGACATAAATCAGACATTAGGAATGGGAATACACAAAAACCGGTGGCAGAACATTTCAATCTCCCTGGGCATTTAATCTCAGACGGTAAGAGATTGTAGTAGGTAAATTTATCAACGCATCCAGCATCATAAATTAAGATGGGAAGTTGTCTTGTTTCGTAATTTTTGTACAAAGTCATGTGTATGTTATGTAACATGTAATGAATGTTTTTAATCGGAAATAAAAATTATATAAAAAAAAAAAACAGCAGTTCTTGAAGAAAAGAACTACAAAGGTAGAATGGAAAAAGAAACAACAGAATTGGAATTCATCCATAAAGTACAGTTTCTCAGCGATGGATTGAACAGGGATAATGGCTTCCTGGTTCACTACACACATATTTCAACATTAAGATTAAGGGGGGCGTCCTACACTCATCTATTCCCTTCATCTACAGGCTAGTTTCCATTGCCAAACTGGTCTTGCCTCTTCATTTCCATACACATTGGCCAGTCCCATGTCTTTGTTCACTAATGACCATAGTTAAAACTGGACTTGCTACTTCATTTCCATACACAAATTTTGAATTTGAATTGACATTCTCACATATCAATGGCATAAAAATGTCTCTCCCTGGTTTCCACTCCACTAAATGCATCTGAGGAAGTAGAGTGACGTCTAGGAAAGCTCATGCTGCTAACTTTTTTTTATTTCAGTTAGTCTCAAAGGTGCTACAAGATATCTCTACTTACTGATTCTATAGAGACTAACATGGCTATATCTTTGAATTCTGCTAAAACACTTATCATCCACCTCAGAGGACCTCCTTCAAGTCAATATCTGATACAAAGTAGTTATGAGATACTAGTTTGACTCTGCTCAGCCCAATGGACCTGTGGATTCCACAGGAGCTAGAACATCCACGATGGGCTGAGTGGTCCAGTTTCTCATGGTGGGAAAATTTAGCTCTATGTTGCTTGAAGTTTTGCTGATATTTTTTTTCCTGGCAGAAATTAGTCTGTGGCATTTCATTTGACAACGAGGACTTGATAGTTCATTTCAACAGATGCCTAGTAGTAGGAAAACATGCCACAAAAAGTTCATGGAGAAGGCAGAACTGATATATGTCCATAATTTGTGGAAAATTACATACTGTGCAACATTTTGCCAAGGAACAGAGTTCCAATTACATTCTTAAATATACTCTGCAGATAATGGGCTCCTTTGATTTATAGTTATGTTTATTTGAATAAGTATAGGTACCAGTGATGCACAAAGGGAAACCCTGGCCCCATTCATTTTTCTATATGAAGTTTCTTTGGTTTACGTAAACTAGCTGCTGTTGATATCATTACTACTGTTACTAAAAGAGTTGCTGCCACCACTTTCTCTATCCCCCCTCCCCAGGGTACTGTTAGGCAGGAGACAGCTGGATTCTTTGCCCTGCTACCTTTGCATAGTATGCATAACAATATATTTAACCTCCTCAGGCAGTCTGCTCCTATGTAGAAAAGCCCTTAGGAAGTTTCTCCTAAAGTTTACCTGTTCTGGTTCTTTTCCATGAGTCAATAGAGAACAAGTCTACTCCTTCCTCTGCATAGTATGCCTTCCTTTAGTCTTCTTCCATTATCTTCTCTTCACTGGGCTGAACATACCTAGTTCTTTCAGTGTTTCTCATAGGATCTATAATGTGGTTTTCAAGGTTCATCAAAAAGTATTTTTGGAAATGAATGGGAGATCAGAAGGAAAGGGGGAAATAAGAACAGTAGGTGGTTGGTGCTGCTTACACAACTGAGTAGGCAATAATCAAAAGACAGGAAGTTGTGAATCGCTCCTTGTAGTTACTATGAAGCTTCATTCATTAAATAGGTCCACAGATTTCTAGATTGTTCTCCATATCCATGAATCGTGCGATTCCTTCCCTGTAACAACGAAACGATCAGGGTGTCAAAACACATTCAAGGCTTTGGGTGATGTGCTTATGTGGTAACAATACACATGCACAGGATGTTTATGCACTTGGTTTTATCACCAAAAACAAGATGGAACTTCAAGGAGATAAAGGTTTATACTTTCATAGCTGGTGTACAAATGATGATTGCCTCCAATGTTGGCTACATTCCATCTTACATGATTGCACATGTAGGGAAGATATATTATTTGACAGATACCTGTTGTAGCATACATATTTCAATGCATATGTTGTTTAATTCTTTTTTAAAAAAATCCCACATCAAGCTGAATATTCACTTCCAAGGTGCAACCTGGCACAAGTTCACTGATTTAAAAAACGCCTTAAATTCCCAAGCTTTAATCTTTCCAGGGCATCCTGTTCTTTCAAGGAATGCATATGTATCGCCACAATTTTATGCCAGGATTTCTATCCAAAAAAAGAAGTTCCATAATTCAGAGGAGGGCAGATATTATGCTTGCAGAATTTACCTTTTGTTTCATCAGAAGCCTAGGTCCTCCAGCTGGAAAAGGGCAAAACCACACATTTATCGTGAAAGTAGAAGGTGCCTCTGACCAGCTGACCAGCAGAGAAAATGGTTTTGGGTTATCGAAACAGAGCTGAGTCCACACTCACTCTGTACAAAAGTCCACTTCTGATTATCCCAACTTTTTTTTCTTTTTTGGCTGATGCACTATAATTTAAGGGCAAGGGATAATTTTGTTGTTGCTCTTGTTAAATGGTTAAAAGTCAGAATATCTTGATGGTCCACTTAAAACAGCCCAGAATTTGAAGAGTGAGGTGAGAGCAGAAGATGGAAATTGAAGAAGAAGGGCCTGAAAAGACAGGTCAAAATAAAGCTGCTTCGGGTCCCTTTGGAGGTATGCTGTTTAAATGCTGACCTAAGAACTGGAGCACAGCTTTGATGCAGCTTCTGGCCTCTTAAGATGCATATGTCATTTAAACAGCATACCTCCAAAGTGACCCAAAGCAGCTTTATTTTGGCCTGTCTGTTTGGGCCCAGAGTTGCTGCAAACTTTTCAACACTACTAAATACACAATCAGTGTTTGCCTCCAATCATATTTACACTACAGAACTATAGGGCTATTATCCATAGAATCATAGAATCATAGAGTTGGAAGAGACCACAGGGGCCATCCAGTCCAACCCCCTGCCATGCAGGAAATCACAATCAAAGCATCCCCAACAGATGGCCATCTAGCCTCTGCTTAAAGACCTCCAAGGAAGGAGACTCCACTACACTCTGAGGGAGTTTGATCCACTGTCGAACAGCCCTTACTGTCAGGAAGTTCTTCCTAATGTTGAGGTGGAATCTCTTTTCCTGCAGCTTGCATCCATTGCTTCGGGTCTTAGTCTCTGGAGCAGCAGAAAACAAACTTGCTCCCTCCTCAATATGACATCCCTTCAAATATTTGAACAGGGCTGTCATATCACCTCTTAATCTTCTCTTCTCCAGGCTAAACATCCCCAGCTCCCTAAGTCGTTCCTCATAGGGCATGGTTTCCAGACCTTTCACCATTTTTGTCGCCCTCCTTTGGACACACTCCAGTTTCTCAATGTCCTTTTTGAATTGTGGTGCCCAGAACAGGACACAATATTCCAGGTGGGGCCTGAGCAGAGCAGAATATAGTGGCACTATGACTTCCCTTGATCTAGACACTATACTTCTATTGATGCAGCCTAAAATCGCATTGGCCTTGTTAGCTGCTGCATTGCACTGTTGACTCATGTTCAACTTGTGGTCTACTTGGACTCCTAGATCCCTCTCACACGTAGTTTCATTCAGCCAGGTGTCCTGCATCCTATATCTGTGCTTTTCGTTTTTCCGCCCTAAGTGCAGTACCGTACATTTCTCTGTGTTGAATTTCATTTTGTTAGCTATGGCCCAGTTTTCTAGTCTGTTCAGGTCATTTTGAATCTTGATCCTGTCCTCTGGAGTATTAGCTACTCCCCATAATTTGGTGTCATCTGCAAATTTGATAAGTATGCCCCCAATTCTGTCCTCCAAGTCATTGATAAAGATGTTGAATAGCACTGGGCCCAGGACAGAGCCCTGTGGGACCCCACTGGTCACTTCTTTCCAGGATGAAAAGGAGCCATTGTTGAGCACTCTTTGGCTTCAGCCAGTCAACCAATTACAAATCCCACTTTAACTGCCAGAGTTCTATCCTATGAAATCCTTGAAAGTAGTTTGCTGATAGCCCTTTTTAAATATTTGAAGGGATGTCATACTGAGGAGAGAGCAAGCTTGTTTTCTGATGCTCCAGAGACTAGAACACAGAACAATGGATGCAAACGGCAGGAAAAGAGAATCCACCTCAACATTAGGAGGAACTTCCTGACAGTAAGGGCTGTTCGACAGTGGAACACACTTCTTTGGAGGTCTTTAAATAGAGGCTGGATGGCCATCTGTCAGGGATGCTTTGATTTAGAGTTCCTGCATGGCAGGGGGTTGGACTGGATGGCCCTTGGGGTCTCTTCCAACTTGACGATTCTATGATTCTATGATTCTATTATCCAAACAATGATACTTTTATTGGACCAACCAAAATGCACAATTACATGTTGCAAGCTTTTGAAGTCATACTGGCTTCTTCATCGGGCAAACAGGAGAAAGAAATTGAAAATGTTAGTCATAGGCCTGCATTTTCTGCTTCTGGTCTTAGTTCAGATGGTAGGGGGAACTATCTGCAGGCTGGGAGTCTTCATCATGGGGATTTCTTTGCAAGTTTTGTTCAGAGATATGTTTGTCGTTGCTTTCCTCTGAGGCTGAGAGAGTGTGAATTGTCACCCAGTGGGTTTCTTGAAGGGAATTGAACCCTGATTTCCCGAGTCACAGTCCAAAGTTCGAACTATTGCACCATGTTGGCTCTCATGGGTACATACCAACTGTGTAATGCTGGGACCTAATATATGTACTAGACTTTTTACACACACATAGCAACAAGGTCTCAAAGACCATTATGCTGAATTCTGAGCTACAAATTGGGATCCTCCAAACACTAACTTCCATGGATCTGCACATATTACGCCATACTTCTCTCAGCATCTCCTACAGGAAACATGCATGGGTGAATAAAAGCAAATTTAACTCACCCTTCCCCCACTGTCTACCATACAGTGGTAGAGTTTTGAACTGTGAGGTGTGAAAATGAATGCCATCTAGTTAATTGACATGATCAAGATAAATCAACTCTCCACAGCTGGGCTTTCTTCTGGGGAGGAAAACCAGTTAAGGAGAAGCTGCAGGGTGATTGGCCACCCTTTCTAGCGTTTCTCCAGCCTGGTTGTCCCTTGAAGAAGCAGTCCAGATGGGGAGAGGTTTGGATAAATTACTGTATTGACCTGTGTATAAGTCAACCCAGGGTTTTGGGGTCAATTTTTTTACCTAAATTTCTCAACTTAGACACAAGTATATATGGTAGGGTATCTTATACCAAAAAAGGAACTGTCCCCTTGTCTGACTAAAGTGGCGAAAGGAAAGAGCTTAATCCATCCTGGAAGAACCTCTACTCAGTAGAATCTACTCTGCACCCCTCTGCTTTCTTGGGGTGCTTTTGAGGTAAGCACCAGAGTTGCTGCTATTTTCCCACCCAGGTATTCAAAAAGGCCAGAAGCAGGCACCACGGTGGAGAGTGTAGAGGAGGTCTATATTTCTTTTAGGTTCTCCCAGGATGGACTAAGCTCTTGACTTTTGCCACTCTATTCAGAGAAAGAGATGGTTCCATTTTTTAATAAGCATTAAGGTACAGTACTGCATTGACCCATGGATAAGTCAACCCTTTTTTGGGGTTGATTTTTTGACTAAAATTTCTGGACTGATACATGAGTATATACAGTTCTTTCTTTCAAAGGTATACAATGGGCATACAATGGCCTCCTTCCCTCCAAATACAGTCAGCCCTTCATTTTCATGGCTCCATTTTGCCCCCCCCCCCCCCAAGCCAGAAACTCGTACATTTTCAAGCCCTCCATTATAGTCTACACAAATGGCGGGACAACTGTATAGGAAAGTTACCCCCATGCCATCTTGGAGCCATTTTTGTCCCAAAAATTCTTTCAATATTTTTGGGAATCCTGGCGTACCCAAAATAGCTTTGAGGGTCCACAGGCAGCCTGTGGGCCACACCTTCCCCGCCCTTAGATAATGCCTCAAAATCTGGCCAAGTTTCTCAGTATGAATAGCTTACTTGGCTTTCTTTAGTGAAACTCAAGCTGCTCTCAGCATGTCCATCCTGACTTGCCAGGAAATTTACATAGATGTTGCCAGTCGATCAGAAGGTTAATCTGGGAGCCAAGTGGAGTCTTTTTAAAAAACAAACCCTAAGGGATCAGGAGCTGTCATAGGGTTTTCCCCCCTTGTGTTTCCTATTCTGGCAGCAGATTGGACCAAAATACCCCTGGGAATTGGCATTTGGCACAGGTAGAATAGCATTCAGAGCCAGATTTCTATGGCAATATGGCAGCAGTTTCTGCTATTCATGGCACACCACTTTTTTATTTATTTATGCAGGTGTAAAACCAACCAGGAGACTGAATAAACAGAACAAAGCTGGAGGAACTGAAGTTTGCCAAAGCTCATCTTTATATATGTTTTAATCCACGTTGCTCTAAGAACATCTCAGTTTCTATTATTCATCTTCCAACAGGCATATATATTGCAGAAGGTACATAAAATCCAAAATATTCAATAAAAAATACAAACAAAGATATCTTTGACAGAAGTCTATGTTCAAACAACATAACTACAGTGGGAACCAAAGTCTCATTATTGTGATGCTGAAACAAGTTGCTTGGGGATTTTTTAAAAAACAACAACCCAAGTCTTCATAAAATCTGGTTGCTTGCAAAAATAATGTAAAAGTATTATATTATGTAAAATATTATATATATATTTCAAAATATTATATTATGTAAAAACACAGGGCATTAACCAGTATTGGGCTTCCATTGGTGAAACAACAGGCAATCTTGCTTTCTTAGTGCAACCCCACCAGAAGACAAAAAAACAAAACAAAACAAAATAAAACAAAAAAAACCCTGCCCCAGAGATCTGGGAAGTCATAGATCTTTCTTTGGACAGCTCCTTCAAAAGGAGGAAAAGGGAACTGGATGTTAGATTCAGGTCATATAAATCATGCTCTTGGATTTAGGCCATATTTTCCCATTTCATTTTCATGGGTGGGTGGAAATTTCCAGTTATAAGTACCTGCCAATATTCTACGTTAGCAACTTAGTTACATATGGGTAATTAAGTAATGTCTCCTGCCTTGACAACCTCAGTCCACCTTTGCTGCCAGTTGCCACCAGTGGTGTTTCCGCACCAGGTATCACCCAGTATACTGGTTGGGGATTCTGGGGGGGGGGGGGGATGCAAATTGTGGTGGGGTTTCCAAATGGGACTTCTGGGAATGGCACACGTTCCCTCTCCCTGTGCTAGCCTATCCTTTTTGTTATGAGGAAAAGGACAGGACGGCATGAAGGGATGAAGCGGCATGGGGAGAAAACATGTGGGGAATGGAATGGCATGGGAGAAGGCACACAGAAGTCTGATTGGGTATCACCCCCCTTCTGGAGTGTCACCCAGTGTGGGCCGCATCACTGCACACCCCTAGGGACACCATTGGTAGCCGCACTGGGCAAATATTGGTCAGTGAGGCTGCAACAAAGAATTGCAACAGATATCTTGCTTCTGACTGTCACAACTTCACTCACTGGTGGGAAAGAGCTGGAAGTGTCATAGTCTTAGCACCCCAACCAGCAGCTGAACAGAATACCTTTGCTCGATGCAGCTGCTGGCTGTTATGGTGGGCTGGGAAAGCATTTATGTACAGTAAGACCTTATTGGTAGTAATGCTGCTGCATGCATTGCCTCTTACCTCACTGGACTATATAGTCCCACCATTACCACAGAAAGGTAGCACCAGAATGTGTTGACTGAATCAAGGAAGTCGCCACCCTGAGCGTGCAAAACTTGAGCAGGGCAGTTGATGACAGCAAGTCATACCAGGCTCTCATTCATAGGGTCACTCTGATTTCTGTCTCACAGCAACACTTAGCATTATGTTGCTGTTGTCATGTGTCTTCAGGTTGTTTCTGACTTAAAGCAATCCTAGGGTGAACTGATCTGGTTTTTTTTGGCAGGATTATTTCAGAGGAGGTTTGACTTTGCCTTCCTCTGAGACTGAGAGAGCATGACTTGCCCATGGTCACCCAGTGGGTTTCCATGGCTCATCAGGGATTTGAACCTTGGTCTCTAGAGTCCTAGTCCAATGCCCAAATCATTATGCCACACTGGCTCTACCTAGCGTAATACACATGTCAAAATAGTAGCAGAATAAAATCTCCTATAATAGAGTGTGATGCCGTTGCTTATATACATTGTCTCAGAGAGAAAGATCATACATTCCTATACATTTGACTTTTTGCCCGAGTTGTGAGAACAAAACATAAGTTAAGAACAGGCTGTTTGCATGTTTGTCAGGATACTGGGTTGGCCAGTTTGAAGATAAGTGGGCAGCACTGCAATAGAATGGGGGGAACTACAATAGTAGTCAGTACTAGATTACATTATGTTTCCCTTTCTTCCTCCCTGGAATGCAATATGGCAGCTAGTTCAGGTCCTGGGAAAATTACTTTTTTGGAGTACAATTGCCAGAATCCCCCAGCCAAAAAAGTAATTTCATCATTGGCCATATTGCCTGTGTGTGTGTGTGTGTTCTGCCAGCTATAGTAAAAAAAGAAGTAACTTCTCCAAGATCTGAAGATATGTCAGAACAGATATACAAAGGCTATAAAGTCATCATCCTAGCAATGTCAGGAAGAAGTAGTTTCTATTAACTCAGGCAAATAGTACCCACACCTGATGCCAGTCCCAGAGATTATGGTACAGCTCACTGGACCCAATGGTTAACCAAAACAAACAGCTTCCTGATGAACAAAAGCAGTCTGTGAATTATTTCCTCCCTTGTATAACTGGCTGCCTTTAAAATTCATAAGCTGACACAAAGACGGTGATCTTTGAAACATGCTTAGCTTGAAAGGAGCGGCCTAGGTATTCTGACATGTCCACTTCCAATTGGATGGTTTGAGGTCCTTGCAGGCTTTGCACCAGGATGAGTTCACCTGTCTGCCGGTCAGAGCGCTGCATCACAAAATGTCCTCGGCTGTTTCCTCCCACAATGCCAAACCGCAAGCTGTCAGGACCAGGCCGTCCGGGAGCCGAAGCAGTGGCCATGCGGAAGAGTGGAGTGGGAGTGACGAGGTTGGAGGGCAGAGGAAGGTAATGGAAGGAGATGGTCTTTGGAGCATAATGGCATGATCTGCTGTCCATTGGACATGGGTTCCGTTCACATTGACTAGGAAGGAAAGGGGAAACAAGAAAATTTAAACGCCTGCAAAGATTTATCACATTTTCTTTTCTTTTTTCTTTTTTTCACTTCTTTAAGAAAAGCAGCACTTTTTTTTTCTTTTTCTTTTTTTTGCAAAGATGGGGAGTGTATGGACCTCTATATGTACAGTTGGCTCTCCACATCCACAGATTCCTTATCCATGGATCCAGCCACCCATGGCTTGAAAATACATACAAAAATCAAAAATTAAAAAAAACACCTTTGATTTTGCTATTTTAGACGAGGGAGAGCCACTACACCATTTTATTTAATTGGACTTGAGCATCCACAGATTTTGGTATCCACAGGGAGCCCTGGAACTAAACCCCATGTAGTTGGACTATGATAGCATATGAAACCCACTGGGTAATTTTAGGCAAGTCAGACTCTCTCAGCATCTGGGGAAGGCAATAGCAAACTCCCTCTGAACAAAATTTGCCAAGTAAACCCCATAATAGGGTTGCCTTAGGGTTGCCACAAGACTGAAATGACTTGAAGGCACACAACAGTGTGGTATTCAATTATTCAATATTAGGTAATGTTAAGTGCCACTGATTTTATAGACCAAGTTGAAGCACCTGGTTAACACCTACTGTGAAGTCAGTGGGAAGTGTTAAATTCAAAGCTGTTTCGCTTTTTAGTTGGGTTGTGTCCAGGATGTTAAACTCTCACAGTGGTATTTCTACCACTCTGCTATGATGGGTAAATATGGAACATTAACATTGGTCTCATATCCAAGAATATATTATGTATAATCTTATTTACTGAAAGGAAAATATTCATGCTAAATGCTTTTGAGATGTTGACAACTAATGGTAATATTTTTGAGTCTTCAGTAGTGGGATTGTGATGCTATCTATTTTTATTCTTATTTGTAAGAGCAATTCCACCAGGAGAATTTGTGAATTAAAACCTCTTTTAATTCTGCAAATTTAGGAATCCTATGAAATTCTGGGCAGGTGATTTGAAGCCATATACTTTATTTTAGAAGAGTATGACAACCAATTCTCATTCAGCTAATGCTGTGTTGCTGTTTGCAATGTAAGCTAGCAAATAGAATAAAACAAAACAGGGACTGTGTCTGATGGTAAGAACGTGGTGAAATATGTGAGGTGGGTTTTTAGACCCAATCAGATCTATGAAAACAGCATTCCTCATTTTGTTAAAATTTCACCAATAGTTTTCTTTTAAAGATAAACTCTTTTTTCTTTTGTCTGATTTTTATTTTACCAACTTACTGGTTACTTTTGGCAGTCATTGTTTTTTTTTAAATGCATACAATTTTGTGGGACAACAATCAGGTTGGAATTCATAACTAAATTTCAACATTGTACATGTTAATGGCATGATTTCAAGAAGGAGAGTTGTGTTACTCTCCTCTAATACCTTAAAGACTAAAATGTTTGACTTGGCATAAGCTTTCATGGACTGCGACTCGTGGGGCTTGTCATGAAGTGGGCAGGATTCCACAAAGATTTATGCCAAATAAAACTCATAAATCTTCAAGGTGCCACAAGACATACCTAGTTATGGACTCAGCTATGTGAGTGAAAATGACAGGCACACCTTGGCAACTATAACTTTCCCATGGAATACATCTAGATGAGATTGAGATTTTGGGCATTTCTTTAAGAGATTTGTGACTAGGTTGCATTTCCATATGGCTGCTCAACCAGCAACTTTAACCATGAAAAAAAATCAGACCTGAAAATGCTTGCGCGTTTAGCAACAATTTGATATATGTAGAAATCAACCAAATTAGACATAAAGATTATACCATGGTAATATGTGCAGAGCAAACTAATGTTAAATGCACTGCTAAATACAGAGGCTGGGTGAAGAGTTGCAGTCCCCAAAAGTAACCTTTTCAAGCACTGGTTTGTACCCCTGGAAGCCATACTTTAAAGAAAACTGAACATTATAGTCATGCATTATAGTGCGTGTTTGGAGCATAAAAATATCAGACTTCTGTTTATACTTACAATGGTGATGTTTTCACATAGCTGACATTTCCACTAGGTTTGGGACACTCTGAATTAACACATTGAAAGCCTCCTCCTGTATTAATACACATCGTCCCTGTAGTGCAGTCATGAAGTGAAAGCACACATTCATCAATATCTGCAGAAGAAACGGAGAACGTATAGGAACATATTCAGTCGCTTAGGCGGGTTAGGGTTAGGCTAGCCCTGGGATCCTCCAGGTGTTATCTGGATTGCCAAATATCTCCTTCCAAAAGAAACAAAACTGGAAGTTGCCAGAAGTTTTTTTTAAGTGTTAATCAGTTAATCAGAGGTGGCTACTCCTAGGGGCTATGAAGAGAAATAATTCCTCTTTTTGGGCTGTTTGTGGTTCCATGGATCGACTTTGCTCACCTCTGATTTAAGTTTTGCAATTTAGGACTGCCATGTTTTCAGAATAACTGGAGTAAGATTGCTGTTGTTCTGTCCCTTCAAGTAGTTTACGACTTAATGGCGATCCTAAGGCAACCCTATCTAGTGCTCAAACTATTACACCACACTGACATAGTTCCCCTTTAATGATCATATGGGACATGGTTCTTACCCTTAAATAAGTGACTTTCCTTACAATACAGGGCACATGGTAATTCTAGTTTGCACCACTGGTACATGATTCAACATATGGATGTCTTATGCTGAGTCAGTCTACTGATCCATCTCAATCAATAGCAAGTACATTTCAATGCAGAAACCATCAGCATTTTCTACATTGATTGGAAGAAACTTTGGAGTTGCAGACAGAAGCATACTCCAGCCCTTCTTGGAAACACCCAGGATTAATAATTAATTAATTATTATTTATTATGATTATTATTAATAATAATATCCACATAAGATGCAACTATAAGTAAAATTCATTACACAACTGTCCCTATGTGAGTTCACTGCTTGAAATTTCATCCCTGAATTCCTTTGAGACATTCACCCTCAGGAAACAAGCTAAGACTTCACATAGCAGTGTAATTCAACCCTGAACATCTAACATTCTTTTTTACACTAGATGAAAAAGTTGCTTTTGGGTTGATTGATTTGTTTTCAGTTTCTCACGTTAGAACTACCTTGGACCTTGTTGGATGTGGACAACTATTGTATATCAACAGAGACTGGGTTGAGCTGTCTATAGTCCCAGCTTTGGGGAAGAGATGAGGAATAAATAAGGTAAACAAAATAGAAGAGAGTGGACTGGAAGCAACACATTAAAAATAGCAATGTTGATGTGAATGGCTGAATAAATGTTTGTTCAGTAATAAGACAAGACACACAAATGATATAAAGTATAATACAATCAGGAGGATTATAAAGAGATCCTATTCTATCATTTGTAAAATACTTATTGTGAATGTCATATTTTCTATGTTAAGATATGTTCGATTTTTAAAAAATCATATATATATATATCTATTTCTAAAGGTTCTTTAGAAAAAGCCTGGGTTGCTTTAGCTGGTTGGGTAATGATATTTCTTTTTTATTGATAGGTTTTAAATTTCCCGCGCCAGATGACTAGTTCAGTTTTATCGTAATTTGAGGGCATTTTCTGCTGCATCCCAGGCAGACAGACCGCATGTTTCATGGGGACAATATCACTATTGAATTCCTAACAGCTCTTGGCACGTCACCTTCATACCTTCCAACATACCTTAAGCTACACTACAATGTATACCTTGTTTGAGGGTCCAACTCTCTTGGTAGTCACAGTTAGTATTTTAAGTCATGATGGTGCTTGACAAACTATCACAAAAATCTGGCTTGTTGCATGGCCATTGATACTAAGCCCAGCTTGTTAGTGTTTCATATCATTCACAAGCACAAAAATCGATCTAGTGAGAAGCTATAGGAGATACTGATATGTGGATCCAAACATGTTAGGAGGCAAGTAAAAGGCAACCAACATATGCTCATGGACACACTCAGGATCAGTCTAAGACATTTTGCTGCTTAAGGCTAAGGACAAGATGGTGCAAACTTTTCCCATTCCACAGTCAGAGACAGGCAATAGAATAATGTTCTCCATTGCACCTGAGGACAAGTAGCAGGGAAGTAGCCATAAGGAGGGCAAAATGAAGGTATTGGCTCGCAAATTTGGAAGTAAAAACATTATTTGGGGAAGTCAGAACTATAATTTTAGTCACTGCCAGCATCAGAGGACCACCAGAAGAAAAACAATTAGAGACATCCTGCTTTTTTGCATGGAATCATAACTCAATGGCAGAACACAGCCTCTGGCCCTTATCAGATGAGTGTGGAACTGGGGGTTTTGCGCACTGGGTGGTTCGAATTCGCGTTATTTCGCAAAGTACCATCATACCAGCATTCGAATGGCCCAATCCGCACTCACGTGAATGCGCGAGCTGCCGAACTGAATGCGTACTGGCTCCTCGTTTTGGAGCGTGTTGGCCAGTGCGCTGATAAGGGGATTGGCGATATCCGGATTTTTTCTCTGTTCGATCTCAGTGCGAATGGGTCTGGTATGAATGCCCAGTCCTGAACTCCATCGCAAGACCCCCAGATTCCAATTTTTACTTCCGGTGGGTCTTTCCTCTTGCCGGTTCCAGGGAAGCGGGGGGGCGGGGGCGGTTCCAGCGGCCTCCTCCTCCTCCTCCCGGCTTGAGAGGCCCAGGCAGGGAACAGGCACGGGGCCGCTAGAATCGTGGCGATCGCCGCCATTCCAGCGGCCTCCTCCTCCTCCTCCCGGCTTGAGAGGCATCCCTGGCTGCATCCCAGGCAGGGAAGAGGTGCGGGGGGGGCCGCTGGAATCGCGGTTCCAGCAGCCTCCTCCTCCTCCTCCCGGCTTGGGAGCCAGCCTAGGCTGCCTCTCAAGCTGGGAGGAGGAGGAGGAGGCCGCTGGAACGGCGGCGATCGCCGCGATTCTAGCAGCCCCGCGCCTGTTTCCTGCCTGGGATGCAGCCAGGGATGCCTCTCAAGCCGGGAGGAGGAGGAGGAGGCTGCTGGAACGGCGGCGATCGCCGCGATTCTAGTGGCCCCGCGCCTGTTCCCTGCCTGGGATGCAGCCCAGGCTGGATCCCAAGCCGGGAGGAGGAGGAGGAAGCCGCTGGAATCACGGCGACCCCAAGAAAGGCCATCCAGTCCAACCTCCTTCTGCCATGCAGGAACTCTTAATCAAAGCATCCCCATTGACAGATGGCCATCCAGCCTCTTTGACAGCCGCTGGAACTGCTCCTCCCCCCCCAGAATACATACACACACACTCACACACACACACACGCAGAACCGGGCATTGCTAATTTGTTGCAAGGGAAGGTCATGGTTACGTTAAAACCAAGCAGGAATGTAGAGAGGAAACAGTAACGGGCACGTTGTATCACGATCGTTAATGTGCATGAGCTGGCTCTCCAGCTGTTTACCGGGCTGTCATGACGGGACCTCCCCTTTCACCCCGGAAGCGTTTAAGGTCGCAACCCATGCAGGGCACCACTGAGCATGTGCGAGGCGGCCGATATGAATCGGCCAATCCTCATGTTGAGCACCGGTGTGACAAAACATTCTGCACTGAATGCACTTCGCGAAAATGCAGATTGGCCAATTTGAATCCTGCCAATGCGGAAGGATTCCCAGGTATGACAGTACATTGCGTTATGACGTGAATTCGAATCGCCCAGTGCAGAAGACCCCCAGTTCCACACTCATCTGATAAGGGCCTATGAATGCAAAAGGCCCCAGTCTCATTCCCAGCATCTCCCAGCAGGGCTGCATGAAGCTTTGAGATAGGGCTGGCAGTTAATACCGATCTATCTCAACCAATGTTTTGATTACGTATAAGGCAACAAGTTCAGTTCCAACTAAAACATACCAACAAACATGGGAAACGAAATAGTGGTCCATGGATTGGAAACACTCAATATACTTTCCTGTTCACAAAAAAAGAAGACACAGAAGATTGCAGTAATTACAGGACCACTGTACTAATTTCTCACACAAGCAAAACAACACTCAAAATCCTGCAGGATAGACTCCTACCATATATGAAGCAAGGGATCCCAGAGGTGCAAGCAGGTTTCAGGAAAGGAAGAGGCACTAGGGAATCACATTGCAAATATAAAATGGATAATGAAGCACACAAGATAATTCCAGAAGAAAATCAGCATGTGCTTTATTGATTACAGCAAAGCATTGGTCTGCACAGATCATGAAAAGCTGTGGCTTGCTAGAGAAATGAACGTGCCACTTCACCTGATTATCAGGACATGATACTGCAGTCAGAACCAAATACAGAGAAACAGAATGGTTCCCAACTGACAAAGGAGTCAGACAAGGATGCATTCTATCACCCTATCTGTTCAGCCTATATGCAGAAATTCTCATACGCAGAGCAGGTTTAGATTCAGAGGCAGGAGGAGTGAAGATCGGAGGAAGAAACATTCACAATTTAAGATACGCAGACGACACAATACTACTAGCCGAAAACAACAAAGACCTGGAACAATTATAAAAGAAAGTCAAGAAGAAAATGCTATGGTAGGCTTAATGCTGAAGATTAAGAACACAAAAATAATGACCACAGAAGGGCTACATTCATCCTAGATAATGATAAAATAGAAATAATGAAAGAATTCCCATTCCTTGGATCGAACATTGATCAGAGTGGAGACTGCAGTCAAGAAATCAGAAAAAGACCAGAACTGGGAAGGGTAGCTATGAAAGAATTAAACAAGATCCTAAAGTGCAAAAACATAACACTAACTACTAAAGTTAGGATTGTCCATGCCATTGCAGTTGTATCAACTCCAATTGTATATTTCCTCTTAAAGTTTTTAGAAGATTATCAGATGGGGGAAATCAGGGGGGGAAATGGCATACTCCCAGCAAAGTCACACAATCGTGGGGAAGATTTTCAGACAATGTCGCACTTATCCAGGACTTAACCCATGAAGATCCAGGAATGCTCCAGCAACAAACTATTCCTAGGACTTTCCTATTAATGGTTTGTTACTGGAGCATTCCTGGATTTTCATGGGTTAAGTCTGGATAAGTGCAGTGTGTCCGAAAGTCTTCAGCATGATCGCACACCTTTGCCAGGAGTATATCTTTTACTCCCGGCTTTTCTCCCCATCTGATAATCTCAATAAATAAACCTAAAGAGAGGCATTTTATACTTTTAGAATGGGAAAAATTTACATAAAAACCACTGATTTATGGTGTCCTTGCAAAGGTAGCATGTCCTTGTAGAGTCTCAGAGGGCAAGATCAAGGTCCTGTGATAGCCAGATTCATTTCTGAGGCTGGGATTGCTATAACTTTGTTAATTAAAAGGAAGATTAACAGTGTCATTCTAGACAGATCTAGTGAAATGTAAATACTATTGAGTATGATGGGACATACTCCCAGGAGAGTATGTATAGGATTACAGGTTGCAAAGTAACACTGGGTATGCAAACCTCACACCTTCCCATATCCCATATCTTCCAACTGCACCAATTTGGCAAGGATAGTGGCTGTGCATACTGCTGCAAAAAAAAAAAAAAGATTCTACCGCTTCTGTGAAATGCCATCTGCTACACACTTAGCAATTGTAAAACTATGTGTCACCTTCGCAGCTTTTCCCATCACCGAAGAGCCTGTATCCATTGGGGCAGGAGCAGCGGTATGAGCCAGGAATGTTGATGCAGGTGTGCATACAGAGACGTGGGGCTCCCTCCAGCTTGTAAACTTTACATTCATTCACATCTGCAGCAGGAAGAAAAAAATAGTCTTGCATATTTCTTCAAGCATAAATAGTTTGTTTCATGGCATAACCAGCATTTGGAGGGGGAGGATTCCCCCCCCTCTGGGAAACTGTTACTGATGCATTAACTGATTAATGGCATGCATTTTATTGTTGCAAGTATATCAATTGTACAGACTGATTTTAAAATATAGGGCAAGATCCTATGCCACAGTCTACATTTTGTAACTTTATGAATTCATAGTTTTATTGCTAAAATTCAAAGAAACTCTGTTTGTGAATTGCAAAGATGCATATGCTGGCAATGGCAAAAGTACTCCAATGGGCATTGTACACTTCAGATGTGCATCAGGAATTTTTGATACACATTGGGCACTCCTGTTGTAAACCACCCGGATTGATTCGCCACAGGGCGGTATATAAATAAAATTTTATTATTATTGTTATGTGCTCTGGCATTTCTTACGTGGTGTCTGGCTGTGCACTGTAGATCCCTGATGTGCATCAGTGCACACGGTACATTGGGCCATGATGCATCAGTCATTCCAGCAATGTACAATGGGTACCCATATATTGTAATGCTACACTGAGTGGCATTGCTAGGGCTGACATTACCCGATGCGGTAACTCATGGTGTCACCCTCTATTGACCTTCTGCCATACCACACCATTCAGAAGCCTTACTAATGTAAGGCTAATGTTACTCATAAATCCTAATTCCTGTATATCACTGAATGTAATAGCAATAGTTGTGGGATAAACAGCTAACAAAATTAGAATTATACCTTGAAATTATAAAATCATATGCACAGTCTAAATGTATTTACATGTGTGTTTCATGTAGTTAAAGTGAAAATTGCGTAAGAACTGATTTTAAAAGAAAATTTTAAAAGAATTTTAAAATTAATTTTTATTTTTTTAATTTAAATTTTAACACATTTTAAATTTAACACATTTTAAAAACTTGAGGCCTCTCCCTTCTCCTTCCACTGAGCCTTTCCCACTCACACCATCTTATCAGTGTTTTAAAGGGACACAGGCGAACACCACAGCCCATTGCTGCCAAAAGGCAGATGATTGAGGAACAGTGGTGTCACCCCCCCTTATGGTGTTACCTACTGCAGTCTGAAACCCCATGCCATCTAGTGACACCCCTGGTCACAGCAACCCCTAGGTCAGGGGTAGGCAACCCTTTTGAGCCGGGGGCTGGGTTGCTGTCCCTCAGACAACTGGGGGGCCGAAGCCAATAATTAAATAATTAAATAATTTTTTAAAAAATTAAATAAATAAATAAACCGGGACAAATGTAGGACAAAATTTTCAAATGGAGGGCACTTTTTAAATAAAAAATGGAGGACATGCGAAAAAAATTTCTGATTTTTTAAAAAAATGTTAAGATAAATGCATGTTTCTGAGGCTTCTATAGACAATTGCCCCACCATGCCCCTCGTGTGAGACGCCAAAGGCCCCGGTGGCAATTGGCGGCAGGACCGGGCTGGGGCCGGTCCCAAGGCCTTGCCGGGCCGCATTCGGCCCGCGGGCCGCAGGTTGCCTACCCCTGCCCTAGGTGAATATGGATGTTGTGGGGCTACTCAATTCAATTTTGTACACACACACCACTGGAATCTCAGAGACTTTACACACAACTAATGGCCATTAACTACAAATTGATTCTCCCTTTTCTGGAATATCAAAATCCAAAATACTCCAAAAAACAAAATTCTCCACATGGGTGGCTGAGATAGTGACACCTTTGCTTTCTGAATGTCCATGCAAATCTTGTTTCATGCACAAAATTAATAAAAATATTTGTATAAAATTACCTTCAGGCTACGTTTATAAAGTATATACAAAACTTAAATGAACTCCCTGTTTACACTTGGATCCTAGTTTCAAGATTTCTCATTCTATATTCCAAAATCAAAAAGAAAAAGAAATCCCAAACACTTCTGCTCCTGAGCATTTCAGATATGGGAAACTCAACATATATATGTTCCAAGCAAGTTGAGAGACAGTATACTTTAAATAACTTGGGATGGAATAAGACCAGGAGACGTCTATTACTCCTGCGTCTTGCTTGTGGCCTTCCTATAGGTTTCTGGTCAGCTACAGTAGGAATCAAGATTGTGGACGAGACAGGTTTTGCGTCTGATCTCTCAGTCCTTTCCTTCAATTCTTATGTTAAAGTACTACATACATGATCGCTTGACATCATGTTAACATCACCACCATATTCTGCAGTTGAAATAGGATTAAACATTTAATTGGGAAGGTTGTGAATGTTGGCTCTGCAGGTGTGTCATTCAATGAATCTCTTACCTTGACAGATGCTATTTTCTGAGGTGCCACTCATATGGAAGCCTGCTTCACAGCTGCAGTGCTGCATTTGCTCAGATTTAGCACACCGTGGTTTACGACTGAATGCTGGGTCATTGGTTACACTCCATGTGGGAGGGACTGAAAGGGAGAAAAGAAGAGGAGACAGCTTGACTCTGAGTGTAGTATACAATTCACAGATCATTCTTCTTAAAAAGCAAGGGCAAGACCTTCAGGGCCCAGTGCAGCAGTAGCCACGTTTATAAAGTGTATACAAAACTAAAAAGCTTTGTTTAGCAGCAGTAGCAAGCATGTACACCACAAATATATAGTAAAGGGCTAGATCTGAGCTTCTAGTAATTAAACAGAATACGCAAGTAGGTAAAAAAACTTACTTTCAAGAAAAATCACTAATCACTAAATGCTTGGTAGGAGAGTCCCTATAGCTGACTCTCATGTATGCAAGTAAGAGAAAAAACATCTTTAAAAGCACAACCTTGTTTGCGCATCCATGCCGACTGAAGGTAGAGAGAGGAAGAGAATCTCTGAACAAAAGGTTGTAAATCTCCCAACTTCTGCCAGGATAGGAGGAGGAGATAGGAAGTGACCTCTTCACAGCTACACTGACCAAAATAATCAAGGCATCTGTGAAGAAGACCACCCCTTCTCAAGAAAAATACAGAGCTACAAGCATTGATGCTACTCCAACAGAAAGCGCCCTATCTCACTTACCCAGTAGCCATGCTGGTCCCTGGGTGTATCATCCCGCCAGGTGACACCCCCCTCTGGGGGTCACCCAGTGCAGTCCACACTCCCTGCATCCCCTAGTGACACCTCTGCTGCCCCCTCTTCCAACATCCCTTTACTGTCTTTATCTTTCTTATAATTATTTCACTGTTTATACCCATGGCAGCTGGTGCATTCAACACCATGCGGCTGGCAAATCCACTCTTGATTTGACTCTTCCTCCTAGTGCAGCTTCCCTTTTGGATTCACCATCCCTGCAGTGGTGGATCTATTGACTATCCCTGGCTTATGCACAGTGCCCAAGCATTCTTATTTCAATCTCTCCAAAACAACTGGGTGAAAAGGGTCAAAATCAGATGACACAAGCCATAGTGCTCTCCAGTCTTCTTGTACAAAAGGGAGAGATTACAAGTGCACACTTCTGCTTCACAGCAAACCATGATTTATCATTGTTCTTGTTGTTGTGTGCCTTCAAGTCATTTCCAAGTTAGGGTTACTCTAAGGCGAATCTATCATGGGGATTTCTTGCCAAAATTTGTTCACAAGAGGTTTGCCATTACCTTCCCTTGAAGCTGAGAACATGTGATGTCCAAGGTCACCCAGTGGGTTTCATGGCTGAGGTGGGGATTGAACTCTGGTCTTCACAGTCATAGTCCAACACTCAAACCACTACACCACCTTGACTCTCAGTTCACCATTGGACGCTCAAATATGGCAAACTATAGTTTGGACAAATCATTGTTGCTACCTGTGAGCACAACTGAGAACAATGGCTTGCCTGCACAGCAGAGCTTCTAATGATCTCTTCTGCACAGAGGAAAATGGAATGGGGAGGGAAAAGAGTGAGAGTGCACATGCAAAGCTCATGTCCGCTTATCCTCAGCATGATAAACTATGGCTTGCTGTTAGGCTGATCTCAGTTTTTATGTACAAATGTTCAAGGCTGTTTTTGTTCTAAGGCAGCCCTAAAAACACTGAACATTATTTTTTCATTGATCCCACTATTTGCACAAGCACTGGGGATGAAGATGGACAAAAGGTCAATAGCATACACAGACACCAACAATCTGCTTATGCTGACTTGAGACAAAATGGAAGAGAAACAAGGGGTAGTGGAAAGAGGAAAAACCAAGCCTTGGGTCTCTGGGAAGTACTGGAGAGCAGAATGAAGTTTGAACTGGGTCAGATTGAGGCTGCATCTGCACTGCAGAAACACTCTGGTTTGACATCGCTTTAACTGCCATGGTTTAATGCTATGGAATTCTGGGAACTGTAGTTTGGAAACTACAGTTCCCAGAATTTCATAGCATTGAGCCATGGCAGTTAAAGCAGTGTCAAACTGGAGTATTTCTGCAATGCAGATGCAGCCTATGTTATATCACCATTTGTAATCTTCTTAATTAAAAGCATGCAATAAGATGTACTAAGTGCCAAAAATGAATTATGCAAGATAAGCACCAAAGCTGGGATATGACATGTTACAAGTCATGCAATTGTCAGTATTTCTTTCTTTCGGTAATGAGAGTGCAACAACATCACATTTCAAAGTAAAACAATATGTGGGAATGTTGTCACCAGAATGGTAGTTTAATAGTTTCTCATTAGCATCTCTTGTTACTTTATAAGTGTTTGAAAGCATGTTTAAAGCCATTTTAAGAGAATTTTTAAAATCTTTATGCCCCTCTAATTAATTCTTAGGAAAAATTCCAAGGAAACTTCCTTTTTTAAACACTGTAATGTGCAAGAAGAAATTAATGTAAAACACACATACAAGTAATAAGGAACACATTTTTAAAATACAATTTTCCAAGTTTGGGTAAGCATAATCAATGGCATTTTTAAAAAGTTAGGCAGCCCTCTGAATGTAACTAAGGTCACAATTAATGACAACAAAAATCAAACCATTTTTGGAGCTTTTCTCCTGATGGAATCAAGCCATGGCCTTTCAGCTCAGCTAAAGACATTGGTTACAATCAAACCCCATTGAAAACAGTGGCATAGATATTAACTCCAAGTCACAAAAAGCTTCTGTGATCCATGCCAGTGGGATTTGATCAGGACTAGATTTACCTGCGTTAGGATGCTGTGCTTCATAATTGCTGGATTTGTTCTATAAAAGTTCTGATCAGAGCACCCACTAAATCCAATGGCAATTCATGGTTCTGGGTCATCATGTGTATCTGTGCATGTGGATAGCTATCCAAGGTGCTGAACCTATTTTCAGAAAAGTATAAGAGAGGCCTAAGTACCCTAAAGGCACCAGCCCAGATCCCATCGGATCTGGAAAGCTAGGCAGGGCGAGCCCCGGTTAGTACTTGGAAGGGAGACAGCCAAGGAATCCCAGGTACTGTACTATAGACTACATTTCATAGAAAGAAACTGTCAAAGCAACCTCTGATTATCCCTTGCCTAAGAAAACCCTATGAAATTCATGGAGTTGATATAAATCAACAGGAAGCTTGAAGGCATGTGTGCACACGCGCACACACACGTGCACACACAGAACCTTGGAAAGTTTTTTTTAAAACCCAGACGACAACCTAGGTTACATCTACATTGCAGTTAATGCAGTTTGATATTGCTTTAATTGCCATGTCTCAATGCTATGGAATCCTGGGATTTGTAGTTTTGTGAGCTATTTAGCCTTCTCTGTCAGAAGGGTGTGGTGCCATCGGAAACCATAAATCCCATGATTACATAAAATGGAGCCATGACAGTCAAAATGGTGTCAGACTGCATTAATTCTGCAGTGTGGCAGCAGCCCTAGAGTGGATTCACTACTCCACAGGCATGGAAGCCAGATGCCACTTCTGTTAAGGGCTGCTGTTCTCAGAAACCTCTAGTAAATTGGGGATTCTGGGACCTGTAGTCTAAAAAATATCTCCAACCTCTGGTTTAAACTTATATAGTCCCATACTTTCTTTCACTCATCAGCAAAATACATACCTGTCTGTGTTTGATACTGGCAGTTGGGACCAGTCCACTCCTTTGGGCAAATGCATCTGTATTGTTCCCCTCCATCAACACACGTTCCCCCATTTTGGCAGAGATGATGTGCACATTCACTGATATCTTTTTTAAAAAAGCAAATAAAATTAAAATGAGGTTCAACTTTTTTTGTAACCTATGAGTTGAAGACACACACCAATTATAGGCAATTTTGGTGAGGACAGAGGAGAGGGCCTTCTTGGTGGCTGCTCCCAGGCTGTAGATTTTTCTCCTTTTGGGAAGCTAGGCTCATCCCCCTCACTGCTCTTCTTCTGAAAGAAAGCTTTTTTGAGTTAGATAGACTTTGGTTTATGAACTGGTTACTGCAGAAGGGTCTTTTAATAAGAAGACCTACATTTTTATCCTAATTGCTATTAGGATAACATGCAGCCCATTCAGTCCAACCCCCAACCATGCAGTGAGAGTGAAGCAGCTGTCTCAGGCAGTAGAGGAGGTCAGATTGTGGGGTAGCCTTCCACCTATTCCCACCTGAGCCAAGACCTATGCAACTCGCTTGGAGGATGCAGTGATATGTGCCCAGTTGCAGCTGGTACTTCCCACATTTATGAGGTGATAGAACCCACTCTCAAGGCCTATGCGATTTTAGGCTGCATCAATAGAAGTATAGTGTCTAGATCAAGGGAAGTAATAGTGCCACTCTATTCTGCTCTGGTCAGGCCCCACCTGGAATATTGTTTCCAGTTCTGGACACCACAATTTAAAAAGGATGTTGAGAAACTGGAGTGTGTCCAAGGGAGGGCGACCAAAATGGTGAAGGGTCTGGAAACCATGCCCTATGAGGAACAACTTAGGGAGCTGGGGATGTTTAGCCTGGAGAAGAGAAGGTTAAGAGGTGATATGATAGCCCTATTTAAATACTTGAAGGGATATCATATTGAGGAGGGAGGAAGCTTGTTTTCTGCTGCTCCCAAGACTAGGATCCGGAGCAATGGATGCAAGCTACAGGAAAAGAGATTCCACCTCAACATTAGGAGGAACTTCTTGACAGTAAGGGCTGTTCGACAGTGAAACACACTCCCACGGAGTGTAGTGGAGTCTCCCTCCTTAGAGGTCTTTAAGCAGAGGCTGGATGGCCATCTGTTGGGGATGCTTTGACTGAGAGTTCCTGCATGGCAGGGGGTTAGACTGGATGAACCTTGGGGTCTCTTCCAACTCTATGATTTTATGATTCTATGATTAACATGAAAGGAGCTACCCTGCATGGCAGGGGGTTGGACTGGATAGCCTTTTTGGTCTAATGGTAGAATCATAGAATCATAGAATTGGAAGAGACCTCAAGGGCCATCCATTCCAACCCCCTGCCATGCAGAAACACAGAATCAAAGTACCCCTAACAGATGGCTACCCATCCTCTGTTTAAAAACCTCGAAAGAAGGAGACCCCTTCACTCTCCAAGGAAGTGTGTTCCCCCGTCGAACACCTCTTACTGTCAGCAAGTTCCTCCTAATGTTTAGATGGAATCTCTTTTCCTGTAGTTTGCATCCATTGCTCTGTGTTCCAATCTCTGGAGCAACAGAAAACAAGCTTGCTTCATCCTCAATGTGACACACCTTCAAATACTTAAACAGGGTTATCATACTACCTCTCAACTTTCTCTTAACCTTATAATAACAATACCAATTTATGATTCTAACCATGGTACCAAATCTATTTGGGAAATAGGGTTCCATTATATAAATCTATGCTAGTTTTAGACTGCCCCTTAAATGAGCTATCCATGAAACCAAGCCTATTTGGGAGTCAGAATTGAGCACCTTGGATTGCTCCTTTAAAGTTCATACTAGCAGAGTCCTAAATCCCCACTGACATGGGCATTATCAGTTGCCTCTGATCCACACATATCTTGAAAGATAAAGGCCCAGGACAGAAGAAGGAAACGGTCCCACATAATTTTTCATCTGGTTAAACTTAGAAAAAATTTGACAAGAACTCTGAAATTCCTGTTCAACCAAGCGCCTACCACCACCTGTGACATTTTAACCTTTTCCTGGCTTTTTGTGTATTGAAATAATGTAGCAGAATTCCTTGAAGGAACAGGACTGTGAGTGCCTTGTGGGTTGGAATTGCTTTCCATCTACCAAATGCCAAGCTCTCTTGAGCATCAATAGAATATTCTAAATAATCAGGGGTCACCAGACCATGAAGTTATTGAATAAGCAGTCAAGGAAAGTTGTAAAGCCTCCAGCCCCATCTTCCTGGCCCCTCATGCCTTCAATTTTCTAATGGGCTGAGATTCTCATTTGCCTTGCTTCAGAGAGCATGTGCACCACTGGGACTCAGCAGCAACACCTCGACCAAGCTAACAGCCTCTACCCATGTGTTTCATGGTGTGTGTGACCTTCTCACTTGAATGTACATGTGTGTGTGTGGATACTGGAAGGAAAAATAATATGCTTGATAATGTGGATCACTATGCAAAGGAATCTTGTAGTACCTTTGAGACTAACTGTGCGAATGAAGTAGTAGCCTAAGCTTTCATAGACTTGGTAGACCTTCCATATAATCTGCCCCATACACTCAGGTCCTCTGGAGAGATGGTTACTTCAACTGGCCAGAACTAGACTACCATGTGTTACCCAGAGGACATTTTCCTCATCCGCCCCTCAACTGTAGAATGATCTTTTGGGAGAGATTCAACAGCTCAATATGCTGTCTGAATTTAAAACAGTATTAAAGACATATATCTTCCGGCAGGTGTACTCAGTCAATTTTAAACAGTGAATTTTAAACTAGTATATTTTTAGGCCCAGTACAGACCACCCCAAAGGGGCGGCCTACACCTGCCCCTTTTTGCGCTGGATTGGGGCCAAGGCAACTTCACCAGCAGTCCTGTGGCCCCAATCTGGTGTTTTCCAGGCCACAGAGAAGCAGCAAAATGCTGCTACTCCATGGCCTGGAAAAGAGGTGTCCTTAGGACTTCATGCCCTCGGATACCCTGGCCCTACAGAGGAGAAAGGGGAAGCCCCTTTCTCTTCAGGATCGTTGGTGGGGCCGTGTAGTTGCCACGCCAATGGTCCGCTGGCAGTAAGAAGCTGCCTAGAGCAGCTTTTTCCTGAGACGTTATAAGGGCTGCATTGCAGCCCTTATGACGTCTCTTCTTGTCACGGACGTGCGGACGCTGTGCGTTGCGCACATCATCATGGGGGCCCCCATGTGGACAGGAGGTCACCATGATAATGGTGTCTGCATGTTCTAGGGTTCCAGACTGTGCGGTTGCTGTGTGGTCCAGAATCCTAGAATTGGTGGCGGTACGCCATTTTGTATCCGTGTGTATCAGGCCTTCATTTTGTATTGGATGATTTTAATTTGTCCTATGCTTATACATTTTAACTTAATGTGGTAATATGATTTTATGTGTTTTAATCTATGTTGTACCCTGACTCAAGCCTTGGAGAGAAGCAGATAAGAAATAAAATTAATGACAACTCATCATCATCATCATCATCATCATCATCATCATCATCAATTATCACTATTATAACTATAACTATTACTGTTGTTGTTGTTTGCCATCATGTCATTTCCAACTTATGACAACCTATCATGGGGGATTTCTTGGCAATAGTTGTCCAGAGGAGGTTTGCCATTGCCTTCCCCTGAGGCTAAGAGTTCAATGTCACCGAGTGGGTTTCATGGCTGAGCTGGGAGTTGAATCCTGGTCTCCAGAGTCATAGTCCAACACTCAAACCACTACATCACACTGGCTCTCCATTATTACTATTACCACCATTAGAATAATAGAATCATAGAACTGAAAGAGACCACAAGTCTATGAAAGCTACAACTTCTTTCACTCAGTCTCAAAGGTGCTACAAGATCTCTTTGCATACTGATATTCCAGACTAACATGGCTGTGTCTCTGATTATGGATCACTGTCCTTCTTCTGGACACAGCCATTCTCTTGATTTTAGGTTTTCTAGCTAACACATGGCATCTCACAATCTCTTCAGAAACCTCCTCAGCCACAATGGGGAAGGGGATGCCCTCTAGCTCCATCATGCTCAGGCAGCGGTGGCTCAATGGTTCATTAGCATTTTGCACAATGAGGTAGGAATTTGTTTAAACAAACAGCAGTGTCAATGGCCAGAGGGCGCCTTAGTGCTCTGAACACCCGAAGGAGGAGCGTGTGAAAAAGTAAACCGTAAGACAGCAGGGCAAGAAGAGAGAGGTTGCATTGCATTGATTTAACTTTTTTTTTTAAAGAAAACATTGTGGGCATGAGAAATGGGGAGAGGAGACCCCTAATCATGTACACACTTTTATTCTGTCCAATGTTGTGATGAAGATGCCTTTGTCAAATGGTGATGCACAAGAAAAGATTGATAGCAAAAGGAAACAAGTGACAATTGCTACAAAATGGTGCACTGGCAGATTCAGAATTGCAGCTTCCATACTGCATTCCCCTTCTTCTTACTTTTCTGTTCCTGCACCTGCCTAACAAAAAGAAAACATCCCATAGGCTACTGAGCTCAGACCTCATTGGACTCTAAAAGAGTCCTCTCTTTAGAGTCCCACAAAGTTTGTTTTTTATTTTGTATTTCTGCATATATCAGGGTTCTGTTGCACCCAGTGGTGGTTAGTGACCTTTGCATCAGTAGAACAGTGAATTTGTTCTGAGTTTTAGTCTACAGTTTCAATAA
The DNA here is from genome assembly GCF_019175285.1 of Sceloporus undulatus. Lineage (NCBI taxonomy): Eukaryota > Metazoa > Chordata > Lepidosauria > Squamata > Phrynosomatidae > Sceloporus > Sceloporus undulatus. The sequence continues at coordinate 24,080,918 of NC_056522.1, read as the reverse complement.
GCTATTTAAGATGGTGTTGTTGTCAGTATGCCAGACATCCTTTCTTATGCACTGCTCTTGTGTCATTAAGAGTAGTCAGGCAGAGAGACATTAAACATATTAACAATTTTATCAGACACAGACCAAAAGTTTCACCTGTTTCATTTCTGTGTAACAGACTGCTATTAAAGACTGAGGAGTAATCTTAGAAAGAAGTGATAATGTGGTCAGTTTCAGTGGCCTAAAATAGCGAGTTTCCTCTTTATTAAACAAATAACAATAAATAGATAGTTAGAGATAAGTACAGAGGAAATTAATGGAAAATTACTACTCAATATACAATTTTAATGCATTTGGTTGCAAAATTAACAAAATGTTTTCTGCTAAAGCAACAAGCAAATATGACACGTCTTTTCCAGAGTTTAAAATGTGTATGGTAATCAAATTCCTGCACAGTAAATAATCTTTAATAGAGGTAATTATGTATAATTTTCTTGTTTGCCAATCTAGATAAATCACATATTGGCAGAAAGACATGTTTGCAAATCAGCACATTAAAATAATTACTATGTTTGTGCCATGTCGATCAATTTTTCAGATGCTGGCATCTGTTATTAGAAATAAAGTAGCTATTGAAAGATTTGATTGATGCTTGGATCTTCAGCATTAACCACTATGAGTAACACTGAAACAGTTTCAGAATGATCCATAAGTCTCAGGGCAGTTAATTTTTAGAGGGCCAGCATGGTGTAGAGCTTTGAGCATTGGATGACGACTCTAGGAGATCAGGGTTCAAATCCTCATTTGAGCATAAAAACCCACTGGATGACCTTGGGCAAGTCACAATCTCTCAGCCTCAGAGGATGGTGATGACAAACCCTCTCTGAGGAAAGATGCTAAGAAAACCCCATGATAGGTTTGCCTTAAATTAAAAATGACTTAAAGGCACACAACGACAACAAAGTTAACTTTTATAGTTCAGACACAAGACTGCATTTTAAAGTCAAAAATTAAGGTTTAGGATAACTCCTGTTCTTTCTTTTAAATTGTCCATATGGATCAATATGATCGCTCCACCAGTAAGCATATCTTAACACTGGAGATAGGAGCTAAATTTGGGGGCATTGCATTTCAGTATGGAAATGCTCATTTTGTATCTCCTGAAGCTAGCAATGGAGTAGAACACATCTTCTCTGAGATCTAGTATAATGTTTGGGGAGTGGGTGGGTGTGAAAAGCTCCATCAGCATAGTTACACAGGAATGGAGGCATCCAACAATGACTGGAACAGTGATGGACTGTTCCAACTTCTCCAGAGCCAGATGGAAATTTTCAGCCACTTCCTCTAGGTGAATCAATGGTGGGGGGGGGGGGGTAGGTGTCACATCCAGCTAGCCTGCAAGTGGTGTTCCTCCAAAGGACAGAGAACAGAGAATAATTTCTGCACAGGAGCATCAGATGGCTCCATTGTATCATTTGAAAAGGTTCAACCACTCATGCAACTATATTGCCACTATTGGATCCTGGCCCTTGTCTTGGAAATTGTATATTTCCACTGCATTGCGCATGGGACAGAGCAGAGACAGGCACTGCAGCAGGAGAAGGGAAGCTGCATGAAACCATGTGTATGTTTCCAAGCTATGAATGATTAAAAAGTAAAGGTAGCCCTTGACATGAATGTCTAGTTGTAACTGACTGTAGGAGGCAGTGCTCATCCCCATTACTAAGCCGAAAAGCCAGCGTTGTTGAAGGACTGCTCTGGTTGGTCATGTGGCCAGCATGACTGCACCGATTGCTGTTACCTTCCCACCAAAGTGGTACTTTTTTATCTACTTGCATTTGCATACTTTTGAACTGCTAGGTTGGCAGAAGCTGGGACTAATGACAGGAGCTTATCCCATCATGCAGCACTCAGGCCTTGAACTGCCAACCGTCTGATCTTCTGATTGTCAGAACTGGCGTCTTAATCACTAATATACATAAACATATTTCAAAAAAATGTGTAGAAATATGAATACCTATACAAATTTCTGTGCTGGGAGAGGGAAACCTTGCAATCCAAAGCAAGACAGGTACAGGATACCTACAGGACACTGAGAAACTCACAAGAACAAGACTTAATAGATTTGCACATTTCTCCCATTCTTAGACCGCTTTAAGCAGATGCATAAAAGAATGATGGAAGTGCCTTCAGAAATCAATGATCTCTGTGAAACTAACTTGATTATGTGTCATCTTAAAAGCATTTTGGAATAAATACACAAATGACTAGTGACTACTGTCCTCCCAGTGTTCATCACAATCTCTAAAACTATTCTAGAGTACAAAATTTTGACAATCTGACAAAATAGTCTCTCTGAAACTGATATTTGCATTTCAAGCAAAGCGTCTAATGGGGAGAATTGAGCTTCCCCTAAACTGCAAATAATAGCGGCAAGGAAACAGAGAGTGCAGAATGTAGGGAGAGCTGTAGCGGAGGACTGTCTAGTCCTGAGTCTAGTTCTGTCTAATCCTGTATAGAGACTACAAGCAGTATAGGAATGCAATGGCACCCAACAACACTTGTGATCTCTGGCAACTGATATATAGGAGCATACTGTCACTGATACTGGAGGTAGCATACCACTAGCATGACTAGCAGCTACCTATAGCTGTCATCTTCCATCAATGTGTTCAATAGTCTTTTGAAGCCACCCAGATTGGCATCTATCATGGCATCTTATGGCAGTTAGTTCTACCATTTAAATATGTGCCAAGGGGCATATATAAATATATACCTTATCGGTTCTGATCTCATGTCACTCAGCATTAGAGTATGGCCATTCTAGTATTTCAAGAAAAGCTTCTCCTATCATCTCTCCATACCATGCATCACTTCATATTCCTCAGTCATGCCTCTTTTCTCACCTAGCAACTCAGCCCTCCTTATCTGTTCCCCAGTAACCCCAAGGAATAGCAATCTGTAGCAGAGAATCTGTTTTGTATATAGGAGAACCTAGATTCAAATCCTTGCAGTTCCAGGTAGAACTGGCAAAAAACTTCTTCTGCTTACATCCCTAACAAGTTGCTCCCAGTCAATGCTGACAATATTAGGCAGACAGACCAAAGCTCTGACTCAGTATAAGGCAATTTCCTAAGTTCCCAAGGCAAAAGATGGAAATTAATTGCATTCACAAGATTAGCACTAATCAGGAATAATGCTTTAAATAGTCGTGGCTTTCTTGCTGCTAATCCCATAACTACAATATATCATATCATGAATGGTCTGTCTGGCAACCTGATGGAAGGTATCTGTGCCAAGAACAAGGGAAAAAAAAGAACAGGATACCTTTGCATTGAGTAATTTCTCCAGTCCAGGTACCATTTGGCTGGCACACTCGAGAGCTGGAACCAGTAAGCTGGAATCCAGAATCACAGGTGAAATGGACTTCATGATCCACCATGTTCTTGGTGCCAAACCTCTTGCCATTCAGAGGAACCTCCAGGGCAGGGCAAAACACTAAAACACAGTTGGATATTCAGGAGTTAGAAGATATTTAATGACCACCATACCTATCTGATTTCAGAATATATGCAAGTTTGGGCCTGGTTAGAACCTGACTGGGAAACCACTAGTGACTAGGGCAGGGGTAGGCAACCTGCGGCCCGCGGGCCGGATGCGGCCCGGCGAGGCCTTGGGACCGGCCCCAGCCCGGTCCTGCCGCCGATTGCCGCCGGGGCCTTTGGCGTCTTGCGCAAGGGGCATGGTGGGGCAATTGTCTATAGAAGCCTCAGAAACATGCATTTATCTTAACATTTTTTAAAAAATCAGCAAATTTTTTTCGTGTGTCTTCACTTTTTTATTTAAAAAGTGCCCTCCATTTGAAAATTTTGTCCTACATTTGTCCTGGCTTATTTATTTATTTAATTTTTAATTTTTATTTATTTATTTATTTATTTGGCTTCGGCCCCCCAGTTGTCTGAGGGACAGCAACCCGGCCCCCGGCTCAAAAGGGTTGCCTACCCCTGGACTAGGGGAACATAAGGCAGTTGCTTGTGTTTCTGTTTAATTAGTTGCTTGTAGAGAAATCAAGGCAAAATATACAGAACTATTCTGAACTATTTGGATATGCTTGACTGCATGCATGATGACTTGTTGACTGGGGATCGATAGAATGTGAAAGTAAAAAATTACAAATAATGAGATACCAACTTATAATTTTTCCTTTCCCCAATAACAATGAACAAGTAAATGGTGTAGGAGAAACATCTCATGGTTCAAGTACCGACTTTTGTAGTGTCTCAGGTTGCTGCCTTGAGCTGTGTTATAGTGTTAGATGACAATGAGGTGGACTGAAGGGCTGTGTGTTTTGTACCACAAGCTATGCTTATTTTGATGTTACTTTCTTTAGTTACCTAGTAGTGCGCATTTTGGTTACTTTTGAGAAATGAGAAAACAGAGTGTTCAATTTCCCCCCCAAAATTATAACTACAGTGGTTACTATTACTTACTTCCCCACCCTTAATAACTCACTCTGTGATGACCTTTGAGTCAACGCCATCACTACAGGTGACCAAAAAGTGGTATTGCAGTTACTGGGTCAGTTGGCATCAAGGGAATCAAGCAGCCAATACAGTTCTACTTGTTTTTGTTCCGTCAATTGCCTTGTTGAAATTCTACCCCCCCTTTTTTTTACCAGTTTGTGGCTCTGGTGCAGTTTTAATCACTGTGTTTTGCAGGGTTGTTAGTCGATGTTTCATGAGGCGTATTCCCTCTACAAATCGTGTTTCCTGGCCTTTAAGGATTTGCTGCATTTGGCGGATGGTTGCCAGAAGTTGCTGCTTGTTCATGCAGCTCTATGAGAAAGAAAATGAGAAAGAAAAGAGAATGCAAACCATCATTATTGCACAGTGTTACACAGTTGCAGAGGCTGGTGCATTATCTGCATGTTGGTAAAAATAATGTTTTTTAGGCAATTTGTCTCAGTTGCTTCGCCATATGGTTAAAATCCTGGAAATCCTAAACTGAGCCATAAAGACTCTCCTAATAACATCCAAGGAATTCTGGTGCTGAGCTGAGATTTGAACTTGGTGGTCAGTTTACACAGTCCATGCTTCTAACAGCATTAAACAATCTGTGTACCCACAAAATGATAAATGTGGCAAATGTGCTTCAATATTGCAATTCTATGCACAGTTCAAATGGGTGCAATCCCCATTGAACATATTGGGACTTAACCTCTTGAATAAATATGTATAATGTTGTGCATTTATTTATTTATGACATTAATATATTATGTCTCAAACAATGTGCAGTTGATAAAAACAACTAATACATAGTTATTTTTTCTTCAGATCCTATAACATTTATCCTCAATTCATCCTCCTAACTACCTTTACACAAATGTCTTGTCAGTTCTTTCCATTTGATTCCTTCATTCTTTCTCCCATTCTCTAAGTGGCACACATAGTTTAAGTCACTTGATAAGTAATAAAGGAATGAATATATTATTGCATTTTATGAAATGGAAGTTGGTGGCTTCCATAGCCAATGGAGGAGGTGAATCTACTACTGGCTTTAGCTGAACTCTAAAGAAGCAATTAAAAGGGCTCAACCCTATTCCCCCCAAATAGGTTCAGCATCTTGGATAGGTTCAAGTTCAGACTAAAACCTGGAACAGATTTGTGCTCTGCTGACATGGGAGTCACCAATTGGCATGGATTGTAAGAGTACATGTAAGAAGGACTGCAGCAGATTTTGTTCTAGAATTTATCAAGATGCAAATGTGGTTGCTGTTATTTTTAGTCTCCCTATGATATTATGCATTTCAAAATATTGTATTATTATTCTTTTCCTTCCAGCTTTTTTGCTTCAACTATCCATCAGTTTGTTGTTGTTGTTAGCTGCCTTTGAATCAACTTCAACTCATGGGAACCCTATGAGTGAGATACTGCCAAGCCTCCCCTGTCTTCAATTGCTCTGCTCAGGTTCTACAGGCTCAGGGGCATAGCCTCCTTGATTTAATCTGTCCATTTAGTATGTGGCCTTCCTCTCTTTCTGCTACCCTCAATCTTTCCTAGCATTATTATCTTTTCCAGTCAGTCATGTCTTCTTATGATGTGGCCAAAGTACAACAGCCTCAGTTTGATCAGGCCTGATCTGCTTTTCTACCCATTTGTTTGACTTTCTGGTCATCCACACTGCCCTCAGCAGTCTTCTCCAGCACCACATTGTTTATTTTCTTTCCCTCTGGTTTCTTCACTGTCCAACTCTCACACCCGTACAATGGCTTGGACTATCTTTGAATATTTCTATATCTTTGCTGTCTAGATTGAATTTATGTAAATACTCTGTGGTCATTATTTTGGTTTTCTTAATGTTCAGTAGTACACTGTGATTTTTATGGCTGGAAGTGTCTCAAGAGTATAGGGTAAACAGTGATATAAATAAGTTTACACACATACATGTGTAATAAATAAGTGAATGTGCGCTTTTACTTTGTCTCATAGGAGCATAGAAGGTGACTGAAGGTGAGATAAGGCAAAATGCATTTGGTCCTTCAATTCCGCAGGTTCAGTTTGTTGCACTGCTTCAAGATGGCTGCACAGCAGCTTCCTGAGGGAGAAACCAGGAGATGCCAGGAAGCCCAAGTGCTTGAGCTTCTGGTGAGATTCTTATCTTCCTCTGAAGGCATCCAGTTGAAATCCAGGTGTAGGAATAGGTGGCCTGTGTGTGTGTGTGTGTGTGTGTGTGTGTGTGTGTGTGTGTATACTTCCCTGCTGATGGTCAGAGTGTAATAAGAACATTCGTTAAAAAACTGCAACTCCCACCATCCACTGTTACTGGTCATGCTGGCTAGAGTGCTATCAGTCTAAACAAAAACTAGAAAGATGTGCAGAGCCTATAACTTAAGCATGTGATCTCTATAAGATGGAGGAGAAGTCCCAGCAGACTGGAGGAGGGCAAACGTTGTCCTTGTCTTCAAAAATGGGGGAAAAGAGGATCCCAACAATTATCATGCAGTTAGTCTGACATCAATACCAGGAAAGATTCTAGAGCAGATCATTAAACAGAGAGTCTGTGAACATTTAGATGGCAATTCCATAATCACAAAAAGTCAACATGGGTTTCAGAGAAAGATGTCATGCCAGACAAATCTGATATCTTTTTTTGATAAAATTACCAGCCATGAAGGGAATGCTGTGGATATAGTATATCTTGATTTCAATAAGGCCTTTGACAGGGTTCCCCATGACATTCTTGCAAACAAGCTTGTAAAATGTGAGCTAGACAAGGTAACTGTTACATGGCTTTGTAATTGGTTGACTGGCTGAACCCAAAGGGTGCTCAACAATGGTTCCTTTTCATCCTGGAGAGAAGTGACCAATGGGGTCCAACAGGTTCTGTCCTGGGCCAAGTGCTATTCAACATCTTTATCAATGACTTGGATGACAGAATTAGCGGCATACTTATAAAATTTGCAGAGGACAGGAACAAAATTCAAAATGACCTGAATAAGCTAGAAAGCTGGGCCAAAGCTAACAAAATAATATTCAATACAGAAAAATGTAAGGTAGTGCACTTAGGGCAGAAAAACAAAATGCATAGATATAGGATGGGAGACACCTGGCTTAAGGAGACTACGTGTGAAAGGGATCTAGGAGTCCAAGTAGACCACAAGTTGAACATGAGTCAACAGTGTGATGCGGCAGATAAAAAGGCCAATGCAATTTTAGGCTGCATCAATAGAAGTGTAGTGTCTAGATCAAGGGAAGTAATAGTGCCACTGTATTCTGCTCTGGTCAGGCCCCACCTGGAATATTGTGTCCAGTTCTGGGCGCCACAATTCAGAAAGGACATTGAGAAACTGGAGCGTGTCCAAAGGAGGGCGACAAAAATGGTGAAGAGTCTGGAAACCATGCCCTATGAGGAACGACTTAGGGAACTGGGGATGTTTAGCCTGGAGAAGAGAAGGTTAAGAGGTGATATGATAGTCCTGTTTAAATACTTGAAGGGATGTCATATTGAGGAGGGAGCAAACTTATTTTCTGCTGCTCCAGAGACTAGAACCCGGAGCAATGGATGCAAGCTCCAGGAAAAGAGATTCCACCTCAACATTAGGAGGAACTTCCTGACAGTAAGGGCTGTTCGACAGTGGAACACGCTCCCTCGGACTGTAGCGGAGTCTCCCCCCTTGGAGGTCTTTAAACAGAGGCTGGATGGTCATCTGTCGGGGATGCTTTGACTGAGAATTCCTGCATGGCAGGGTTTTGGAATGGATGGCCCTTGCGGTCTCTTCCAACTCTACGATTCTATGATTCTTTGATTCTATGATTCTGGGAATTGTAGCCTCAAAATGTAATTTCTCCCATACTCTGCTTTAAATGCCCTAGGCTTCTGGGGGGGGAGTAGTAATAACATAATGTGATTCAGTACACCACCCACTATTGTACTTCCACCCATACTTTTGTAGGTTCACTCACTTAGCTCCAATCTGCACATTGTAGGGGTGTGTGTGTGTGTGTGTGTGTGTGTGTGTGTGTGTGTGTGTAGCAGACATTCTCTCTCTCTCTCTCTCTCTCTGTCCAGGTACACAGATGCTTAAATAACTTTCAGTAATGCAGCTGAACAAATCATTTTTACAAAACACAACTTCATTAGGGTCAAAAGTCAGCACAAATACAGGGGAAGAAGTCAGTTAAAACTGAGTGACTACCATATACTGTAGACGCAGCACATGACTTTTCTGACATTTGAGATGATTAAACCATTGAACTGATACATCTTGCAAAACCATGTGCTGGGGTTAGAAAACAGGGTGTTCTTCCTCCCTCAAGACCCTTATCATGTGTGGCATGCCACAGACTGTAAAAAAGAAGAAGGGAGGCATGCTTCATACTTTTATAATAAGCTCTTTGTAAAAGGGTTATTTTTAACATGAGCGGTTGCGGTACAGTTAATCATAATAAACTTCACCACTGAACAGCTCACTCTCTCTCTCTCTGTTTCTACTCCAGCAAGGTGACTTGGAATCACTAGATTTGAGATTACTCAGATAAACTAGTTTATTTCAGCATTTGTGGAGGAAGTTGCAGTTAACACTCATCAATACAATGCAAAAAAATGTAGCTAAGTATTAAATTATCATCACAGAGTTGGAAGAGACCACAAGTGCCATTCAGTCCATGCAGAAATACACAATCAAAATTTAGGAGAAGATCAATTGCAAAGATAATTCATATGTATCTGGAGCTGCACTCAGTTCCTAACTTGGACTAGTCTAGTGGGACCTGACAATGATGTGACTGACAGGAAGGCTGTTTTAATTTGGGTTCAAATTCTCTCGATGCGAAACTATTCTTTCTTGAGGCTCTGCTATACACTGGGCATATTGTTACCTCTTGCAGCCAGCCTATCTCCAACTTCAGTTTTTGTACTCCTTTTTTGATTTACACACCAAAAGGGGGATGCATATATAAATAAAAACCAGAAGGCACTGGTTTTTACCCACTTACTTTCCTGTTGCAGAAAGAAACAGCTGGGGGCAGGGGGAGAGATCCAGCCATATAAAACAAAAACTTAGCAAAAGGACTGTCAGTCACTTCCCTGGCAAGGAGAATTTCACGCATTGCATAAATATTTCTCACTTCCCCTGACATTCTTAAAGATACAGACATTCAAATGAACAAGATCCCCCAACAAAATACCCACTGGGTGAAGGATATGTGTGTGTGTCTTTGCTAAGTGAGCCTTTACCTGAGAAGCCGGAGATTCCTGACATGAGGTTAGGCAGAAGAAAAGAAAGAGGCTGTACTGCAGTCCAGAAACCATGGTGCTGTTATTCCAAGATAACAAATCCCCTGCAATCTCCTGGGTTGAAGGAAGTTTCTTCAGCAATCCAGCTGACTGCAAATCAATATAGAGAGATAAATGGAAAGTTATTTGCTTCTGATCAGAATGCACTGAAGCAGCCTCCGCAGCATCACACAACAGGTTTCCTGAAGAGTAAAACATTCAGTTTTTCAACTTCTCATTGGCAGAATGCCTTTGCTGCACGCAAGTGTGCTCCCTCCTGGAGGAGCTGTCCTCCCTGCCATTCAGTTTCCCAGCCCATCTTAGAAACTAACACCTATGATTCTTGGCTCTTACTGTGGAAGCTAACTTGCTTTATTTTTCTTAAGGATGCCTAATATATAAGCAAAAGTCCTCCACTTCCAGCCTTAAGAAAAAAATAACACATCCAAACATAGAAAGGAAATTATGATATGGTAAATATTTTCTGTACAGACTGAACACCAAAAATAGATACTACAAGTTGAGTGTCCCTTACCCGAAATGCTTGGAGACATAGTTGTTTTGGATTTTGGATTCCCCCCCCCCCCGGATTTTGGAATATTTGCATATAGATAATAGGAGATGGGACCCAGTCTAAATGTGAAATTCATTAATGTTTTGTATACATCTTATACACACAGCCTGAATGTAATTTTATACAGAATATTTTAAATAATTTTGTGCATTAAACAAAGTCTGTGTACATTGAATCATCAATCTCAGTCACCCATGTGGTTGATTTTGGATTTTGGAGTATTTTGGATTTTGAAATTCTGGTTAAGGGAGCTTTGGATTTAGTAGACTCTGTCCTTCTAGTCTTAAGCAGTGCAGTAATGGTGGTGTATGCAAGGGTGGTGTGCAGTGCATTGCCTGATGTTGTGTATGTGCGTCTGTCTTTATCATCCATAAGTCAGCCCACCTGTCATTCCATCTCAGATTTGTTTCATCTGGTCAGAAGGAGGAACAGTGATAACACATAGTAGAATGGATTCACACTGTGTGGTTACAACACTTTGATACCACTTGAATTGTGATGACTCCATGCTAAGAAGCCTTGAGATATGCAGTTTAATAAAGAAGTTCAAAAGAAAATCAGGTTGTATTTTATAGATCAAAGAAAAGTTTTTGATTGTGTAATCATGAAAAACTATGGATTGCGATAAAAGAAATAAAAGAAATGCATATGCCTGTTTGTTCTGATGTGTAACCTACACTCAGAACGAGAGGCTGTTGCAGGGAGAGACTGTATAGAAACAGAATGTTTTCCAATTGGCAAGGAGGTTAGACAAGGCTGCATTTTATCATCCTAACTCTTTAATTTATATACAGAAATATTGCATGGGAAGCTGGATTAGATTTAGAGTAAGGATCCATGAAAATTGGAGGAAGAAACAACAATTTAAGATATACAGATGATACCATACTACTATCAGAAAATAGTAAAGTCTTGCACAACTATTGAAGAAAGTCAAGGAAGAAAATGCAAAGGCAGGGTTGCAGGTGAACATCAAGTAAACAAATATAATGACTACAGATGGGTTACACAACTTTAAAATAGATGGTGAAGACATCAAACTTATCAAAGGCAAGAAAACAGAAGATTAGGACTTGGAAGGGCAGCTAAGAAGGAACTATGGTAGATAAAATCCTCAAGTGTAAAGTTACATCATTGAACCGAAGTCAGGATTGTCTATGCCACTGTATTTCTTATTTCTATGTATCATTGTAAAAACTGGATAGGGAAGAAAGCTGTTTGGAAGATAATCAACTCATTTGAAATGTGATGCTGATGCTGCTAAGTTCTATGCATACCATGGACTACCAAAATGATGAATAAATATATATAACCAAGTCTGAACTTTCACTAGATAGAGCTGCGGCTGTAAACGATCTATGGGAAGTTGACTTTAACCTGGGCTTATGGTATTCTAATAAATTCTTCTCAGATGTTCTGAGAGTGCGGGGCGCATTGTGTAGGAAGAGGTGTTCCCTCAAGTAACTTGGGCCCAAGCCATGAAGGGCTTTAAAGGTAATAACCAACACTTTGTACTGCGCCCAGAAGCTGATTGGCAGCCAGTGAAGAGTTTTTAACACAGGTGTTATATGGGCCGACCTAGATGTTCCTGTGACCAGTCTGGCTGCCACGTTTTGAACCAATTGAAGCTTCCGAACCCGGTACAGAGGTAGCCCCATGTAAAGCGCATTACAGAAGTCAAGATGAGAGATTACCAGTGCATGCACCACTGCTTCAAGGTCCTTTTGGTCCAGGTAGGGATGCAGTTGACGTATCAACTGAAGTTGGTACCAAGCACTCCTGGCCATTGCATCTATTTGAGATGACAGCTGTAGAGATGAATCCAGGAGTACTCTCAAACTGCAAACTTTGTCCTTTAGGGGAAGTGTGACCCCATCCAGTACTGGTTGACAAATCTCCATTCCTGGACTTGGGGAACCTATCACAAGTACCTCCGTTTTCTCTGGATTCACTCTGAGTTTGTTTTCCCTCATTCAGCCCATTACCGACCCAAGGCAGGCATCCAGACGAGAGATGCCATCCTTAGTCACTGCAACAGTCATAGAATTTGGGTGTCATCAGCGTACTGATAACACCACACCCCATGTCTCCAGATGATCTCTCCCAGTGGCTTCATGTAAATGTTAAACAGCATGGAGGACAGAATCATACCTTGAGGGACGCCCAATTTGAGCTCCCTCTTGGATGAATAACTGTCCCCAAGTGACACCATCTGGAATCTGCCCGAGAGGTAGGACTTGAACCACTACAACACAGTGCCCCTGATACCTAACTCCCTCAGACGTTCCAGAAGGATACCATGGTCGATGGTATCAAAGGCCGCTGAGATGTCCAAGAGCACCAATAGGGTCACACTTCCCCTGATGATGACCAGACAGAGATCATCGACTAAGGTGACCATGGCTGTCTCAACTCTGCATCCTGTCCTAAAGCCAGTTTTAAATGAGTCCAGATAATCGGCTTCATCCAAGACAACCTGGAGCTTCATCCTGCCTTCCTCCCAGTACAGAGACTCAAGGCAGCTAACAAATCTAAAACGGTCCAAGTTAAAACAGCATAAAACATTAAAAACAATTAAAACAATTAAAAACATTACATTATTACAATTTAAAATGTTAATAATAAATAGTGGCAGGACAGAAATCAGATCATATGGCCCTGGATCACCAAGGCAGCACTAAAATTCTAGTGTGGAGAATGTGTGATAAAGCTTGGTGCAAAACTCGAATGTTTCTGTTATTAAACTAGTGTAACTATGGCAGAACAGCAGGCATGGGTGATAAAGTCCTCTATCTCCCTCACTTTCTGCCTCTTTATCTTCCCCCTAGGTATCTGCACTGATCATCTATGGGTGGCTTTTAAAATGATGCTGAGAGTGACATCATATTGGGCCAAGGATCCCATGTTGTATAATATGGCCTCCTTTTACTCAGCATGTCACTGGTTGTATCTGCTAAGCTTTCAACAGCCGTTCTAGAATGACTGGTGGGACTGGGATAATTCTTATTTCATTTTAAACTCATCCCAAGGTCAGACTACATGGGACAACCAGCTTCACACTTAGAAGCAATACTCTCTGAAGTGGCAAAAGACATCTGATGGTCTTATCAAAAGTTTTCATCACCTCTGCATTTTGCAAATGAACATGGCTTCTTTGGTGATTGGTAAACAAAGGTTTTATTTGCAAAGCTGATGGCTTGGGCACAAACTCTGAAAGACCCACACTGCTGGAATGAGAAATGTATTATCACCTTCTAATTATGATCTCATTTTTCATCTAATTTAGCCATCAGATCTTCTGTTAAACCAGTGGCGCTGTGTAGAGTTGAAGAAGGGCAAGATGTTCTTTGTTACTCCCCTAGGTCAGGGGTGGGAATCGTGAGGCCAACCAGATATCATTGGATTGCACATCCCAGCAGACCGATCCAACACAGCTGATTGTTCTTGTTTCTCTTTGGAAGTGTGAGTGGGGGATGCTGTATGTTTTCTCTGGCTGAAGCTTACCTTCCCAAGGAAAAAGCAAAATACAGTTGGAAAAGTGGAGAACTGAGAAGAGGAAGAGTTTCAGGGACATGAAGGATGCCCTTTCAATTTCTTGAGAACTGAATCAGATCTTTTTCATGCTAGGTCACTGGGCCAAGGATGCAAATCTTTCACAAGCACAAGACCCCCCCCCCCAAAAAAACTTTCTTTCTGTTGGATGAGATGACAGGGACAGAGGCACACTTTTTAGGGAGCTTTTTTGGTACTTGCATTCATTTTTGGTGCAAACCTCACAAACTATCTCATTATTTGCATACATTACTATTGTTGTTGCCCTGTTACATGGACCATGTAACAGTATAATAAGCAATGGATAGCTTGTTTGCATCTTTCTGAGCAACAGTTCTGTCCTTCTGTGTTTGCTGAATGCATGTGTGTGTGTGCTTTGCTTGACAGAAGGCAGAAAGGAACTAGTTTCGCATCAGACCTTCCTAATTGTGGAGACTTCGCACAAACAAGGGTGCTGCTCTTTGTATGCTTATGAAGCAGTGGTTCATGGTTTGCAGGTCAGTGGGGCAACCAATCTACTCCAGGTTGTAGCCCCAAACTTTATTATTTGGACTAAAGCCTGGAGTAGATCTGCTATCCCACCAATAAGCAAGCTATTAGGTGGTCCTGATTTCTCAAAAGAGATGTGATCTTTTACACATCTTGCAAATTTTTAGTGGAGTAAAAATATGTGCTAAGCCATCCTTTCTCATTGAAGATGAGAACATTTCAAAAAGTATATTGAATCATAGTGTTGGAAGAGACCACAAAGTACATCTTTTCCATTCCCATTTTGCCATACAGGAATACACAATTAAAGCACTCCTGACAGATGGCTATCCAGCCTCTGTTTAAAAAACCGCAAAGTATGAGATCCCACCATTCTTGGTGGCAGAATGTTCCAGTGTCAAATAGCTCTTACCATCAGGAAATATTCTTCCTGTTTAGATGGAATCTCTTTTCCTGTAGTTTGAATCCATTGCTTCAGGTCCTAGTCTCTGGAGCAGCAGAAAACAAGCTTGCTCCATCTTCAATGTGAAATCCCTTCAAATGTTTAAACACAGAGATCATATCACTTCTTAAACATCTCTTCCCCAGGCTAAACACAACCAACTCCCTAAGTCACTCTCTATAGGGCATGGTTTCCAGGTCGCCTTCCTCTGGACATGTTTCAGGTTGTCAACAACCTTCTAGAATTGTGGCGCCCTGATCTGGACACAGTGCATATGTTTTTAAGACTGGGGATCCATGGGAGGGGCTCAAGAGTAGCCCAGAAGCTGCCTGGAACTCTTTAAGGGGCTGCAAACGGAATTCAGGTCACACAATTCCCACTTGTCGTTACTGAGTAGATATTTTGCAATGTTTTGTCATGGGATCCCAGTTATTGCTTAGCATATTTTAAACTGAAAAGAACAACCAGGATTAGGAGTGTTGATCATTTGCAAAGATAAAATTATAGAGGATTCTCATAATAATTCCACTGACTAGATATTAATAGCCAGCATCTGGAGGAGAGAGAGAGAAAGGACACACTGGTCTTAAGGCACTGCCGCAATTAAAAACAACATTTATTTACATTGAGTTCTAGCACCCCCTGCTGTAGCATTATTTTAAAACATCTGAATGTAAATAGAACTCTACACAAGAAAGGAAGCTGCCACATTGCAGAATTAATGGAGTTTGAAACCGCTTTAACTGTTATGGCTATGTCCTATGGAATTCTGGGATTTGTAGTATGTTGGGACACCAGACCTCTCTGACAGGGAAGGCTAAATATCCCAGAAAGCTATGAATCCCAGGATTCCATAGCACTGAGCTTTGGCAGTTAAAGCTGTGTGAAACTGCATTATTTCTCCTTTGCAGAGGTGTTCCATGGAGTAACTGGAGCATTGCTGAGGATCTTGGCAGATCACATATGGTACGTGATGTCCTGTAGATACATACATAAAACAGCACTACCAGGATTGTCAAATTTACGGTGGCATAATAAAAATCACAAGCCCCAACCCAGGTATGGGAAAGGGGACACAAAGAGCCAGGAGATTTTCATGGGGGGGGGGGGGGGAAGCTGGGAATAAAAGGCATACTCCCAGCAAAGTTGCGCGATCGCGCTGAAGATTTTCAGATGATGTTGTGTTGATCTAGGGTTTATCCCAAGAAGAACCAGGAATGCTCCAGCAGCAAACCAAAATCCCCCCATATTCAGTTCTCCTGATTTAGCTGTTTTTTTTGTTTGTTTTTTTTATTTATATACCGCTATTCCAAAGATCATAGCGGTGAACAGCAAGTAAGCTAATTAGCAAGTAAGCTAATTTGCCCCCAACAGTCTGGGTACTCATTTTAGCGACCTCGGAAGGATGCAAGCCTGAGTTGAGCTTGGGCCCTTTTGCTGGTCTTGAACTCGCAACCTTGTGGTTTCGAGTGAATGGCTGCAGTACAGGCATTTAACCACTGCGCCACCAGGGCTCCTTATATTGGAAGCAGAACAAATGCACACAAAAATAGTTTAGATTTCATTATTAGTCAACAGATTGCTGTTCTGAATGCCAGATTAACAATTCTGGAGCTTCCGTTTTCATCTTGCATGTCCTCCATTAGAGAGGTAGAAAATTCTGTTTCCCCAGGCAGAACAGTCTCCCGTTTCCAAAAGGAGCAATCCTATTAAAGTGTGTAGCTGCTAGTTTGACCCTCATGCACACCCAGTATTAGTACATGGCAGCCTGGGGACACAGTCAGGATCCCAGTTGTTTATCACGCTGCACATAATAGCACCATATTCCACTTTAACTGCCATGGCACCATCCAGTGGAATTTGGAGTGGGTGGGGGTGGGTTGTAGTTTAGTGAGGACCAAGAGCTCTCTGGCTGAGATGCTTCCCCAACTGTAAATCCCAGGATGCCATAGGATGTTGCCATGGCAATTAAAATGGAATCATAGTGCTATAACTGTGCAGTGTGATTGGGGACCAAGTAAGATCTACCAGTGTGGACACTTCCTTTTTAATAATAATAATAATAATAATAATAATAATAATATAATGATTATTACTTAAAAACATATAACATACAACATATAACATATATACATAATCAAATACATATCAATACATAACAGTCCATCAATCCATTAACCTATTTCACACCAACCATAATATTACCATACAGTAATATTATATATTCCATCTCTTCTTCTCCACTCATACCTATACCTTCTACAATATACACACTATACACATATTTGTATATACCTACTCTCTTTCTTCTTCCTTCTTTCTTCCATCTCTTTCTTGCCAATGTGGACACTTCCTTGAATGTGTTGGTTGGAATGTAGGAGATGTCCTGAGAAAGGAAGGTTTGGGGGTTTTTTGGGGGGGGGGGGGGGGGAGGAACTTTTTTTCAGTTATGTCCACTTTATTTCTGCCTCTGGTAACAAATTTTCTGTTAAATGAAAAATGCTGAAGAACACAGTGGAACTAATCGAGTGCTCTTTTCACATACTTGTCTGTGTCATCCAAGGTGCTGCGTTCAGGCTATAGATGCAGTGTGTGTGTGTGTGTGTGTGTGTGTGGAGAGATGGGTTCAAATCCGACTTCTAACACGTCTTTTCCCTGTTAGATGTATTATGACTTTATTATACAGCCAATGTCCTCCTGGACTGCTGTTAGTTGACATATTTTCTTCAATTGAGATTGTTGCTGTAATAATTTTTTATAGAATTAAGGAGAAGACCCTCTAATCCCTTTCCCTTTCCACTCATGTGCCCAGCCTCATGATAAGTGCAATATTGTTTCCCCTCTTGCTATCATCTTTTTTTTCTAACTAAAATTAAATGAGTTTTCAGGAGAATCTTGGGGATTTCTAAGGTTGATTTATCACTGGCCATAAGGAGAACTGATACTGCGGTATTCCTCTATTTCTACACTCCATATTTCATTTTCTGTTTCCTACACTACTGCTACCAGTATATTACAAACATGATGCAATTGCAGTTCTTGTGCTCATCTGCTTTAGGAGAAATCAACCATTATTGTACACTCTGTGTGTGTGTGTGGGGGGGGGGGGGTAGGCTTCTATGTTGTTTATTTTGCAAGCCCAACCTGCAGAAATCCTCACTTTCACACAACCATTAAACGTACAGGAGCATTCTTCTCTTTTTCAAATGGCAACCCGACCCAGTCCCCAAAAACACATCACCTTTAGTCCCGGTTAAAATAAAAGGTTGAAGTCCAGTGAAGTAGTTCACCTAACAGAACGGCTTCCATTAACAGAACTGGAGAAGGGGGGTGATTCTCTTTTTCTTTTGCTACTCCATGTGCCCTCCAAATCTGCTTCAGGGCTTTGGTAGACCCTCCAGCTCATTTTTTAAAAGAGATGTTGGACTTGCAAGTTGGGAGAACATCCCTCATGTGACTGGACTTCTACTCACACATCAAAGAAATTAAGTTCATTTTTAATCACTAACCTTCTCATACAGGTCGACAGCCATAACCAACAATTAAATCCTACACAACCCATCTCTGTTTGTTTGACAACTGCTTCAGGTTCCTGTGATTTACACATACAATGCTCCAGACACACTATGAAAGCAAAGATAGCATCTCCTACTGTTCTTTGTGAAGTTCAATGAAGCTGCAAGGACAATTGGAGAGGTCACGAGACTAAAGTGAAGCAAAGTCTAAGAGCACTTGGGTCAATGGCCTGACTTGGCCATATATTTTCCTTCCTGGGGAATAATGTTACGTGGCAGGTAATCACAGGATCATAGAATCATAGAGTTGGAAGAGACCACAAGGGCCATACAGTCCAACCCATTGGATGCAGGAACACACAGTCAAAGCTCCCCAAATGATGGCCATCTAGCCTCTGTTCAAAACCCTCCAAAGAAGGGGATTCTACTACACTCTGAGGGAATATGTTCCACTGTCAAACAGCTCTCACTGTCAGGATGTTCTTCCTAATGTAGAGGTTGAATCTGTTTTCCTGTAGTTTGTATCCATTGCTCTGGCTCCTATTCTTTGGAACAGCAGAAAACAAAAGAAGGTCCAACTCCAGCCATAAGGCTGTTCCCACCAAGAAGAGTGAAGGATCAAGACCAGAGGTCTACTGAATCATCTTAATTGAGGCTTATTGGTTGGATGGATAGATGGATGGATACTTTAATCAGGAAAAGTCAACACAGCTATCACCTCAGCCTGTCTCCTCTCTGAATTGAATCTTGTCCAGTCTGTTCTACCTTGTCATTATGTAACTGGAAATTTGGAGTACTTGAATTTGCTTGATTTCTTCTTCTGTCTTCTTTTTCTTACTTCTCTCCTTCCCCATTTTCTGTCATGGGGGCAGGGACAGTGTCTCCTTCCTGTCTGTCTGTCTGTCATTGTGGCATAGTGGTTTGAGTGTAAGACAGACTACAACTCCAGAGAATAGGGTTTGATTCCTAGCTCAGCCATGAAATTCACTTGTTATTGGGAAGGCAGGGTTGTCAACACCTGACAAGAGAAGTGCAGCAAACGCTTGGCTTTTGTTCTGTTAGTTGGTGCCCAACAAACAGGGAAAAGCTACACATGTTTAAAAAAACAAACAAAAAAACTACAGTGTAGAGGACCTCATTTCAAGGATTGTAAGCAGGGCCAGCTCTAGGTATTTTGCCACCATAGGTGATAAATATTTTGGCACCCCTGTCACCCCTCATAATTATTGTTACCCCTTGATTTCCAAATTTGTTACAGTTAAACATGACATAAAAGTTAGGTTCCAGTCTCTTGTCATAGTATTGAGAATTAGTCAAAAAGCCAATTGAGTTTTTACAGTTTAGAGACTTTTTTTTTTTATTGCTGAGATATTTGGAACGGAGACTAATGCACATTAGAGGGTGGCCAGGAGGCAGAAAGGACTTGAGGACACACAACAACAACAAAAACTGGTCTAGGAATCAGAGAAAAGGCTGAGTGAGTGGGAAGGGAGGCAAAAGTGGGAGGATAGGGAAGGAATGGGGCCAAAATCTGGGAAGGAGAAGGAATTATTGGGGGCGGGGGGGAATGGGGCCATGGAAACCCACTGGGTGACTTTGGGGGAGTCACACTCTCTCAGCCTCAGAGGAAGGCCATGGCAAGCCTTTCCTGACCAAGTCTCTCTCTTGGCAAGAGAGAGAGAGAGAGGAAAGAAGGAAGGAAGAAAAGAGTGAGGGAGGGAGGGAGGGAGGGAGGGAGGGAGGGAAGAAAGGGGAAGGTAGGAAAGAAGGAAGGAAGGAAAGAAGGAAGGAATGATGGGGAGGGAGGGAGGGACAGGAGGAAAGAGAGAAGGAGGGAGGGAGGGACAGGAGGAAAGAAAGAGGGAGGGAGAGAAGGAAGGAAGGATGGGGAGGGAGGAGCGAGGGAGGGAGGGAAGGAAAGGAGAAGGTAGGAAAGAAGGGAGGGAGGGACAGTAGGAAAGAAAGAGGGAG
>NC_056522.1:24015875-24060612 GCF_019175285.1 Sceloporus undulatus | reverse complement strand
GGAAGGAAGGAAGGAAAAGGAGAGAAGGAAGGAAAGAAGATAAGAGGGAAGGAAGGAAGGAGGGAGAAGGGAGGGAAGGAAGGAAGGAAGGAAAAGGAGAGAAGGAAGGAAAGAAGATAAGAGGGAAGGAAGGAAGGAGGGAGAAGGGAGGCACTCTGCACCCCACAACCAACTCTCAGAATTCCATAGCCTTGAGCCAGAAAGTGTTAAAGCAGTGCCAAACCGGGTTAATTCTCCAGTGTGGATGCAGCACAGGAGTTGCAGAGTGCAGCAAACTTCTTCCCCCTTCCAGCCTCAGCAAGCAGCTCTCTCTCTCTGCTACTCAGAGACTGGCAGGGCTGCTGGCTGCTCTGCTTGCCTGATTCTATGATCCTCTGGCTAAAACCACTCTCTCTCTTTCTCTCTCTCTGGTGTCCCCTGCGTTTGGAGCCTAGGCAGCTGCCTAGTTTGCCCTTATGTTTTTGGCGAGCCGCCCTGTTGTAAGATATTATCTTATTTGTATGGTGTGGCATTTCTATAGTTAATATTATCAATATTTCATGGGCACCTTTTTATCTTTCCTACAGACCACAACCAAAAATCCATCATGATACCTTTATTGGCCAACCGATGCACAATACACTGTGCAAGCTTTCGAAGCTCCATTGGCTTCTTCATCAAGCAAAAGTGTTACCAATCAAACAGGGTTTTTGCTGGTGAAGAAGCCCAAGGAGCTCGAAAGCTGCAAGTATATTGTGCATTTGGCTGGCCAATCAAAAGTTCACTGGTGGATTTTGGTTTCTGTGGTTATAATGGCCAACACAGTTACCCCTGAATGTTTTCTTTCCCGCAGTTCACACTAAACACACACTAGAATAGGCTGGCTTCCATCTCAGTTGAGCCCAACATGCAATTCAGCCAGTTTATTTCTTGCAGGGCACTTTTTGTAGACCGGACATGAGAGCTACTGGTTTCACTTTTGGTCTGAGTAAATGTATGGAAGAAGCAAAGTCCGCAAATGTATGGTTGTTGTTGAGTGTTGTGGACTAGGAACCTTACCACACGGGGGCTTTTTTGAGCGTCAGTTTGCATTGGCCCATGCGTATTCGCGTTATATAGCATTGGAGTTCCACCGTGAGCTCTGAATACGCATTGACCAATGCGATAACGTGCATCGCTTGGCAATGCGCTATTCACGGTGGGGTTCCGAACTGAAGGCAGCGGCTCCTCCGTTTTCCGAGTCCGCAAATTAGGAATTGGCTGGATCCGCATTGTGGTCACATGCGGAACCTCTGCTGCTTTGGCTGGGTGGTACATCCAATCCGCTGTTCTCCTGAAGACCATCGGTTACAAATCTCCCATGATGCTGCCCGGAATTTCCCCTTCTCCTTCCGGTGGCCCTCTTCCCCTTTAGCACAACCGTGGGGCTGGGAGCGTTATTTCTCACTGAACGAGATAACAGCCGAAACCTTGTGTCCGGGGAGGGGGGGGGAATTACTGTATATGTATATGTACTGTGTGTGTTGTGTTGTGTGTGTGTGTGTGTGTGTGGTGTACACACACAACACACACACACACAAAGATGTGTGTGCAAGCATTTACATGCAGCCTTACACTTTCAGCTGCTCCACCTCGTTTTGGGATTAATATAATCAGCGGCGGGCTAAATAACCCACACCACCACCACACAAGACGTGTGTGCCACGCTCTACATGCAGCATACACTTCAGCTGCCTCCCAGTTTGGTGCGTTTGTGTTTTCTATCTATCTTATATATGCCATGTGTGTATAGTTTCTATGTGTTATATATATACTACTATACCCCCACACACAAGAGTTGGTTGCAAGCACTACACTGCGCATTACCCCTTCCGCGCTCCACATGTCGTGGCAAGCTTATACATGCCCAGCATTACTCCTCGGCGCTCCCCACAGTTTTGTGTGTGTGTTTTGCTTGTTTTTATCGTGGGCAAGCATAAACCATATATATCTACTATATATATGCATGACGTGTTGCACTGTATCTGTATGTGCTAACTATCTATTCTACACACACACTGACAGCGTGTATGTACACACTACAACGGAGCCTACCTTTTGCCAAACCACTATAAGCGTGTGTGGTGTGTGTATACATATATACCACACACACACCCCACAATATCTTAACACTCTACGCCGCCATATGTGTCTCCACATAAATACGGCCTCACACTTTTGGCTGCTTGCAAGGTTTGTATCTGTGGTGGTTGTGTGTGTGTGTGCTTTTCTAAATATATCATATACGTATTATATCTATCTATATATATAATTATATATAATTAACCTTTATTTATAAGCGCCGTAACTTTTCTTCACAGCGCCTTTGTACCTACACTCTTTCATTTGACGGTTCCCTCGCCTCCGGCTTACCATCTACAAGACCACACCCACACACCCCACACCACCACCACCAATCTATATCTAACCTCCATACCGATCCATGTGCGTGTACCTATAGAAAGCATCACACTTTGCGCGTACCACTTTGTGTATATATATAAGTATGTATGATGTCTTTCTGTGTGTGTCATATCATATATCACACCACACCACACACACCACACACACACCACACACACGGTGCCTACCCCTTTCATTGCTAAAGGCAGCCGCAAATTCCCGATTATACCGCGCTAACACAGTGCCATTCTTCTTCACCTTGGAAGTTAAAAATTGCCTCTTCTCTGTTTCAGAGCCCCCATAGCGCCTCGCAAAGCTGCCTACAGCGCATCGCTCGAACACACATTTATTGGGCTGGTGTGGTTTGATCCCACTCTGCCACTGGCCTCGCTCTGCGTGACTACACCTTGCCGATCGGCACGACCTCGCTCCGGCAGGCTCCGCCCCAGTCCGTGGATGAATGATGCGACTATGACGCGAATCATCGGCCCACGCTCTTTTCAGGACTGCGTGAGTATGGCTGACCGATGCAATTATGACTGAATTACCGAATCGGCCACTGCCGAAAACTGACCAAAAAAACCCCGTGTGGTAAGGTCCTAGGACACTGGGAGGCCAGGGTTTGGATCCCCACTCAGCCATGGAAACCTACTGGGTGACCTTGGACAAGTCACACCCTCTCAGCCTCAGAGGAAGGCAAAGGAAAACCCCTATGAAACATTTCAAGAAAACCCCACAACAGGTTCATCTTAGGGTCACCATAAATCAGAAATGACTTGAAGGGCACACAATAACAAAGTGATCAAGAGAACACAGTCAAAAGAGGTATAGAGCTGGCAACTGTCTGGCCTTGGGACTAAAATGTCTCTGACCTTCAATTTCAGATTTATCTAGAGAAAAGGATGAATTGTCTCCACTGTGTTGTGAAGACAAAACAAAATAATAAAGACAATCAAATGCTTTGCAAACACTATGCAAAGAAGACAGAAAACAAGTTTCTGTAAGGCTGTTTTCAGGACAGCCCTAATCTTAGGAAGAGTGAAGCAACTGCCTTAAGAGACTGTGCCATAAAAGAGCAGGAGACTGACATTGAGTTTATTGTTGCTGTTGCTGTATTTTTACAGCCAAGGAGGAGGAGGAGAGATACTAATCAGGAGATCTGTCTCTGCAGTCAAAATAACTTCATTTGCTTTGGGTTTTATGCATCTTGACTGGAAATGGAGTTGTATTCATTCAGTGCCTCTGTATCAGGCACCACAATGTCTTTCACCAGTTCTAGATCCTGTGCACACTTGCTTAGGAGCAAGCCACATTAAACACAAGACTGACTTCTAAGTTAATATACAAAGCTCTTATAATCATGAATTAAGAATGACTGTTTCCCTAAGCAACATTAGCACTGCTACAGGACACATTTCACCTACAGCTTGAAAACATTTGAAAACTAAATCTCCAAGAATTCCCCAGCAAGCATGACCACTGGTACCAAGGAGCTAGAAGAGAAAACATCTCTAAGCAAAAACATACAAAACTAGTTGCTGGGGAAGGGAAAATTTAACAGTGTAAATCACTGATGCTGTCAATCCAGTGACTAATTTTCAGGGACTATTACAAGGTTGCACTATCAAAATCTATAAATGGATGGATCGTGGATGTTTCTAGAAGTCTGCTTCTGGTTTTGAAAGCAGGTTTTATAAAGATGTTAAATGGGGGGGGGGCTGTAACCTATTTTAAAGGTGAATTGATTCTCTTGAGGCTTCTAGGAGATATAATTCTGCCTTTTGCAGTCTGCAGTGGTTTTCAATTGGTGAGGCGGGACCCCCATGGGAGATTCAAGAGTTGCTCAAGGGGGACACAAGACTCTGAGGTCCTGACCCACCCCCACAAACCTTTTCTGACTTAGAGGGGAAGAGAAAGGCAAGGAGGGCACCTGGAGTTTCTGCCTGAATGAGGAGTAGGAGAGCTATATACATGAATGTGCAAATGAAAATATGCATACTAAGCAACTAAATATTTATACAGTATTCATATACTACATTTGAGGAGATAAATCTTGGTGTAAAGGGGGTCACATGGGTAAAAAGTTTGAGAACCACTGGTCTAAAGGGTCAAAGTGTTGCAAAAATAGCCTTCAAGGCTACCCACCCCCAATGTAAACTCATGACAAGAACAAATAAAATGGACCATCCTAACAGGGTGTTGTTTATTAAAATATAATCTCTATAAAGATACCATATAATACAAATATGTTGCTACTATAGCAGCCTTTGTCAACCTGGTCATCATGGCAGGGAAAAATATTCAACACAATTGGAGGGTACCTGGTTGAGGAAAGCTGAATCTATAGTCATTTTCTATACACGAGTTGGAGTGATTGCTACATAGGACTGGCTTTGTATCACATGAACAAGAAGAGCTGCCCAAAACATTTTCTGGCTGAACTGAAGCTCTGGGCTATAGCTCAAATGGGTCCCTTGTTTCACAGAAGGATTTCAGAGTCCTCCAAAGAGTCATCCGCATACATTAGTTCATCTGTTAACACACTTCCTACAGGCAGTGTGCTCGCTTCAGACCACAATATCCCATTCTGTGAAGGAGTCACAGGGAGCAGAGGAATATCCTCTTCTGTTCGTGCTAAGTTCTGTTCCTCACTAACCCCACTTAAAATGTATCTGTCCTCCATCCCATTGCTCTCATGGATGTCAACAGTGACTACCGTAGTCTCTGGTCTATGAGAACAAGACTCTATGATGTGATCAGGATCAAGGTCCGTATCTATCTGAGGAAACTCGGCATCTTCTCCCAGCTCATCCACACTCTCTTCCAGCAAGCTTGTGTTGATATAAATGATGCTGTCAGGTTCGTTCAAGTCAGGCAAAGTTTCAGACAGCTTTTCCAGGTGAAGCTTCAGTTCTGAAAAGGTGGGTCGGTCCACAGGATTTGCCCTCCAGCATGAGTACATTATTTCATACCTAAAGTGACAAGAAACATACTGTGATGAAGCAGATGGCTCTTTTAAAAGAACCCTACAAAGGAGGATATCATAGACTTCACAGAATCAAAAAGTATACAGGAGCCACAAAAGATGTTCAGTCCAAGTCTCCCAGCAATGTGGGAAACAACAAAGGTTTTCTGCATCTGTCCTATACAGATACCAAGGAGAAAAGAAAAAGAGTATACCATCCAGGCACACTTATCTGGAAATAAATTGTACTGAATTTGGTTTGGTTTATATTCATGCCAAACTTACTGCTATCTGGGTATTTTTTGCTTTTGTTCCTGGGACATTAGCAGACCTCTGTTTCCCTATGCAACAGCAACCTTCATTTATCAGCAAGGAATAATGCCCAAGGCAGGGAACAGACCTCAAATTGTCCACTTTCCCAAGGTGGCAAGATAGCAGACATGGCAATTGTCTTGAGCACTTGTGGTGTTCTGCATGTACTACTAGAATCAGCACCAAATTGCTGCCTATTATTACCACGTGAAGTACTTACAACTCATCTAAACAGTCTTCTGGCTGCTTCAGTCTGTGTCCATGAAGAAGATAGTCATATATTTCATGATTCTGCACTCCTGGATATGGCGTCATCCCTCGTGTAGCTATCTCCCACATTGTAACTCCAAAAGCCCACTACAAGGAATCAAGAGAGAAAAGCACACTCAAAGACTGGCTCAATTAGGAAAGATATTTTTCTAAGAGTATAATCCTATGCACCCACCTTCCTCAACCTAGGGCTATATCCATGGGAAGGATTGCAATTACCCTCCTCCTCAGACAGTATGGGATAAATATCATAATCTAACACATCTGGAGTGCATCAGCAGAGGAAGGCTGCTATGCAGATTCATCTGCGAATAAGTCCTATTAAACTCAATGAGATTTACACCCACAGAACTGATCTCTGTTTCCTTATGCACTGCTGAAAACCATGTTTATTATATTCAGTTCTTGAAAGATTTGTTATTACTGCAGTATTGTCATTGCTGTTGTTTCTTTGCTGGTGTCAATTCTAGTTATAGAGGCAAGTATAAAAATTAAAATTGATATAAATAATAAATTTTGATAATACTTTTCAATACATTTTGGTATGTGAAGAGGCCATATTTTAGCAGCAGACTACATGACTTACAGGCTTAAAGCCTCTTTTTGACTCATTGGCTTCTCCAGTTACCATTCTCAGGCAACAGGACTGGAAAAGATTTGTGCCTGAGATCCTGGACAGCCATTCTGTTATTGCTATGTGCCTTATCATAGGGTTTTCTCAGCAAGATTTATTGAGAGGTTTGCTACTACCATCCTATAAGGCTGGGAGAAGAGTGAGGCTTACCTGAGAGCCATTGCCAGTGAGAATAAACAGTATTGAACTAGAAGGTCTTGATGCTTCTTTGAATCACATGCGGAGTTAGAGAAAGTTAATGTTTTGAGCTACAGCTGCCAGAATTCCCTAGCCAGCATGGTCACAATTCTCATGGAATCAAAAAGTTGCAAGAGACCACAAGGGCCATCCAGTCCAATTCCCTGCTAGGCAGGAATACACAATCGAAGCAGTTCTGTCAGATGACCATTCAGCCTCTGTTTAAAAATCTCCAAAGAAGGAGACTCAGAAAGTCAGGAAGTTCTTCCTACTGTTTAAGTGGAATCTTTTTTCCTGTAGCATGAATCTATTGCTCTGCGCCCTAGTCTCTGGAGCAGCAGAAAACAAGCTTGCTCCATGCTCAGTATGACAAGTGATCTGTACACGTGATTCACTCTAGCAATTTCTTAAAAATATAGAGACTTCAGCATACTCACAGAATCCCATATCTTCAAGGGCTTTCCTAGTTACCTCATTAAATTACTTAAGCTTAAATTAAAAGGAAGCTCATATGTGCAGAAACTTCACAATAGTGCACACATACATAAACTTATTTCATTGTCTACCCTCTTGGTTACAACAGTGCCATGTCCACCAGGGATAATTGTAGCAATGATCTCATCTGATTTATGTAATAAGGAAGAGGCTATGCAGCTTCTGTGTCAGAGGTAGAATTGCCAACTGAATTGCTATACAGTGGTACCTCGGGATACGAAATACCCAGGTTACGAAATTTTCGGGATACGAAAAAATCCCATAGGGAATCATTGTTCCGGGTTACGAATGTTTTTTCGGGTTACGAAAAAACTTTTGGTGCTTTTTTCGGCTTTTTCGCACGGAATCGCGGCTTTTCCCCATTAGCGCCTATGGCAATTCGGCTTACGAAGGCTTTTCGGGTTACGAAAGCGGCCGCGGAACGAATTAATTTCGTAACCCGAGGCACCACTGTATACAGTATAACTGCAGGTTGATGTGATAACATCAGCAAG
Organism: Sceloporus undulatus; assembly: GCF_019175285.1. Classification (NCBI taxonomy): domain Eukaryota; kingdom Metazoa; phylum Chordata; class Lepidosauria; order Squamata; family Phrynosomatidae; genus Sceloporus; species Sceloporus undulatus. The sequence continues at coordinate 24,052,844 of NC_056522.1, read as the reverse complement.
CAATAATATTTGTTTTAATGCTGTAAAAAGACAAACACCTACTAATTTCTTTATGTTAAGCAGCTTACAGTTCAAGTGGATACTTTGGGGTTTTTTAAAAAGAAAAATCAAAAAGGAAAAAATGGATCATCAAAAGAAAGGACAAAAGAGGACAGAAATGTGCATAAAAGCAGTATCTGTATTGTACATATTTTGAAACTATGACTATAATCTTATTTGACATACCACATCACTTTTTGTTGTGTAGACTCGATCAGCAAGACTTTCTATTGCAATCCATTTAACAGGCATCTTTGCAATGCGCCCTTGCCGATAATAATCCCCACTGTAAATCTTCTTGGATAAACCGAAGTCTGCGACACATACAGTCATATCATCCCGTAACCTGTCCATTCATTGAAGGCACAATGTCAATATAAATATATTCAAAAGGGATAGACATGAATGAAAGACAAAAAGAAGCACTCTCAATGGCCTCCAACGCCAACTGTCCAACAATTTGGACACATTCATGAAGGCATAAAGCTACTGTTGATGGTCAGAATTCTGTTGGTGGTTGATAACCTCCAATTACATCAGTTTATTTTTCTGTTTTAGGCATCCAGCATCTTCTTGTGCAACATCTTTGCCCCAGGAAAGAATGGCAGCCAAAGGTTCCTGGGTGCAGCTTTGCCTTCCTTCTGGCCACTAACTAGATCCAATGGTGCTGTGACTGGGCACTGTCTAGCTGCTGTTGTGTACTTGGAGAAGAAGTAGCAATGTCTCCCCTTTTCCAGAGTGACAGGAAAGCTGCTGCTTCTTCCCCAGATGAGCATATTCAGTTGCATGATGCCTATGTGTACTTCTGCAATCAATCAGTGGCTATGGGTAGAGCTGCACAAAAGAGCTGGCTCCATTGCTGTAGCTGTATGTATGTGTTGTATGTCATCATTAGCTGTTCCCAGGCTCTGGGGCTCCCTCCCTAGAGAGGCCAGGCTGGCTCCATCCTTTCGATGGCTGATAAAAACATATTTATGCCCCCAGGTTTTCTCACACTGACATGGGTGCTGTATAAGAGTTTTATATAGAGTTTTTAAATTTAAAATTTAAAATTTTAATATGTAATGTTTTTAACTTTTTAAAATTGCTTGTTTCTTTTTTTAACCGAGATGGATGGATTTTAATGATTAATATCTCCACAATAGATTTATAGAAAATGGTTGCACTGTGGATACATAGAAATGAGATTTTTGAGTTGAGGTCTTGTGAGAAAGAAAACACTGAAAAGGATTTGCAGTAGGAATGTTCAGAGACAAGATGACCTTTGAAGGCTCATCAAGGCGCTTGGCCTGCTTTGAAAGCCAAAACAATTAAGAGGCAGCATCCTTGAATGAGGAAGTAACACACAGGTGATAAGAGTGATGGAATATTCCAAATGTGCCTTAAGTGCATTTTAATGTATTCATGTATCTTTGCTCTGATTGCAAGAAAGGTTTGTACGTTTGCACTTTGAACCAGCCAATAGAATGTATGTTAGGGACATCCTTGTTTGAACTACTATAAAGACGGCCATTTTTCTTTTGTTCTTGGCCTCAGTTTTTTGGAACTTGGGTTTCCACTGAGGACTTGCCGGCAAATAAACTTTGGCTTCTCAGCATCTCCTGGGTCCTCTTGTCATCTTTGCTCGGTCAAGCTGGTGGATTTAGTGAGAAAAAGTCTAGGCTTTTAAGGTTCCCAAAACATAACTTTGTGTTTTTAATGCTTTGTATTGTTTTAACATGGACTGTTTAAAATTTGTTAGCCACCTTGAATCCCTATACTGGGAGGAAGGCAGGATATAAATATATAAAATAATAATAATAATAATAATGATGATGATGATGATGATGATGATGATGATGATGATGATGATGATGATGATGGTGTCATTTCTGGCTTATGGTGACCCTAAGGTGAACTAATCATGGGTTGTTTTTTTGCAAGATTTGTTCACAGGAGGTTTGCCATTGCATTCCTCTGAGACTGAGAGCATATGACTTTCCCAGTGTCACCCAATGGATTTTGTGGCTGAGCTGGGACTCAAACTCTGGTCTCCAGTCCCATTCTGGCACCCAAACCACTATGCCATGATGGCTCTCTTTGCTGTAACTACGCTGGTGGAATTTTATACTCTGCCAGTGGGTATCTGATGTCTACCAGTCATGTAACTTGCTATATCAGAGGCAGTATGCCCCTCAGTATTGTTTCCTGGGAACCACAAGTGGTGGGGTGTTATTGCATTCATGCTCTGTTTAAGAGCTTCCAAAGGCATCTGGTTCACCACTGGGGGAGAAGAATGCTGGACCAGAGGTGTGAAATTACATGATGTGCATGCTTCTGGGAAAGACATGGGCATGATTAGATGGCTTTCCTGCACAGACCTCTGGAAAAATGAAGATGCATTAAGAGATAAAGGACTTTTAAAAGACAATTCTCAACAGCTTTACAAATGCATAATCCTTGAGACAACTTTCAGTGTTACAACAAGTCTTTAATTTTGTAATTTGGAGGTACTTTTAATTATTTTTGTAGACTAATATAACAACAATTTGCACTGATTGGCTGTCACATCCCTCATTTTAATCCTTTATATGTAATTATTTTGAACCTGTGCAACTGTAAAATAATGTTAACAAATTTATTAATTTTAATCATTTTGATGAATCTAAACACAACCACAAACAAGAACTGAAATCAGAAAAAGAGATTTTACTTGATTTTTGCTTGCAAATTCTGAGGAAGTCTTCCACACACTTTTGAATTCTCCTTTCATAGTTACAAACACTGAAGATAAATCTGTTCTATTCTGTTCTGACCAAGAGAGGGAAAATGTGGTAACTCACATGCAGTTTCGAGCAGCCAAATCTCTATGGAGGAAGTGCTTGTTACTGAGGTACTCCATCCCCAGAGCAATGTGGATCATAAACTTCAATAAAGTTTGCAGTGGTACATACTGAAAAGAAAATAAGCACAAACATTATGCTAAATTTATATTTATCTATGAAATAACTGTAATTAATTATAACACGTGGTAATAATAAAAACTGTCATATTTGGCTTAGAGACACACTGGATTTAAAACTGTTGCAAATGGGTTTGGTTATGAAACTATGTTATCAGAGTTTCAGAGGACCTGGTGTCCTCCAATTTTTACTACAGTCCTTATAATTCCCAACCAGTGTATAAATTCTGAATGGGGATTATGGGACTTATAGTACAATGCATCTGGAATGGGTCGGGATTGGGTAATGCTCTGTGTTGACCAAATAACCCCTTTCACGAACAACTAAATTCCTTAGCAACTACATGGGGGCAAAAAATAGGTGACTAAAAACCTTCTTGAAATAATTATAAAAATGTTCTTTGCTCTCTATTTTTTGCAGTCACTTTAATGTTGCCTGTTTGCGTAGGTGTATCACTTTTGGTGCGTAATCAACATTACTCATTTACATTTTTATCACATTCTCTCATCAAGAAATCCAATCCAATAAGTCTGTGAGACAGATTAGATACCCTTTAACTCACTTTGTCTCCTTCACTGTATTCATGAATAACAATGAAAGGAAAGTGTTCATTCTCCCACACTTTCAATGTTTTCCAATGCTTTGGGAAGCCTAATCCACCATTCACTCCTTACATGGATCTCAGGTTATGTCTATGGCACACACTGCACCACAGAGGCAAACAAAAGGAGTGGAACCTAAATAAGTTACTTTTCTAACTCTTTAGGGAAACTACCCAGTTTGGGACAATTTGACTCATATTTGTTTTGCTATCTCCCAGGTGGCAATTATGCTAATAAGGCCATTTGTGAATTTTTCATGAAGCCCAGTCAATATATTAAGCAGGAGAAAATAACAATAGATGTCACCTGGCTGCTTCAGATAGAGCTGGGACTGTAAGATCCCTCCATCAACCTAGCAGGGCTAAATGCCATTGGATTCCTTTCCTCCTAGAATTGTCTAGCCAAAGCATCCAGGCATCATGTAACATTGATATTATATTTGTCAACGTTGGATTCTTAACCTCATCCTCCTCTCTTCCTCTTATTATGTCTATTAGACTGTAAGGCATTATTTTATATTGTAAACTACTCTGGGTGCATCAGCAACAAATATATAAATACAAAGCAGCTGTGATAAATTATGCCTTAGTGTGGGGTTCTCCGAAGAGTATGTTGTCTATCCTTTTCCAGTTTCAGCTCCATAGTTAGCTGAACATAACTGATCTCTTCCCAGACCCAGGCATCACTCATGAACAAATGCTATGAATTACCGGAGTACAGACACACCATTTGTAATTATCAGACAGCTTCTCAGCCAGGGTTATATAACTTCTCTACTTGGAAAAATTTTATAATATAAGACAAAATTCAACACAGAGTTTAAAAGACAGAAATTCAACCACAGCACAACAAGAATAAGCAGTATAAACACAACATATAGGTCTTCATATGGTTATAGTAATGCCCAGATCTAACATCACAGGGCCCGTGGAGCTTTCCAGCTAAGAAAATTCTGACTTTGCCTATCCCTGATATTTGTTGTTGTGTGCCTTCCAGTCATGTCCGACTTATAAAAGCCTATTACAGGGTCTTATTGGCAAACTTTGGCCCGTTACAAACAGGCACCCTAGTATGCAATGCGCGCGCACTAGGGTTAGAAAGGGGCATCCTTTTCGGACGCCCCTAACCCTAATACGCACTCTGCGCGTAGAAAATAGCGGCGGGCATTCCACATGGCCGCCGCCATGACGTCACGACCGCACCGCCTCCAAATGAGGCCACGCAGTTGTGACGTAGTGGGGCCGCATGAGGGTGCCTAGTGCGCCCTTTCCATGGCCCCGGAAGGAGCTCCGTTTCGGAGCTCCTTCCAGCTTTGTGTCGCTGGGCGCAGCCTTTAGATGGCTGCGCCAGCAACACAGAGGAGAAAGGGGCCAAGCGGCCCCTTTCTCCTCCTCCCCGCCGCCGCAGGGTGTCCTTGGGGCTTGAAGCCCCAAGGACACCCCTTTCCAGGCTGCGGGGAAGCGGCCTTTTGCCGCTTCCCTGCGGCCTGGAAAGCGGCGGATTGGGACCTCAGCGGCTGCCACTCTGGCCACTGAGGCCCCGATCCGGCGGGGAAAGGGACGGGTGCAGGCCGCCGCTTTTCGGTGGTCTGTAACCCGCCTTTGTTTAGAGGGAGTTTGCCTTTGCCTTCCTCTGAGGCTGAGAAAGTGTGACTTGCCCAAGATCACCCAGTGAATTTCTACGGCTGAGTTGGGATTCAAACCCTGGTCTTCCAGTGCCCTAGTCCAACATTCAAATCACTAAACCATGCTGGCTGTTGACCTTTGATATTGGATTTTATTATTACAAAAGTCTATCCTCTATAAGACTTCTAAGGCTGAGTCCCTTACTTTTTGATAGTCTTTGCAGTTATTATTAATAGTGTTATTTTTGATCACACAAGGGAAGGTCAGAAGGACCTTGGCTTTGTGCCTCATCTGGAGGGTGGTTGTTTATTTGACATTATGTAGTGATTTTGCTGATTAGGGGTCTTGCTAGTCATGATTTCTTATCTCTTTGTGGTGTCTTATAGCAATAGCAATAGTACGTACATTTCTATACCACTTATCAGTGAACTCAGCACTCCCTAAGTGGTTTACAATGTGTAAGCCATCTGTCTCCAACAAAGCTGGGTTCTCACCTTACTGACCTACGAAAGGATGGAAGGTTGGGTGAACCCAGGGGCCTCTGGAATCAAACTCACAACCTTGTGGCTGCAGTACTGACATTTAACCACTGCACTACCAGAGCATGTTGATCTTGCATGACTTCTGTTTCTATTTATGTCAGATTCTGTAACAAGTCTTTATTCTGCGCCTAACAAGTTTTCCTGAACTGTATTGTACCCTGAGACCATTTGCCAGCTTTTTGATCCAACATGTATCTTGCAGTTAATTGCTGGGCTCCCACTGCAGAGCTTCCTTGCAGAGCTGGGCTCTTGCTGCAGAGCTTTTTTTTTTAGTTTAGTTTTATTAAGTTTAAAAAAAACAAACAAACAGACAATCGTACAAACAAAAGGTATTACTATGTGACGAATACAAAATAATTAATTTCCATTACATTATTTGTTATGCTCTCCAAACATACTGTATACTTAAATTAAAACTGTACAATAAACAATATTATTTGATTTATTGCTGTTTAAGAGATGTGATCTGTTGGTAAATGAAATGGGGATTTATCAGAATAATTTCTGTTGCCAAATAAATAACTTCCTATCATCTGGTTTGTGAGATTTGTTTCATTATCAATGTCTACTTCTGACTTGGGTCAGTTTCTTATGTGTAACTTCAGTGTTTCTAATTCTTTCTTAAACTGACTTTCATTATCTGTTGATGTCTGCTACTTGTGTGCTTTGTTATTTTTCAGTTAGCTCAATTTGTTGCAGAGCTTCTTTGAAGTGTTCATAGACAAAGTTTTGCATCTTCCTCTTTTACTTTTAGAATTGGTCCTTAAACCACGAGATCATTAAACAGAAGTTGGATGCCCATCTCTCAGAAGTGCTTTAGCTGTGTATATTTAGCTGCATAGCAGGAGGTTGGAATAGATGGCCTTTGAGGTCCCTTACTTTTATTTCTATGATTGATGGCATCTCTTTAATATTATTGTCATTTTGTTATCTATCCTTCTAGGCTCTTAATTGTCGAACAACAAGCATTTTCAGCTGATTTTTCATATAAACACTTACATTTATTAGAAAGGGAAAGATAGAGGTCTTGCACTCATCTTCTCACCAATAACAATATGGGAAATACATAAAGTAGCAGTGGGCAACACTAACAGGTGTGGGGTCATTTTCACCTTGCACACCCCTCACAATTGTGTTCATGAAATTCAATGGCAGAAAGGAACAAGCCATTAAAGCAAACAAAAAAAGCCACTGTATTTGGGCATGTTTTACAGAGCATCTTAGTGACTGGCCATTGCATTTTGGTGCCACAAGTTTTGAAGGGGCTTGGAAATATTAAAACCCACATTGGCAGGGCTGATACTGCAAATAAATACATCAATAATTTTTTACCATATTGCAATACTTCAAGCTGCCAGTTGAGGGTAGCATGGGAAAATGCTACTGTATACAGAGAAAAGAGATCCCTTGCATAAACATGTTACACTAGGAAGAAGGCTAGATTTAACCTTTTGCCTGATGTCTTAGTTGTCAGCATACAATGATATTTGAAGATGGTGAAGTCTTAAAGCAAGATGATTCTCTCCTTGTCTTTGGAATAGTCCAGAAAAGGCTTTACCACTAAATTCTATTGACAGTATTGAATGACCTGGACATACAGAAGGGTGATGGTGGCATAACTGTTTGGTTTAATACAGATTACACAAGTATCTTGTGTTATAAATGGACCATATATTTCCAACATGCCTGCACTGACTAGTGGGGGCTCTATGGGTCTTCAGGTGAGATTTCTCCCAGTGCTACCCAGAGAAGTTGGGGATCGAACCTCGCATTTTCTGTTTGTAAAGCACAATGCTCTACCAGACAGCAAATGGTTTTCTTAGCCGTACCTCTCAATATATGAGAAGTCCTTCCAGAAGAAAATTACGGAGGGATTTTGGTAAAGCCTCTAATAAACTCTAGATACTAAAAAGAACATTCATTTAATTCGTTTATCATTCATTCATTGTACAGTTTGTGCCACCATAAAGACAAAATTCTCAAGGAAATGTCACAAATAAAAAGCAGACCAACAGAACCCTCAATACAACTGAGACTAGGTTCAACAACAGAAATAGAATTTGCAATTTTAATAAGAATTCCCCATTGTCAATGAAGGGATGCCATGAGCTAACAGTTTTAGATTAGATGATGTTTCATTTAGGAGTAAAGATTCACAAAAATTCTCTGAAAGAAGATTATTATCTAGGCTAATTTTAAAGCTGAAATTACATTAGGTCAAACAGGAACACTGTAATTTCAAAGTTCCTCTCTTGTGAATCCCCTCATCATAGTTAGAAAATTTCTTCCTGAGCCAACTCCAAACTTGACACTGCATCAGAAAATACCTGCTCAAAGAAATCCACTTTGCTTTTTGGAAAAAAAAATGAGGAAAATGCTGTCCATTGTCCATTCCTACACAATGGCAAGCAGAATAAGGCTCCCTTTGATGCTTCCCAATTATGTGCACACGCATCATTTAATTTTCCACTTGTTCGCAACGCAAATAGATTCATATGCTGAGCTATGAACAGCTCCATTGTTTATAGTCACTCAGCAAAATAATCATATGTTTACAGCAACATTTTAGCAAAATAAAATAAAGAAATTCTATCTCATCACAAGGGATTGTCATCAACATATGTGATGACTTTCTTGTTACCAAAAGAGATGTCACTAGTCTTGTGCTATTTTAGTAATGCTCCTCTGTGGGAAGAGTCAATCAAATAACCCCAAACTGCTTGTATAACAATCATTTCCAGAACAATTAAAGCCTTTTTCTACTGTTCTGGTACAAGAATGACAATCTGTCCATGCAGGACGTAAACAAGAAGACCGCAGTCAGTTCAAATGGAGGAAAATGTATACAGAAAGCTGTCATATTGCCCACAACCAGGCTTTGACATCAGTGTGCTTTTGAGCAAATGCTGGGTTTCCTTCTGTTTAGTGTCTGCATGGCAGAGGTATTCTGACCTTTATTACTCACTGTCAACATGGCACGACTAAACAACACTCACAAGTCAAGATATGACAATGCAGCAGAAGCACACAAGAATAATTGTCATTGATTGTTCCAAACTGGGTGACAAAATAGATTGATCCTCACAGTAACTCCACCAGTCATAAGTGCTTACAGTTCCAGATCACATCATCACTTTAGCCCTTCCTCAGGGACGCAGCTAGGATTTTAGGAAGGGGGGTGTCCAAACTAAGTGCCACTATTATAATGGGGCTTGGCCGCAGCGGCACACAACATTCATTGTATCTAACAGAAAGGGGGGGGTCCGGATCCCACGGACCCCCCCCCCTTGGCTACGTCCCTGCCTTTCTCCAATGTCATTTGAGAGGTGTGTAAAGATTCAGAGGCCAGAATATCTTCCTGTATCAAAATCTTGTTGCTACAGGAACCGGTCCTATGGCACCTCTCTTGCCTCCCGAATGACAAATGGAAGAACAGACACCCCTCTTGCCACTAGACATGGCCTCTAATTGTTGGTCCCTATTATAATCCCTATAGGATATGACATTTTGGTTGACTGCCTTCTTAATGTTGACATCCCTCTTGTTACTTGAATCCACAATTTTGGGCCCTTTATCCTTTGTGACAGGTTTGCTGCATGATAGCCACTCAGTTATAGAAAAATGGCTATCACATTGTCTCTTACTTGTCTGTACTCCAAAAACAACCTCAAAATAAGAATGTAACAGGCTGAGTATCCCTTTTCCAAAATGCTTGGGAGCAGAAGCTTACTTGAAAAGGCTTACTTTTAAATTATAAATATATAATTTTAAAATTTTGTGACTATCTCCCAATCTCTCTTAAAGTTTCCCATGTTTCCTTCTCTTAATAAGCAGGTCTCCTTATCCATCTCAGCCATATCTAGTAATTTCAAAATCCACTTTTCTATAGAAGAAAAATAATCTTTTTTTCTATACCTGTGCTATTAACATTCTAGCCGCAGCAGTCATAAAAAAAAATTAAATATGCTGCTGTATCCATTTTTATTTTCTTATTGAGAATTTTTCGTCTCATTTGGTGGACTGAATTCCAAAAAGTCAACATGCAAGAAGATTTCTGCCTAAAAGTGCTTGTGGGTCCCCAGGCTGCGGAACTGCAAAAGAGTTACTTTCTCACATGTGCACCATGTGTGGAAGAAAGTGCTTACTTCCTTCCCACATTTACAACATTTATTAATTATATCCGTATACATTTTAGAGAGCTTATCAGGTGTCAAAGACCATTGTTAATAGATCACACACACATACATACATACATATATTCTTTTATATTTTTGATAACTTCAATCCAGCTTCCCAATTTATATTCTATAGTAGGGCATCATATTTCCCACTGAATAGCTGATTACCTGTGGGCCCATTCCAAGCCTTGAGCGAAGGAGAAAGCTATGCAAATCTCCATATTTCATGAATGGGAGAATCACCATGGGTTTTGGAACCTGCTGAGAACTTGGTTCTATACACACACCTGGATAGGAGGACAAGAAATTAATCAGTTCTTTCATTCTGTAAATCATGCTAGAAATCATGAAAAAAGAATTGGCCTAGACCAGAGGTGGGAATCACAAGGGCCTCCAAATGTTTATGGCTTACTAATCCCAAAAGCCTTAGCTATTATAGCCAGTCATAAGGAATCCATCTTCCATCTTGTGCTCCTCAGCAACTGATTCACAGAAGCATAGTACCACTGATACTGGAAGTGGTATATAGACATCCTGACTAACAGCCATTGATGAACTTATCTTTCATGAACTTATCCAATCACCTTTAACAGCCATCCAAGCTGGCAGCCAACAGCAAATTTTGTGGCAGTGAGTTCCACATTTTAACTATGCATTCTCTTCACGTACTTTTTTTCTTATTGTTGTTGATGTTATTTACGCTGTCAAGGGAATTTTGATTTATGGCGACCGTATGAATAAAAGATCTCTAAGACATCAGACAGTACTGCACTACACTCTTATAGTGCTGCTATTCCACTTTTACTGCTATGGCTGCCTCCTGTGGAATCCTGGGATTTGCCGTTTACAGGAAGGCATTTAGAATTCTCAGCCAGAGAGCTCTTAGGTCTCACTGAACTATAAACCCCAGTATGCAACAGGAAGCAGCCAAAGCAGTAAAAGTAGAATTGCAGCACTATAAGAGTATAGTGCAGTAATTTCCACTCTGTCTAACAAGCCTTGCAAGCTTAGGGTTGTGAATTAAATCTACCTGTAGTGCAGTCTCCCCCTTTTCCTACTGTCTATCGCTTTACCAGGAATTATTGTCTTTTCTATTCAGTAAATTAGTCTCATTATACGTCCAAAGTACAACAGACTAAGGTGCGTTACAGACCGCCCAGAAGGGGCGGTCTGCCGCCGCCTTCATTTGCAGTGCGGAGGAGCCCCAGTGTCCAAACCGCGAGGCTCCTCCGCGCTGCAAATAAGAAGCGCCATAATGGCGCTTCTCTTTGTGGCGCGGATATGACGCTGTGAGGCGCCAATGGCGCACTTGCAGCGTCATATGTGCCGCGTGACGTGCGGACGCAGTGCATCCACTACGTAATCATGGCGGCCCCCGTGTGGAACAGACGCCGCCATTTTGTACGGACTCGGTCCGTATTAGGGTTAGGGGCGTCCGGAAGTGACGCCCCTTTCCAATCCTAATACGGACCCAGTCCGTACTTGATGCCCGTTTGTAATGGGCCTTCATTTAGTCATCTTTGATTATAGCAAAAATTCAGGTTTGATTTGCTCTATGACTCATTCAGTTGTTTTTTTAGTAGTCCTTGGTATCCATAGAACTTTTCTCCAACATTGAATTTCATATGAGTTAATTTTATTCCTGTAAGCATTTCGTTGCCCAGTTTTCAAAAACACTATGCGGTGAATGATTCTGACTTTTGCATTTAATGATATGCTTTACACTTTGAGGCCAGACCAAAGCAGAATAGAGTAGAAGTACTATAATAGTACTATTTTGATTAGTTGAACGACAATTGTACCAAGGTATAAAAAATCTTTAACCATTTCATTGTTGTTTTACCCACTTTAAAGTTAAGTGAGCATACCACACCATAATCTTATGAGCCTTTAGCATGGCTGCCCTTTCTTGTCTTTGTAACTTTTCCTTGTTAGTTGCTCTAATCCCTTGATCACTTTATTTTCCCTCATTTAGTGTACTCTGAATACAGGAAGAAAAATCTATGAACACCTTTGAACTGGTTTGGGCAAACATAATAACTCTCTGCTTTGCTATGATCCAAAACCTTGTACCCAACAAGTGCTACTTGCTGGTTAACCCACCAAGAAGTTTGATGACATTTGGGTGATCAAAGTCTTTCATGCATGCAGCTTCCCGAAGGAACTCTTCAATTTCTCGTTGGGAAAAGCTGTCCACTGAAAGCAGAGCAAAAAACAAGTCTTGTTAAAGTTAACGTTCCAAGTATCACTTCTTAAATGCTTTTCACTTCCTTATCTGTACAAAGGAATCATTAACATGTCTTGAACAGAAAGGAACAGGGTGTCCCCAGCAATTAGATATCTAAGAAAGTTATTTTGGTGGAAATTAGAAACAGCATTTTTTTCCTTTGAGTTTATGCAAAGGTCAGTTAAACAAGCATGCAGTATATCAAACCCAAGATGTTACCTTGGCAACTTTTTGGAAGAATGCAACTCGACCCTTTGGCTGAATGTTTCAAGGCAGATTTTATAGACATTGTGAAGTTGAAGGCTTTCATGGCCAGCATCCATAGTTTTGTGTGGGTTTTTCGGGCTATGTGGCCATGTTTTATAAGAGTTTATTCCTGACTTTTCGCCAGCATCTATGGCTGGCATCTGAAGAACATGGCCACATAGCCTGAAAAATCCACAAAAAACTATTTATAGACATTGTTAGAATTATGAACTAGAGCAGCCTTCCTCAGCCTGATGCCATATAGATATCTTGGATGTCAACTCTCATGATCCCCAACCACCAGAACCATGGAACATGAGCTGTAATACAACACATCTAGAGGGCACCAAATTGGGGGAGGCTTAGGGCCTGAACAAATTGCCCCTAAGAAGTAGCCTATAATTGACCCTTTCAGCACCAGATTAGGGCTGCAGCTGCTACATGCCGTGGCCGCAATCTGGCCTTTCTGCAGCGCAAAAGCATGGCGCAGTGGCTTTTTAGTGCTCCTTTGGTGCTGCATGATTTGGACATAGCAGCAGAGGAGCGCTATGATGCTGTCTGCCATGAGGTGGGGCACATGGCATCATGCCAGCATGGGGGCAGAGTCGGGGCATGCGTCATGCAGACACCACACCCCCACTCCGCCCTGATGCCGGCCTTTATCGCTGGTCTGTCGAGGCTGCTGACTAAGGCCACTCTTTGATTCCATGGCTAAATTAGGATTTTGATCCTGGTCTCTCAGAGTCATGGCTTGATCCTTGAACCTACAGGGCTACAATAATGTCAGTTCATCTAACTCTATTTTCCATACATGACTTCAAGAAAAAAAGCCCTGTTATTTTCAATGAAGTCCTAACAGAAAATTATAGTGATTGTAGAATTCAGAGACATAGCCATGTTAGTCTGGAATATCAGTATGCAAAGAGATCTTTTAGCACCTTGGAGACTAACTGTGTGAAAGAAGTTGTAGTGTAACTTGATGCATCTAAGAAGTAGACCAAGTCTATGAAACCTATGCTACAACTTCTTTTGCACAGTTAGTATATTAACAGTGTCATCTCAACACAGCCATTAGGTGGGAAGAGTCACAAGTTTCAATGGCTATACCATTCTTACATTTTTTTGCCTGACTCTTGACTGGTAAGTTCTCTAAGCCTTTCATGAGAATTACAAACAGAAACTTATTCTACTGATTTCTAACCCCATTAAGAAAAGCAGAAATATTTAATGTTGAAGGAGTAGCACCATGCTTATCCCCTGTGTCCATAAATACATGGTTGTAGTGGTAAGGCTGCTGCAGAATATCACCCTTCAATTGATATACAGGTATCACTGGCTCCCTGAAAGCAAGCTTGTGGAAAATTTGTTTTTTCTGTTCCAGTTTGCTAAATTTGAACAGCGATGTATCCACTGCACAATTATAGTGCCTTAATATCATTTGAACTGCCATGACTGCATCCTGTAGAATCCTGGAATTTGATGGAAGAATTCTCTGCCAGAGAACTTGGCTTTGTTGTTGTTGTATGCCTCCAAATCATTTTTTGATTTATGACAATCCTAAGGTTGCTATTACTGGGTTTTCTTAGCATATTTTTTCAGAGGGGGGTTGACACTGCCATCCTCTGAAGCTGAGAGAGCATGACTTCCCCAAGGTCACCCAGTGGGGTTTTTTATGCCCATGCAGGGAATCGAACCCTGATCTCGAGAGTCATAGTCCAATGCTCAAACCATCACACTGTGCTGGCTTTTGAGAACTCTAATGTTGTAGTTCAAAGAAGTGCATTAGAAAATGTTAAGTTCCCCCAGCTAAACTACAAATCCCAAGATTCCATAGGATGGAGCAATGGCAGTTAAAGTGATATCAAAATGCTATATTTGTGCAACATGGAGATAAATTACTTGGATAATCGATCAGTCAGAAATCTATCTCTTCCCTACTTAGGGCAGGACTGAGCATACCACTAAATGCTTGGATGCATCTGAATGTTTCTGAAAAACAAACAACTCTAAATCCATCAAAATTTACCAATTACTTACATTTCATAGTTTTCACAGCTACTTTTTGAATAGTTCCATCAGGATTGCTGAGATTCCCCTCCATGACTGATCCAAACTCTCCTGGATGAAGAGGAAAATACATCTTCATTAGTCCATGTCCCCAAAAGTTTAATACTATTTTCAAAATTCATAAAAATCAGCAGCTTCAACTGGAGAAAATATTATATATCATACTTGTTGTGAAGACTCTTCTCTAGGCCTTTGGAACTGTATAACAATCAGAGGGGCCAAACTTGAACCATACTTATCTTACAAGAGTATCTCTCATTCACCCATCCAGTGGTTGATTGAGAAGCATGTTCCGGGGTAACACAAAATGTGTATGTGGGTTAGAGGGGAAGAGAACCTGACCTACACCTACAAATTTTGGTTTGCAAATCCATGCCCAAGGTGCTTTCCCCCCTTCTACTTCTGACTGCAGAGACATTAAAACCTGTCAGGGGAGGACACTTGCAGAGGAGAATTGAGCAGTGGAGGAAGAGTTAAGGACCATAACTTTGGTGTTATGTCAAACTGCACCAAGACAAATCTCCCTGCTTGGAGGGTACCCCTATGGAACTGCCTAACAGACAAATGTTAGAACCCTGACACTTTGGGTTTAAAATTAACTAAGAAACTGAGTCTGGAGGCTCCAATTGACAATGTTTAAAGGACAAAACATGGCATTTAGAAATGAAAAAGAATGTAGCTTTTTGCATGTCAGTGTGCCAAAAATTTGTTCATTTAAACAGATTTATTCGGGCCTTTTATTGTGAGCACTCAGGGCAGCAATCATAAAACAATATGAATATTTTTTTTAAAATTCCAGATTAAAATTGGATTAAGATTTTAATCCAGATTAAAATCAATGAATAATTTTAATAGGTTAAAATATTAAATAACTCAACCACTTAAAAGAGTTGAGAAAGGCTAAAATAGAGAATATGTACATGCTTAAAAGTAAATTAAATCCCAGCTGTAATACAGTCAGAATTTCCCTCCACATATTCAATCATCCATGGCTTGAAAATATTTTAAATATATATAAATTTCAAAAAGCAAAGCTTGATTTTGCCATTTATATAAAGGACACCATTTTACTATGCCATAATATTTAATGGGATTTGAGCCTCCATGGATTTTGGTATCCACAGGGGATCCTGGAACCAAATCCCAGCAGATATCAAAAGTCCACTGTAATATTTATTTGTTTGTTTATTTATTTAACTTATACTCTGGTTTTCTCCCAGGACAAAGTGGCATATAGAAAGCCATGCCTTGAAACCAATGTTGATGCCAGTCAGGTTTCCAGGGGAAGGGTGAGGTGCCACAGGTGAGATGCCACAGGTAAGAAGGCCCTCTGCTGTGTCTTCCCCATTACAGTACTGTATATTGTTCCCAGCTGGTGGGACGCAGAGGTTGGCGCTTCCAGATCTCAGTCTTGTACATATTTTACACCTTTAGCAGCACCTTTAGATGGTGGCTATTTCTTTCATAATGCATTACTTCCACTTCCCCTTATCCCAGTTGTGCTATTCTCAATAAAAATATCCTTCATGTGGTATGAACTGGCTTTCCGCATTGTGGTTAATAAATGAGGAGCTGTGGTAGGCTGGTTTACTTTGGAATGTACCACCCACTGTGAAAGTGATGTTCTTAATCTAGGCTGTGTCAGCTGTTACACTGAAGCAAAAAATCTGTCACTTTAAAAATCTTTTAAAAAATTGTTGTGGCATGGCCAAAGTCCATTCAGACATAGGGAAAAAGTGGATATATTCCATTGGGCTCTGGTCAATGAATAATTACTGCTATAATAAATATATTAATCTGTAAAATGCCACAGGACTTTTTGTGAATCTTAAACTAATTTTCTTCAGCGTACATTGATGCTCTCGCAATATGTGGCTTTCCATTTTGGAATAAAAATTCCCAATTGTGAATGGAAGGGACTATAGACAAGCTCGCCTTTTAGATCCATTTCTGCTAACAGTAGAGAGAGGTTTTAAGATGATATACAGATGGCTTTACATTCCTTTTAAACAATCTCTTTATTGTCATAAATATAATCTAAGTTGTTGGAGAGGATGTGGAAAAGGGGGAACATTAATCTATATGTGGTTGGAATGCACCAGGATAGTGGTTTTTTGAACTGAAGTAATAAATATTATTGATGAAATTATTAAAGAGAAAATTGAAAAGAGAGGAGAACTATGCTTTTTTTTTACTTATTTAAGCACAGAAATACAATGCTACAGAATAAAAATCCGATTTCACAACTTTTATTGATAGCATGTAGACAAACTGAACAAAACTGGAAATATGCACACAACCTAAACACCCACTATTGGATGCAAGAGTTTCTTGATCTGGCTAATTATGAATATCGGATATTTGAGAGGGGAACAAGGGGTTGATGTTTTTGTTGATGATTGGTTCTACTTTACTGATTATGTAAACAAAAATGGGAGACTTGTGGAACATCTCACTACATTGCCAAAAATTCTGGAAAGAGTTCTTGGGCTTGTCTACTTTGGTGATTTCCCCCAAACACCCCTGGTTGGGGTTCAATCTTTTTATATGTATACATGATGCAGATCCTGAATTGGGTCTGGCGTGTCTTCATGAAGTCCGCACCCGATTTCGGGCTCCCTCCCTCTAACCCGCATTTAAATAACTCACCTTTTGCTGTGAGTTTTTTACTCCTTTTGCAGTGACAAAGGTGGCTGTGTTTTCACTCATGAGAACTCATGGTTCCTGTAAGCTTTCCATCCCCACCACCATGGACACAAGGCACTGTGAGGTCAGAACGAGGTGCCCAGTGTCCATAGCATGGCTAGGTGCCTCATCCTGACCTTAGCAGCAGCAGCCAGTGACGAACAGGGGCAGGGAAGGCAGCCACCTGTTATTCACTCTGAGAGCCAAAAACCTTCAGTAAAAGGGAACTGATAAGGTGGGAATTCAGGGCCAGAATACTCCACTGCAGCCCAAAGTAGTGTAGACCCACCCCTTAACAAATAAGGGAGGGAGGGAGGGAGGGAGTACTTGGTTATTTGGAGAATGGTCCAGCAGAACATACTGAACAGATTTGGAAATTTTCTGGATGTGGAAGGCTGAACTTGATTACATATCAGCCACATAGTAGCTGATTTTAAGATCTATTGATTGCAGTTATTAATGGTGCCTTTTTTGTTTTTGCCGATTTTGTTTTTCACTCTGGTAAAGTTATACACATACATGTGGCTTTCCATGGAATAGGTCTAGATTGAAAGAGGCCAAAATGAGCTACTTTGGACCTTTCAGCATTCTGCCCATCAAAAGTGCTCATGTTAGTTTGAGTTAAGGCCACTTTGGAGACAACAAAGGCTTGCCTGGAATATATGATAGCTAACAGGATGCCTGATACTGACCCTCTCCCAAGATCTTCCCCAGGGACAGGTTGTTCCTGACAATCACAACATCCTGGAGCTTTTCCTGCAGCTCTTCACTCACCCCAAGGCTGCCCACTGCAAAGAGAGAAATTTTGGTGAGCTAGAAAAAGCAGTGCCCGAATGTCACATCTTATGCTTGAAGTAAGAAGAGGCCATCAGCTGATAAGAAGAAATTTAAGGTCTTTTTATGTTGAAAATAGAGTTAGTCAATGCATGCTGCGGAAGTACACAATATAGCTTTTTATTTGCTGTACCAGTTCAGATTGCATATAAATGATCTAAAGGTTGAATTCTTCCTCTGAGCATTCTTACCCTGCAGAAAGCTAGACTAGTAATGGGCAAATGCCTCTCTCCTACTTCCTTCCCAATGTGCTATGTACAATGTAGTTTGTGAGGGTATACCAAACATGAATCCCACTCAAGTGGGACTGAAGTAGTACAGTCCATGAAACACAGCACCATGTAGTTGTAATGCAAATTATGGAGGGGTTTTTTTGACAGACGGTGTGAAGCATAAGGTTCTATATGAAAGACAGGGCCACAGAAATCTACAAAACTTAAATATACTGTACTGAGCACGTGTTAGCCTATATCCCAGTGCACAAATAAACAGTAGAGAAAGAATAGCACCACAGCCCCCTTATTTCCATTGCAAGAGTAATTCCTCTATTTTCTCATCCTTTTTCCTTCTTGTTCTTGCTCTTTAAGGAGACACAAGAAGTTATGAATGGGATAGAGAAAGGGGGGTATAAGAACTTATCTATGCACCATTTCAGAAAACACACCATGACCAATACGTTTGCAATAGTCCAGTTCCCCTCTGTATTGTAAGTACTACAGTGGGGGAAACCCTACAGAAAACAAGAAGAGAACATGGGCTGCAACTTTCAAAATTGTTGACACTCTTCCATAGCACAGTGAAGGAGATTCCCAATGTTTCCTTCAGAAGTTGCTAGATTTAGAATTGGGGACCCACAGCTATGTGCAGAGCCCAACAACACTGCAAGCTGGAATGTTCTTTATGCAGTGAACAGTTTTAAAACAGTGCTTTTTAAGATATCTGATGTAGGAGACTTGCAATATTTTCCTCCAATACACCAGGCAGGGGTGTCACTAGGGGGTGCTGGTGGTTCAGGCCACACCATGTGACACCTCGGGTGGGGGGTGGTGACACCACTGCTTCCCAGACATCTGTCTTTTGGCAGAAATGGGCTGTGGCATTTGTCTGCGTCCCTTTAAATTGCTGAAGAGATGGTGTGCATGGAGCAAGGCTCAGTAGAAGAAAGGAGGGTTCCCAGGTTTTTTAAAAAAATTAAAATTAATTGTTAATTATCTCATTGGGTGACACCAACCGTAGTGACATCCCTGACACCAGGGAACAGTATGGTACTTGTGACCATTGGCTACACCCCTCTCTCTCTCATGGAACTTAATCAGCAACCAATGGCTCAGGGACAGGAACCAGTCCATGAAAAACCTCTCTGAATAGCACTGTTTTTAGAATACTGAGATAACTCCAGCCACTTGGGCTGACCACTAGCTCTCCTTCTCAGAAAGAACCATACAGACTACCTGTTCAGTTTGAGACTTTCTCTAGGCAATTATAATTTTTATTCGTTCTTGACTTGTTCTTGGTTCAGATCATCTCTGACAGTTTCCCAGGAGAAAATTGTTTTTCTGCCATTCAATTTGATAAGGAAGTCTGATGGCCTACTGTGCACTGTTCCTTACTTAAACAGATATATGGTCTGATTCATTGCTGGTTATACCAGTTGCTGGTTGATGTGCACCCATTCCCATATTCCAATCTCTCACTCCTCTTCCCTCTATTCTTGGGGAAATGGTCAGCATAATCAAGCCACCATCAAGAGTAAAGAAAGTGGATGTAAACTGGTTGCTTGCTTAAACCCATGCTTGCATTTCTTTTGAATCCTTTATTGGGATGATTGGATATTCCATCTAATGCATAAATCCTTGGCCTTCTCAGCAGCATTATTCTGTGTGTTTTAAAAAATAGAACAATAGACAGGTGTAGAGGCAAATGTAAAACTTACGTGTGAGTTCAACAGCTCTGCGGCAGTAGGACTTCTTGGCTTTGTAACTGACAGCCAGTTCTGACTCATCACTACTGAAAGCATACCTATGGGAGTCAGAAAAATATAACATTTTAATGTTGTGGTAACAATATTCCATCAAACTGTATTCTTTAGAAAGCATGGGAGTTGCAGCTGCAAAAAGGCAACTTGATTGTCTTAGCCAGGGAATTGTCATGGACAGGTGTTTAACTCAGCAGGAATTCAAACAATTCAAAAGGAAAGGAAGTTCAAGCATTGTCCACCATGTTTAATTTTTCCCCTACTGCATTATATGATAACAGTTGTTTTCCATTAGTTTATCTTAATAAATGCTTGATAAATTCAGCTTGGCTATAATAGCAATGCTGAGTCACTCAACTATTTTGGGGTGGGGTAAGGAAATGACATTACTTAATCATTTCCTGTTCCTTTAAAACAGTGTTCATTAACAATGTGAACTTAGGAACTTTCACTTCTATGCACTACATTTCTTTTCTTTTCCTAATTTACCATTTCAACGTCTCAAGAAGCAAACAGGAGCCTTTGAACAGCAAGGACAACCATAATGAAAGAAAACTCACTTAAAGTTATTTTTAAAAAAAATACAAATAGATGCTTTTCAGGGAGTTTCCTCCTGCCCCAGGACCATAGTGCATGGAGGATCACCTCTTCTCTCAGCCCCCACCAACCATTCAGCTTACCTGCTTTCTTTAGTGTTTTTGTTTAAAAAGCTATAGTCAGCTAATAAGTATACAACAGACTTAATTTTAACTTACACATTTTGAGAGGTACACTGTACCACCTCTGGCTGCAGAGGTTGCCAATGGCACTTTGAATTCTGTATCCTATAAAAAAGAAACTTCCCTGCAATTTTTTTTTTAAAGCTAGCATTTCAGGAAGAAACGCTCCAGGCCAAGTTCCCACAGCATGCTAGATCTCTGCCTTCAGGGATATACATTTTTAACAAGCATTCATACATGCTATCTGTGGAGACAGGAAGTCCTGGGATAGTAGCAGCTCATATGTATGTTTTCCCCCATCTGCCTTTGCTGAAGTCACTGTGAGCAAAAAGCAGCCAGGTTGGGAGAGACATCAAACTTTTGAGCCAACGTCATGTACCTTGCAGCACACACTATTATACCCTACATAGCAGTGGTTCCCAAACTTTAGTCCTCCAGATATTTTGTACTTCAGCACCCAGAATCCCTGAACTTCATTCAAAATGGCTCGGAAATCTGGGAGTTGAAGTCCAAAACACCTGGAAGGCCAAAGTTTGGAAACCACTGCTATATAGATATTATAGTAGGAAGGGGAGAGAAATAACTGCAGAGATGGAGGCAGAAGGATCCATAGTTATCCACTGCAATGTATGTGCAATGTCTGTCTTCTTGCCAAAAAAAAAAACACGAGCAACAATGGAGAGTGCATGCCAACAAAAGAGTCAAGGTAGCTGTCCACCACAACAAGAAGCAAAGTGGTTGGGAGTAGAAAGACACTTGTATGGCAGCCTGACAAGATAAATTGGGAAGTGTGCCTTCTTCTTGGCACACATATCTGGGATGTCACTTGCCAAAGCTCACCAAGAACACTGATCAGCACCCCTTTCTTCTTACTCATCTTGACACCAACAACACTGCCAAGAACATCCCTGAACAGATCACCTCTGACTATGAAGCTTTGGGGAGGAAATGAAAGGGTTCAATGGCACCCTTATGAGGATGGCAGTGTTAGGTAGTGCTGAAATTGTAAATAGTATTGAAATGCTTCATTGAATAAAGGAACACAAGAGACACTGCAGACTGGGCCAGGCAGAAAAATCAGCAGTATCACAACATGTTATAAAACATCCTGGGCATAAAATGCTATTTGAAAACACTGAAATTCTGGACCATGCCAACATCTATCAGGTCAGAATGCACAGGGAAGCCATTGAAATCTATAAACACCTAGAGAATGTTTCATCTGGAGATCCTGCACGGAGCAGGGACATGAAGACCCATGACATCCTTTCTAACTATGATTCTATGATTCTGCCACCTCCAGTGAGATGAATTATTCTGGCACTTCATAATTTTGACATGTCATTGTGTCCCTGCATAGGCTAGATCAGGACTCAGCTGAATAATCTATAAATTTTAGTTGCCCAAGACACAGCAAAATGCTAATTACTGAAGTACAGCTACAAAAGAAAAAGGTTTACTACATAGACAGCACCTCAGTGATTGAATCTCATTAGTGTTTCCCTTTGATAGAATAGCTTTTATCTGCAGAATAAGGAAGCACAAAGTCATCTCCATACCCTGTAGCCCTCTGTGTCATTGAAATCTGTTCCAGTGGGTAACAGGGTTCCTCTACAGCAGTGGATCCAAAACTTTGATCTTCCAGGCATTTTGGACGTCAGCACCCAGAAGCTCTAGACAGCTTGGCCAACAGTCAGGAATTCTGAGACCTGAATTCCAAAACAACTGGAGGACCAAAGTTTGGGAATCACTGCTCTAGAGCAACTCTGAAGGGGCACAGGGACTGTAGGGGGAATGATGGGAAGAGGGACTACCATTGTAGGAGAAGAAGTCTGATCACGCAGCAACAAATCTTGCTCAGTGTATTTCATAATAAAGGAATTATGCTTCCAAAAGCAGCATTGTGCATAGTTAAGTGCTGATATCTATAGTGAATTTTAAGCTATTGCAATCTATTGAATTCTAACAGACAAAGGAGAACTCACAGACTATTGCATTAGTATGAAGAAACATAGGAGATTTTGCTTTAGATTCTTAACTGAGCCAAATTCCCAGAAGTGTGTTGTGGAAAAAAATATTTTGGTACACTCAGAACAGCTGGTTATTTCAAAAGGCTTTTTTTAAAAAAGTTGCTGAACTGTTTAGAACTTCACTGTACAAGGTCACAAGGGAAGAAGGAGTTTTGTGAAGTGAGATTACAATGGGCCTTTGTTGACAGTATAAAACAATACTTGCATACTATGGCAGAAAGTGGCTGCCTTCCAGTTAGAAAAGACTAAGGCTTAGAAGTGGTTTGTGCAGTAAACAAGATCAACATTTTCGCAGCACAACCTATTCTATTTCTAGGGTACTGCACCATATTACATTATTGTTACAAACATTGGTATCAACAATGTCTTGTGAATAATCATTGAAATTATTATTAACACAATTATCACTATCTGTATTTTTTGCATTTTATTGTGGTCTCGTTGCTTTCATCTTCCCATCTTCCTGCACTCACATATATAAAAAGCATGTTGCATCAGGTTGACATTTCATGAATTAGATAAAGTAGACTCTGAACCAAAAACATTTATGCTACAATAAAACATTTAGTCTGCCCACATCCGATTCCTGTTGACAGAATCACTCCCAATTTATAACACATTTTCCTTCGTCACAATGCTAATTCAATACAATAATACCTTTACTGAAATTCTATTTTAAATCAGGATCATTTTCATAGAAGTGTTCTGAAAATAATCAGGCAAATGTAGTAACCTGAAAATATAAGTATACAAAGAAATCCTGATTCCTTTCACTAGGTATTTGCCAATTTAGGTTTTTGAAGATAGAACTCCCAGAAACCACCAGCCAAAATGGTGACTTGGGTTCTGGGGTCTGCAGGCCAAAACTATTTTTTCAAGCATTATTCTCACCACAAACAAGGTGCTTTTCTGTCACTGAGTTGACACAGAGAGCCTTCACACATTTACTAAGGTAAAAATCCAAGACATTTCCTGAACCATCCACCTCAGGTACCGAGAGGTAATAATTAGGGAAATGCTATTTCAGCTTTGCTATCCCATTTCTTATTCTTTTTATTTATTTCATTTCATTTCTCCCAGAAAGGGACCAAATATGAGCCCTGGTGGTGCATTGATTAATTGCCTGTATTGCAGCCATTCACTCACAAACTGCAAGGGGCTCAGGCTCGACTCAGCCTTCCATCCTTTTGTAGATTGGTAAAATGAGTATCCAGCTTTCTCAAGATGTGACCAAAGTACGACAGCCTCAGCTTTGTCATCTTGACTTCCAGAGAAAGTTCAGTCTTGCTCTGTTTTAGCCCCCCCCCTCTTTTTTTTTCTTTTTAGCAATTCACAGTATCCTCAGCACTCTTCTCCAGCACCACATCTTAAATGACTTTGTTTTCTTTCTCTCAGATTTCTTCACTGTCCAGTTCTTACATCTATACATGGTGATGGGGGAATAAAATGGCTTGGACCATTATAACTTTAGTGCTCAGTTGTGCATTTTTGCACTTTAGGATCTCATCTAGTTCTTTCATGGCAATCCTTCCTATTCCTAGTCTTCTTCTTATTTCTTGACTGCAATCTCTGTTCTGATCAATATTTGATCCAAGGTACAGGACGTCTTTAACTATTACAATTTCTTCATTATCTTGGTTGAATTTATGTAGATCCTCTGTGGTCATTATTTTTGTTTTCTTTATGTTCAGCAGTAAGCCTGCATTAGCACCTTCTACTTTGACCTTCCTTAATAATTGTTCCAAGTCTGCGATATTTTCTTCTAATAGTATGGTGTTACCTTCATATCTTACATTATTGATGTTCCTTCCTCCTATCTTTCCTCCTCCTCCTTCTGAGTCTAAACTTGCTCTTTGCATGATATTTACTGCCTACAAGTTGAACAAGTAAGCTGATAATATGCTGCCTTGCTTGATCCCATTATCAACTGGGAACCATTCTGTTACAATAAAAAAATTTAAAACAATTAAAATATGCTTGCTAAATATAAAATTGCATGAAACATACAAAAGTTAAAGAACAGAAATACACATACACCATATAAAAGCCTTTTTGACAAAGATTATATATTTTAAAAATTGATTTGCCCGCTGCAGCTCCCTCGCGCAGCAAAACAAGGCACGGATAGACCGCCCAAGACAAAAGCAAACTGCTGCAGTATCTCCTAGCTTGTCTGTTGCTTCTTATTAATAATTTTTGCTATCATGACCACATCCTGATGTTGCATGGTCACCCATGTCCCAGTTTAAATGTGTGAAATGTTTGAGGGTATGCTATAGAGCACGAAGGAGAAAAATAGGGAAGCAAGTCCAGAGAGAAAATGCACCATGGTTGCTTCAGCTCCTGCAGTCTGGCAAAATTTAATGGTAAAGTGTGGATATCTGGATTGCAATCTGATATAGTTCTCCTGACAGGACAGTGCGAATTATAGGGAATAATGATGTACTGAAGGAGATCTAAGGCTAAGGAACAAAGGGCTAGGGAGGTTTAGAGACTTTACTGTATATTATGCAGTAAAATGTAACAAACACTATTAAGACATTTAGTAGTCAAAAAGCTCTTCATAGTCACATGCACAAATGAATCATACTTCCCAAAAGGTCACATAGCAGAACCTCTATTATCCAAATCTGCTGATTATGTGGATTCTCATTCTTTGCCCTGTTTTACTGTTCACTGAGGCACCATCATTACCTTATTTCAGTACTATGGGCAATCAGGACAATTAAACCAGTGCTTAAATCTGCTGTCTTATGCATTCCTCTCTGGTAGTAAATCACACTGGCCTTGGTGGAGCATACTCCTGAGCTGGCATGCTGCCCATTTTCTAATTAAATCAATGGCATGAAAAAGTGCCTTTGACTGGATTCTAAGCTTGTTGTTGTTGTTATCTGCCCTCAAGCTGGTCCTGACTCATGGCAACCCTGTGTATGAGACATCTCCAAGCCCCCGCCCCCATCATCCACTGCTCTGCTTAGGTCCTGTAGATTTAGCCCTGTGAGCTCCTAGGTGAGTCAAGCCATCTGGCATGTGGTGTTCCTCTCTTTCTACTGCCTTCCACCATTCCAAGCATTATCATGTTTTCTAATGAGTCATGCCTTCTCATGATGTGACCAAATTACGACAGCCTCAGCTTCATCATCTTGGCTTCCAGGGAGAGTTCGAGTTTGATATTTTCTAGAACCTATTTGTTGGTTGATTGAGTTGATTTATTTTTATTATCCACATTTTTCACTGTCCAACTCCCACACCTGTACATGGTGACGGGATGTTGGATGTTGGACAGAAGCCCTCTCCACTTTTCAATCTGGTAACTCTAACATTGCAGTTGACCATCCATATCCACGGATTCTACCCATGGATTCAAGCATCCACAGCTTGAAAATATTTTTTAAAAATAAATAAATTCCCAAAATAAAACTTTGATTTTGCCATTTGGTAAAAGTAACATCATTTTACTATGCCACTGTATTTAATAGGACTTGAACATCCACAGATTTTGGTATCCACAGGGGGGCCTGGGAGCAAACCCCAGCAAATACCAAGGGCCTGCTGCACTTACAGACTTGATATTCAAAGTATTTTAGGCTACACTTAGACTGCAGAATTAATGCAGTTTGATACCATTTAACCACCATGGTTCAATGCTATGGAATTCTGATATTTGTAGTTTTGTGAGATTTTTAGCCTTATCTGCCAGAAAGCTCTGGTGCCACAACGAACTACAAATCCCAGGATTCCATAGCATTGAGCCATGACAATTAAATAAGACTGGATACTAATTGTCAGTCTTGAGCTAAGCCTGGATTTGAAAATCGGGTTCAGCAATTTATTAACCATCAAGCAGTCTATTCCTTTCTGGTATAGATTTCAGAAGTAGTCCTTGTCACAGGAAACTGCAAAGATCCTAGGTGCAGACAACTATTCTGGCTAAATATATGGAAGACAGATGATGACAGACGACAATGATGCTGACCTTATTTCATCCTGTCTTCCTTCACAAGGATCGAAAATGGCTGAGAACTACATAGAAGCAAATGCTTAAACTCACAGCAGTGAGTTTAACAAGTATCTAAAAAATATAACAAATATTAAAAAATTTAAAGCCTATGAACAGTAAAGAAAAATTTCCTGATGCTCTGAAAGATGCATTCAGCCATCACCTGAAAGACTGGGGCATGGGGGAGTCTCTACAGCAAGGTGGTTCCAAAGCAGGAATGCCATCACCAAGAAGGCTCTGCTACATGTGTTACTTCCATAGGTCATACTACTCAAAGGTTATTTAGGACTTTGTTTCTTACACAAGCACCTTTAATTGGGCCTGTTGGCTTACTGGCAGTAACTCCAGCGATTTCTGAGGGCTTTTTAGAAAGCTTGCCTCTTGTTGTGCTGCTTTAGAAAATGAAAGAACATCCTGCCACCTATTCTGTCAATACTGCCTAAATTCATGAGCAGTGCTCTAGAAACCAATGTCCAGGCTCCAATTATTTCCCACCTTTTTTCCAGTCAAAGACTCAAGGCAGCTTACAAAAGTTAAAACATCCATTAAAATCTGTATTATACAAAATTTAAAAATATTATTAGACTATTGGTAAAATAAAATTAAAAGGAATGAAAAGCATGACCATTAAAAAGGAAAAACATAAAACATAAACAATACAGCACATTATGAAAGGTTCGCTAAGCAGTCAGCCTTCAAAGGTCTGCTAAAACAAAAACATCTTCAGTTGCCTACAGAAGGATAGCAAGAAGTCTGAGCTCTCTAGGAGGGGTATCCCAGAGCCTTGGAGCAGCCACTGAAAAGGCCCTCTCCCATGTTCCCATCAGATGTAACTATGAGGATGGTGAGACAAAGAAAAGGACCCCTCGAAAAGACACAGGCAGGCCCATATGGAAGAATATGGACTATGAGACAACCTAGACCTAAGCTATATATGGCTATATTGGTCATAAACAGCACTTTGAATATTGTACAAAAACAGATTGACAGCCAAAGGAGCTATTTTAACAAGGGAGTTGTGTGTATGGTTATAAGTATTTTGTTTTTGTTACCTACCCAAACTTAGTCTCCTCTGTCAATTTTCTCCTGACAATCACAGACACGTACATGATTAAGCCGACGATAACAACTCCAAATATAAACCCAAGGACTATCATAAGTGAATCTGTTATTCCAGATTCTGTAGTTGAAGAAGACGTGGTAGATGTCACACCTACAACAATAAGACAAGTTACAGGGGAAAAGACACTAGCATCTTCATATACAGTGTGTGGAGGGGGAGATATGCTTTTGAGCAGTTTGACATCAAGGGTTTTAGAGTTGTTGTTTTGTTACATATTTGATATTGACACAAGTGGATGGTTTCATCAGATTTATGCATTCTGAGACAGCCTGATAAATGTTTCAAGTCAGAAAAACTCCTGCCTTTTAACCTGGAAGGAATTTCCAGGAAAACCACTGCATGAGAAAAGAAAGGGCTGCCAAACACCTTGCTTAGCAGGCAATAGTGTGGAAGCTACTCTGTAGTTTATTTAGCATAACTCTTAATTCAAATTTGAGCATAAAACACATGACATAGTCTCTGCTTTCCTTTCACCAGCAGCAAACCATAATATTTTTTTATTTAAACACACTTTTAATGTTTAATCAAGGAAGGTTCTTGATATGATGTACGTTTTATCTATTTTTAACTTCTGTATGATTTTAAATTAGTTTTATAGTGTTTTAATGTGGTATTTTTACTTTGGTTTTAAAAATTTTTGTAACCTTTTTAAAATTTGTTACAGAAGCAGCCTTGGATCCTGGCCTAGGAGAAAGGCAGCATATAAATTATTAAATAAATAAAATAATATAAAGTCAACTTGCCCCAAGTCAAATAGCTCATCACAATCTGCATAAAATAATCAAATAATAAATAATAATAAATAATAAAATATCAAACACGCCTCTTACGAGGAAGCCCAATATGGCCAGAACTTAGGATGCTTCCAAATGTTCCTCCCGCTTACGTCCCCACACCTATTGTGTTAGTGATTTCTATTTATTTATTTGTTTACTTGTTTTCTCAGTTGTTGAGTGGCAATGATACATATGCATTCTGCCAATCTTCGAGTTCAGATTTTTGAAATTTGTATGGGCTGTAGTAAAGCCATTACAATAGTGTGCATTTACTATCCTTTTTTTTCTTTTGTAAAATCTCCTTTACATTATTAGAAACCTGGAATGAAAATTTCCTGACAGTATGTGCCTAAGAAGCACTTGCTGAAATATCCAAGAGAGAAAAGACAAAAAGGCGAAGAAATGGACATGAAATGCATCCATTTCAAATCATTATTGCAACAAGACTAATTAGAAAATTGAAGGGAGGAAATATTTGTCAACTTCAGTTTTCCCCCTCTCCATTTGAATCCTGTGATCCCACACAAAAACTATCCCTTCTCCACTGCAAGTTTTTCCACCTTGGAAAAAAAAACTCCATTGTTGTCAACAGAAACTTTTTAAAAGCCTAATTTCATAACAAGAGGCATGCATCCTATAGAAAGGAGTGTATGTTTGTATATCAGCATATGTATATAAATGACTTGGGGTGATACTGTGGGATGGACAGTGGAGTTTGGACAATCAGGTCAGGTACCATGTGTCAGCAGGGCTGTCCCTACCCATTTTGAGATACGATTTCTAATGTAGTAGCCTCTAGTTCCTACTGGACCTTGATCCAGCCACATTTTCTTAGCCTGGCCTGTCTTAAAGAAATATTGTAAAAATAAATTGGGAAGGACAGCCATGTACACTGTTCTGGACAGTGGCATTACTAGGGTTGGTGCTGTAACTCATGGTGTCGCCCCCATGGACCTCCTGGGATGGGGGTGCAGATGGGGAGGAGAGTCTCACTGCAGGGAACCCAGCATCCTGCCACTTTGGTTCCTCCCCAGCTGAGACAGCAAAGACGAGATGCTCTCCCGAGCAAGAACAGTTTTTTAATTACAAAAAATCTCCATTCTTAAGGAAAGAGGAAGTCCCTGTAAACAGCTCTATCTCCCAGAGAACAACAGTGGAAAGGAGCCAAGTAGAAGGGTAAGCTGTGGGATTGTGAAACAGAGAGCAGGGTTTGTGGCCTATCCTTGTCCTCACCCCTGCAAAGGGGAATGGCAAACCAAGAAGGGTCCCCTTTCCTTTCTAAGGGAGAGACCTTGGGATGCCTCACCACTCTGCCTGATCTCACCCCCTCTGCTAGTGCCACCCGGTGTAATCTGCACCCCCTAATCTTGGATTCATTTGGAAGAAAAGCAGGATATAAATGTAATTAAAGAATAAAATTAAGACTTTAGCTCACAACATTAACTGATACCACCAGACTGCTCTGACTCACCATTCCCTGGAATAAAAATTCCTACTGGGTCACTGAACGGCCCAACTCCACCATTTGTGACTGCTGCTACTCGCACTATGCACGTGGCATTAGTGGCCACAATCGGGATGTGGATGGCATTGGTATCTTTGTCAACATGAGAAGAGTGATTGTGCTGCACATGGGGAAAAAAGTTTTCAAAAGACAGACGAATTAGTGGAAAACCTTGTTCCTCACTTAAGCCATTAAATAATTAACTGAAAAAACCAAGATTTATCCAGATCTGACAGATTTTCAGATTACATTTCATGCTTATTTGTTTACGCTGTGGGTCTTCCAGTAACCAACAGAGATTAAAGCCATGAAAACAATCATCTATTTATGGAGAATGTAGAATCTCTGTAGTATTCCAAGCACTGGATGTGAACAATGAAGCAGCTGACAAGCATTTCTGTTTAAACTCCCTGGACCACTGAAATCAAAAGTGAACATAAATTTTATACAGCTGTATAAGCTGCCAGCTATAGTCTATCAGACCTAGTCATTACAAGGCTGTCCTCAGACTGGAGACAAAGCCAAAAAGAGACAAAATAAACCTAATAATGTAAACAAAAAGCAGAGTGCTCTGATGAAACAGAGGATGTGAATAGCTAGTAAAATTCATTTTTCTTATTACACTCCAAAACCACCTTGCCTCCATTTCTGGCTTTACAAAACCACATAAATTGTTCCAATTATTATTTTCTCTTATCATGTTGGCCATGCTATTTTTCACTGGCTGGGATTGCTATTCCAGGACAAAGCTTGGAAAATTATAAATAAACACAATTACATGCAGAAGCTATCCATAACTGACCAGTAGTAGCAATGGGTCCAGAGCATCATCAGCCTGCTTCCACTGCTCAGTTGGATGGCTTCAGTATGTCATATTTATTCTTCTTAAAAGTGTATCTTAACAGTCCAGTTATTTGTAAATTTATTTAGATGCCTCATTCTTCTTAAAAGTAACTTTCTTAGCTCTATTATTCACAGCTACAAAAGAAGGTGGGGGGATGACGTGCAACAAAAACAATCTAATGTCACATAAAAATGTTGGCCTGTCATAGTCCTAGTGTTGGAGTATAATTGGGTTTACTTGCCTTCCAAGTGAGTAGAATGAGGCATCTAAATAAATTTACAAGTAACTGGGCCATTAAGATATACTTGAGCATTTGCTAAAAATCTGAAAATCTTCAATGCTTAAAAGAAAATTGTTATCAGTCAAAAAGAAAGGTAACTACCAGTAGTAAGTCAATTAATACTGATAAGTACTTTGTTATTTGGTTTGGAATTTGTGTCCTTTTCGCTTAAATAGTGTGAATGTAGCTAGTGATAAAATGAGCATTTGGAGATTTTTTCCCCTTACAATTAAAATACCACCAGAGAAGCAATGCAAATTGTTTTAACAAGCTGAATTTGTCACAGCATCATCCCAAACAGGTGCAGATACACTAGCATGTCTGATTTGAAATACTAGCATGTCCGATTTGAAACAAGAAATTCCCTTTCCTGTAAACTCATTTATTTCCTGGACAGCCAATGAGTCAGCTGAATAGCTGGAAGAACACTAGGTGCTGCTTTCTAATTAACTGCCACTGGAAAAACAGCAGCAACAACAACTTATTTTGTGACTCAAAGTGCAGCTGGCAGGTTGGCAAGTAATGTTCAATACCTCAGTAGGGCAATATGCTGAACTGGTGTCACTGGAACTGACGAAGCAAGTAGAAGAATCCTCTATAAACAGGAACTAAGCTTTCCTCTCAGTTATAAAACCATTAAGACCACCAGATGATTTTCTTCCTTCCTTTCTCTGTCTTTCTATCTGTCCTCATATATTATATGCTGGTGACATAAACTAATGTATTAATTTCAACTAAGTTATGAATTAAGTTGGGAACTGACCAATGAAAAGAGGAAAGGTAACTAGATTCATATTTTAAATCAAGTGATGGACTTAGGTTGAAATTTCAGTATTAACCTTTCTCTGGAATGAATGAATGAATTAAATGAGACCAGTGTTAAAGTGATTGGAAGCTACACAAAAATGTCATTTGCCATTCATGAAGAATAAGCCTGGAAAATGTTGTCAACAATGGTGACATAAAAATCCTACAGGACTTTAAGATTCAAACTGACACACAATGGGAATATAATATGACAGACATAACTGTAGCCAAGGATGGAAAAGCTTGGACTTTAGAGGAGGCAATCCTGAGGAGTTGAAGAGCTGAAGAAGAAGTGAGATAAAAGATTCTGAAATACTGAGACCTAGAAGTAGAGATTCAGTGTCTCTGGGAAAAGAAAACAACTTTAGTCTCAGTAGTGGAAGTTGTTGTTGCTGTGTGCCTCCAAGTTGTTTCCAACCTATGGTGATCCTAAGGCAAATCTATCACAGGGTTTTCTTAGCAAGATTTCTTCAAAGGGGAGTTTGCCTTTACCTTTCTCTGAGGCTGAGAGAATGTGACTTGCCCAAGTTCACTCAGTTGGCATCCCTGGCCAAACAGGGATTTGGACCCTGGTCTCCAGGGTTGTAGTCCAACACTCAGACCAGTACACCATGCTGGCTCTCTCCAAATGAACTACATTTTATTTAATTAATTATTTCCTCCTTCCTTCCTCTGAGGGTGTGTGTGACATATACAGAAATAAATAGTTCCTCGCATGAGTTAAGATGGATGGGAAATGGTTCGTGTGATCCTATGAGTTGTTCCCAATCTCTTAACTAGGGTTAAGCTCAGTACATTAGGCCCTGCTCATATATAGATCTAATCCTGCCTAAGAGGCTTCTTCTTCCCAATAATCTCCTCCAGATACTTGAAGTCCCTTGTCGTTTGAAAGATTTCATTAAGAAGCTGACTTTCCATTTTACTCAGGGATATTAAAAACAAATAATGGAGTTTATTTTACAATTCTTAGAATAGGCTTGGCCATACCATTAGGTGGAGTGAGGCAGCTGCCTTAAGTGGTGGATGATGGGGGTGAAGTGCTTGAGAACAGAGGAGTGCATGGATTGCCCCCCTCTACGGTATCTACCTGCTCAATGTTGCCCTAAAATTTCTGTTGAGGCACAATTAAACCATCAATTCTACAGTACTTCCTTTTGTTTATGGAATGGGGGGGTGTTCTTTGTCAAATGGGACAGAATGTCTTGGGTGAGCTCTGTTTTAAAAATTGTAAGCACTTATTAAATATGAACTGCCTAAGATATTAAAGTCTTGGCATTCAACATTTAGGGAGCTGGACAAAAAGATTTATCTTCCCCTAAGGATCAAGGAAGTCTCCTGTAGTTTGTTGTCTGATGACTTATACATCTTCATCCAGCACTAGTCACAAGATCAGAATACTACTTTGCTGACTGCAGTGTATTTGGACCATATGATTTCTAAATCCTAGAAGCATTTCTTTTAAAAGGGGAACAGAAAAGTTCTGCAGAAAACAATGGATTGTTTTATCCTTCCATAGGAAACATCAACACATTTAATCCTATACATGTTTATCTAAAGTCGAAAACTCACTGCAGAAACAATCCAGTTTGAGACTGCTTTAACTGCCCAGGTTCAGTGCTAGGGAATCCTGGGAATTGTAGTTTATTGTGGCACCAGAGTGCTCTGACAGAGAAAGCTAAGTGTCTCACAAAACTACAATTCCCGGAATTTGCTAGCACTGATCCAGGACAGTTAAAGTGGTCTCAAACTGAATTATTTCTGCAGTGTGTTTTGGACCTAAAATTAAGCCTCACTTGAATTGAGTGGTTCTTTTTTCTCAGTAGACATCCATAAAAACTGTTTAATGGAGCCTGCTGTTTATCTACTATGCCTCATACTAAAAACAGAGAAGATCCGTCAAATATAAATAAAATTAATGGGGTGAGAATCAAAACAATACAAACATGTGAGCAAGCAGAACCTAAGCATACTTCTGTCACAAGTGCCAGCTGTTCCTTCTGCTTCTTCTTTTGCTTCCTCATCACACTTTTTTTCACAGTTATTTTGAAACAAGAGGGTTTCAGAAAGCACCATGCTTCAATGAGAGTTGTGATGCATGGTGCATTTTTCCCACTGGGAAAGATTTATGCCATTCTGTTTTCATCCAACTGCAGCCTCAGTGACCAGAAGGGATAAGTCAACCTTGCTTTGGATAAAACTCCCAGCTTACTGGATTGAAAAGTTCAAATGGCTTTATATTATGCTCTGAAAGGCTGAGTCACAAACACATTTCACAAAAGGCATTAGATCACAGGTCATTGCAAAATGTCCCTTTTAACTACAAGCAGCTAAAGATTCCAGGCACAATTTCCCTCTCTTTCATAAGGCTAAAGACACTGCATGAATGCAGAGTTTGGGCCAGTGCAAGCTTAAGCATGCCTACTTAGAAGTTCAACACTGAGTTTAACAGGACTTACTCACGGGTCCATGTGTACAGGATTGCAGCCTCATTCTCTTAAGAGCAGTTAAATATCTGGCACTGCTGCAGGAGCACATGCTCCCTCCCCAGAGAAGGGATATGCCAGCATCATCAACTACAAATAAAGAATATGTCTTCACTTCTCCAGATATTGTTGCTCCCCTTTTAAAATCAAATTTTCAACACTGCTTTATACACCAGAAATGTGGAACCTGTGGCCCTCCAAATGGTGCTGGACTCAAACCTTCAACTGGCCTCACTCTTCATAGCCTTCAATTGTAGTTTAACGTCTTGAAGGCCACATGTTCCTCCTCTTTCTACATGACCGGGGCAGTTACATTTTTAAAATACAATGAGCCTTTGGTATCTGCTGGGATTTGGCTCCAGAACCCCCCCGTGGATACCAACCTGATCTCTTATAAGACATATTTTCCTGTCTCCTTGACCTAGATTGAAACATCTCTCTCCTTTTCACTTTGATAGTATTGTTTTAATTGTTATACATTTTAATAGTATTTTATTGTACTACGGTATATTGTTGTTTTTATTGTTGTGATTTACATTTGTATACTATATATTGATACTGGACTGTAATCCCGCCTCGATCCACCTGGGAGAGGCAGGAAAATATAAATAAAATTTTTATTTTTATTATTTATTTAAAATCTGTGGATGCTTCAGTTCCATTAAATAGAATGGTGGAGTGAAATGGTACCCATTACATAAAATAGCAAAACCAAGGTTTGGTTTTTGAATGCATATATTTTAAAAACATTTTCAAGCCATGGATGACTGAATCCATGGATGGTAGAATCTGTGTCGATGCAGAGCCAGCTGTATACCTAGTGCCACCACTTTGCTTAGTCTGATTATAGCTCAGTGGCTGAGCACAAGTTTTGCAAGAAGGTTTAATCCCTGAAATCATCACTTAAACTAATCAGGAAGAAGGTGATGGGAAAAACTTATTATTATTATTATTATTATTATTATTATTATTATTATTATTAACCTTTATTTATATAGCGCTGTAAATTTACACAGCACTGTACATACAATCTTTTAGTTAGACGGTTCCCTGCCCTCAGGCTTACAATCTAAGAAGACACGACACAAAAGGAGAAGGGAGTGGTGGTGGGGAATGGGATCAGGTCCAGCAGTTCCACTTCTCCACCTTATATGTGAAACTCTAAAGAGAGGATAATATTGGGGCAAGTGGATGAATATTGACTCTGTACAAGGCATCTTTGTGTGGTCCTGACATGAATGAGGCTGTTTATTTCAGTCATAGACCAGAACAACAAAATCAGCATCATATTTACAGCATACTCATAGCACATCTAGAACATGGAAGTTACTTGGTACATATAACTAAAACAGTAATTTAAAAATATACATAGAAACATTATTCTCTAAAATCATTCACCACTTTTCTCCTTAGTTTTACAGTCACTGAACAAAACTTAGCCACTTTTAAAATGGTCTCTGGTTCCCTATCCTCTGTTAAGTATGGTAAACAATAATAATCTCATCCATTTGGAATTCATTGCACAATAGGAGCAATAAGCGTAAAATGCATGTTCCTGTAGAATGGCAATATCACTTGCAATAAAGTAAAACCTGTAGATTTAAAGAAGCTTCTTTTGTGAAACTACTTTTGCCTAGGTTATTCATAACTTCATACTTACAGATGCTGAATTCTGCCACATATATGAGATACTGTAACCTTGAAGTTCACCATTCATCATTGTGGCAGGAGGCTTAATCCAAGTGATTATCACAGAAGAGCTTGACTCATTGATGGAGAGGGTGACATTCCCAGGGGGAGCAGAGGGAGCTTAACAACAAAACACATGCACAAGCAAACAACAATGATAAATCTTTTTAGCATGCATGTGTTTAAATGTGTAGATTTTTAAAAACAATATAACCGAGAAAAAAGGGAGGAAAGGATAAGTATCTTAACTAAAGAGAGGATGCAAATCTATATCCGCTCCCCTAACATGAAGTACCCTAAATATGTCCACTATCTATGAATAGTTGTAAGACGGTTGTATTTATCTTCCACGTGTTTTGTTCTGTTCTGTTAAGAAACATGTGCATCATACACTCCCATATGATCCGCTCCGTACACTCGGGTCCTTTGGGGGCCATTTACAATCAGGCAGGACCAGGTTGCCAACTGTCAAGCAGAGGTCTTTTTCTTCAGATGCCTGTAGATTGTGGACCAACCAGCCAGAAGAGATCCGACAGCTGAATATGATAGGATTGAAGACCAGATTCATCTGGGAGGCCTATCCAGATGATTTTTAAATTGTGAATTTTAATTGATTAACTTTTAAATGTGGATTGTTTTTAATATGTATGGGACTTATTTGTTCTTTTAAATTGATTTATTTTAACTGATGTTGTGGATTTGTTAATCTGTTGTTATTCTGTGCCTCAATCCATGGGCAGAGTCAGGTAAGA
>NC_056522.1:23856143-24015865 GCF_019175285.1 Sceloporus undulatus | reverse complement strand
AATAATAATAATAATAATAATAATAATAATAATAATAATAATAATAATAATACACTCAGATGGGACAATAATATGTATCATTTGAAAAATAAAGAATACAAGTAGATCAATTGTAAGTCAGTACAGAGAAAATAGTGAGGCACAGGTTCTTCAGCCTAATTCCCCTGCCCCGCCATTTTATATTTCTTAAAGAGGCTACATACAATGCTTGAATGAAAAAGCAGGCAAACTATCATTAACAAAATGGTACATGCATGGGAGTAGTAGAGGCAATGTTTGTAGCATAGCCACTGACACTATCCAACCAGTGTTCATGATATGCTTGTGGTTGCTGTTGTTGTGTGTCTTCAGGTTGTTTTTTACTTATGGCGACCCTGAGGTGACCCTATCATGGGGTTTTCTGAGGCTGAGAGTGTGTGACTTGCCCAGGTTCAGTCAGGTTTCCATGGCTGAGCAGGGAATAGAACCGCATTCTCCATAGTCTTAGTCCTAGGCTCAAACCACTACACCATAATGGTTCATGATATGCACATAACTATGGCCTGGGACAGACCAGCTGAAAAGGGCGCCCTGCCGGCGGCCTTTTTTACTCTGGAGGGAAGCTGCAGCCACCAAATTGTACAGCTTCCCTCCGGAGGAAAAAGAACCCGAAAAAGCGGGTTCTCTTTCAACCGCAGGGTGGACATAACAAGTGTGCCAATGGCATGCAGACACCACACGTCGCTTACATCACAATGGTGGTGCCCATGTACATGGGGAACTGCTCTTGTAATGCCACCGGCATGTATTAGGCTTAGGGACTGTGCAGTTGCCACACGGTTCCTAACCCTAAAATCCTCGCAGATACGCCGCTTTTTGGCAGTATGTACTGCACCTATATTCCAAAAAGCAGCCCACTATCCTAACAGATGAACTAAATGGTGGGTGGGTGGACAGGGAAGATTTCATTTTCCCACTGATAAAATACTGTAGCTCAAGTGATAGATTTGATTTTCCCTACAATTAAAGTGATCAGAAAGGGATTTTGGAGCCATTCACTGCAAATCAAAATTGTCTTCTGAAAACATTTCAGATCATCCCATAGTGATGCCAAGTAGGATATTGCTTAGAATATATACTGCTATCATGTTAAATATGGAAAAATGATTTGACTTTTTAAATTTTAATGCAGTGAACACAATAGAGGGAGCCAGCTTGGTGTAATGATTGGACTCCAGGAAGCTAGGTTTTGAATCCCCACTTAGTCATTTGAACCCACTGAGTGGTCCTGGCCAAATCACATTCCTTGGCCTCAGTGGAAGGCAATGGCAAACCTTCTCTGAACAAATATTCCAAAGATAATTCTGTGCTAGCTTCACCTTAGGGCATCATAAGTAGGAAACAACTTGAAGGCAGACAAAACCAAAAACAGACACAGGACACAGCTTTAAAATAGCCACATTAAAGAGTCAATGTAATATATGACAGGGAACACCTTTCCCTATCCAGATGCCATGCAGATATATTGGACTACAATTTCCACTATTGGTTATGTTGGCTGGGGTTAATGTGAGTTGTACTAAGACAAAACTAGAGGGCAGTGGGTTGAGAAAGGCTTGGATGGCATGGCAGTTCAAACCCTGCTTCAGTCATGAAACTCACTCTTAGGTCAGTTGCAGTATTTCAGCCCAGTAAGCTGATTATTGTGATGAGAACAAATGGGAAGACACTGCTTTCCACCCTGAACTCCTTAGAGGAAGGGTTAGCTACATAAATACTTGCTAAACTAAGGGTTAGTTAATATGAGGTTACTTTGTTATTGGTATAGGATTAGACTGTTTGCTTTTCTTACCTCCTTCTGTTGTACTGGCCATAATCCAGGGGCTAGAGCCAGACCATCCTACTTCATTCATACAAGAAACACATATGCTGTAATTGTTCAAAGGCCTCAGATTCAGAATACGATACTGATGAGGTGGGGTAGAAGTGTTAAAAATCATCACTGAAGCATTGTCTGCATCAGCAATCTTCTTCACCTGCAATGAAATTGAAACAGTTGAATCAAGATGCTAATTAAGATGCTCCGGCACTACAGATACTGTGGACAGGATGTGTCAGAATCTATGATGAAATGTCAGAATCTGCCATGATGAGAAATATGAGGGGATATAGAAGCAGTGAGGTAGTGATATGGTAAAATGGGGATAATGGGGATAGAGAAACAGAGCTACGGTTTATTAAAGGAAAGCACAGGAAGGGAAGGCAAACAGCAGAGAGGTCCATAATTCAATTGAAATGCAAAAAGGAGACAGATGGACAATGGCTGGAGTAGTTAAGCTATATGGCTCTTAGGGTCTTGAGTGAAGAAGTGTTTGATGGTCAACAAAGCCTTGGGAAAGATGGGTTGATAAGGAGTTAGGAAGTGGAGCAGCAGTTAAAAGACCTCTTTGATGTGTCAGAAGGAGTGTGGCTGGACAAAGGGGAGTCTGGAAAGAGAATTCTTAAAGGTGAGATGTTTTAGAGCACAACTCAGATTTGACTCCAACTGGTCTGAAGCAAATTGCTGTTTTGTAATCTGAATAAACTGTCAGTTAACCTCACTGCTATGTTTAACTGGCATTTCAAATCTTGGTTTGTGAATAATGACAGGATGCCTCTTAACAGATGCACCAAATTCACAAGAACAGAAGTGATAAGGCTGCCGGTGATCCTTGCCCCTAAGCACAGATAGCAGATGTGATAGCTAGCAAAGAAATGGCACTCTGTACATGATCAGCACCACCATCATGTCTGTTGTGCAGTAGTCATAATAAATGGTTGCTACTAGAGGGAGAGAAAGTGAAGGAAAACAGATGGAGGGAAGAGACACAGAAACAGAGAGCCTGAGCAAATGGCCAGGATATCACAGGCCAAGCCCGTGGTATCCTGCCCCTGGCTCTAATCCAGTTCATCCCTGAGCCGGTTCAGCAATAGGTAGGTATTTATATGTCTGCCCACCCCATATCTGCTGCCCCTGTCATGTGCATCCTAGAGGCCCCTTTGAAAGCCTGTAAGGGCAGAAATGGTACACCCATGTGACCAAGTGCTTCCTTCTGACATTGGAGGCCACAACGGGGGCTTTCAGGATGGACATGACAGTGTCAATAGATAAGGGACATGTGGAGCTGTCCAGCTTTCAAGCTGTCACCGAATAGTTTCCAAGAAACTCCATGGCAAACAGCTGGTCTTTTGGGACTGGATTAAGGCCCTTATGGTCAGGGACTGGGCCAGGACCACTGGACTGGTATTTAGAATGGCCAATCCCATCCTGGGGCTAATACCTTGCATTGTACAGAAAGCATCACAGGAGGCTGGGGGAACAGAGGCCCTTTTGGTCCCATTGCTTAACACAACTCCCGGAAGAAAACATAATCACACAATCTTCTCTCCGATTTGGAGAGGAAAAAATACTAAAAAGAGTATTATGCAGGAGAATCTAAATAAAAAACTAAAATGAAAGAAACTGTCTGAATTATGCACAGTGCTCCCCGGTCTTCTGAATTTGTATTGGAAGGAACCAACCATACCTTCCCCCTCATCAGCCCAGTATCAATCATAGTATTTGGAATAAGGGTGACTTTCACAAAACTACCAGAACTATTTTGAGTGCATAAAACCTTTCCTCAGAGTTCATGTTCCACTCGAACCATAGGTACTTTTCTCCAATATGGATAAGCATTTGTCACATCCAATTTTTATATATTGCTTACTTCTAAAAACCAACCAAACATCCTTTGAAGAATGATAGATAAGACTGACTAGTAGATCTTTATTTTCACTCCACTGGCAAAAGCACAGTCAGCTATAATGTCACCTTAGTCTCAGGCAAGGAAATCTGAAATAATAGAAAGGATGTATTCTTATCTTGCAACATAATTTCCTTTATACTCTCCAGTATAGTTTGGGGCTAGTAAATGATGTAATATGGGATTTATATACCCATGGCACTATAAAGAAATACATGCTGAGTTAGACTATTTACCTAGGAAATGAACACAAATGGCCTTGTTATGCAGATTTGCTATTCAGCATATTTGTATTACAATTTTAATAGGGCTGAAACCAATTTAACTATAATATATTCTCTTAAAAACCCTTGGGAACTGTACTTTTGTGTAGTTAACACATGCATGCACGCACACACACACAAAACACCTAGCATGGTTTCTTAAAAGAGATAGTTTCTTGAGCTGAATGTTTTGAAATGAGTTTACATAGATAATTGAATTCAGACTTTAGGTGTAATTCTGTTTTATTTCGTGGGAAATAACACCAACATTAAAAAAAATCTATGAAAAAACCCTTTAAAAAGCTTCAAACAGAAAGCATATGTGAACACAAGGTGTGAATACCTTGTTAAAATCACAAGAATACCCAGTTTTTATTAATCTAAGGCAAGTTTCTAGACCATATGAGTGTATAGATCGTACAGTAATCAGCTCTCGCTCGGTAAATATTTACCACAGACACCACAGATATGAAAGGAAGGTATCAATCACTTGCAATCGCATTATAAAGGTTCGAGTTTTCCGTATGATGTGACCTATGATATATTTTCTGTGTACAGATTGAGTTTCCCTATTTGAAATGCTTGGGAGCAGAAGTGTTTTGGATTTTGGATTTTTTCAGATTTTGGAATATTTGCACATACATAAGGAGATATCTTACAGATGAGACCCAAGTCTAAACGTGAAATTCATTTCTCTTTATTTTATTATGTTATGCTTATAAACATAGCCTGAAGGTAATTTTATACAGAACAAGGGCAAATACACACTCCTGCCCACACTTTGGCTTTACTACTTTGCTCTTGTTTGCAGCACCTGCCCTAATAAAATGATGATGTAAGAGGAGGCTTTTCTGGCTGCGTGAATTGTTCAGCCAAGCAGGGATCATGTAGACAATGAGATGATATCATATCACCAGGCAGCCAACCAGATTTGGCTACAGTTGTCATCACTGAGCCAAATCAGAGTAAAAGCAATGCTTCTTGCCTTTATTCCTAACAGAGAACATGCTTTGCAACATTTTGTAGGATCATCCAAGTTTTCAGTGCAACAACGCAGATGCACTGGGAATACCAAAATCCCCCCACACACACACACACACATACATTTTTGGAAGGAGTGCCCCACAACATTTCAGCTCAGATCTAATTTCATCTCAAATTCTGTGACATCTCATCTTTGGCAGCATTCATTAGCCCTTCAGTACCATACCCACTGGAGAAAAGAGCAAAGTGAAACAATCCTTGATGTTAATTGATACTTTGGCAAGCAAATAGCAGAGAGTAATCATAAGCAGCTGTTCCTGTTTTGGGTATAATTCATTTGTAAAAACATCATAAATATCTTTCTGGCTCTTTTATTCTGAAAGGCAGCAAATCTGAAGTGCCAGAGGTCACTGAGTTCAAGAAAGTAGCCAAACCACACCACATTTAAATCCTGCTGCAATTTGTGTACATGCATAGCTTTAGATCCTGACTTGCATTGCAAGCCAGTGTAGAGTTATGGTTAGACTAAAGAACTGGCTTGGACTAAACATGAAAGTAAAAAGTTTGCTACCATTGACCAGTTACTTTTTAGATAATAAGGGTCTAACAAAGTTACATTTTAAAAGCCATGTGATGTTCGCATGAGTTTTGTTCTGTATGCAATTTGAAAAAATCTAAATAAAAAGCAATCTAACAAGTAAGAGCAATAGTGTTTTGTGGGTTTTTTAGTGCTATGTGGCCATGTTCTATAAGAATTTATTCCTGACGTTTTGCCATCATCTGTGGCTGGCATCTTCAGAGAATGCTAACCTGGAAGAGAGCAATTTTACTTTCCTGATGTAGTGGTTTTGAGCTATTTTTGGAAGTTACTTTTAAGGTCATTTTAAGAGTCATTTTACTGGGGATCTAACATTTTTATACCATTCCTTTACTTTCATAAAAAGGTCTTTTCCTCAAAAAGTAATGGGAAAGTAATGGGAAAGTAATGGGAAAGTAACAAGCAGTGGAATGAGTAATGTTTTTAAATCATCATAATGAGTAACAGAAATACATAAACACTGTAATAAATAATGGAATAGTTTACTTCTGAAAAGTAACCTTCCAAGCTCTGAGCCCAAAACTTGGGAGATTCAAGTTCAAGTCCTTACTGAGCCACAACATTCAAGGGAGGGGGGCCTTTGGGTCAATAATTCTCTCTCTCTCTCTCTCTGACTCTAATTTACCCCATAGTACAAAGATGAGCAGGGAGATGAGAAGAGAATAACGTTTCCCATCTTACATTGGAAAAAGATGGGAATTAAATCTAACTAATAAAATCTGGTGTCTATCACTGTATCTGCAAAGCATTCAATTGTCGTGTGCCTTCAAGTCATTCCAATTTATGGTGA
This sequence comes from Sceloporus undulatus, assembly GCF_019175285.1. Taxonomy (NCBI): domain Eukaryota; kingdom Metazoa; phylum Chordata; class Lepidosauria; order Squamata; family Phrynosomatidae; genus Sceloporus; species Sceloporus undulatus. The sequence continues at coordinate 24,009,466 of NC_056522.1, read as the reverse complement.
TACTAATGTACACTTATGACAGGTGTTTTTTTGGCGGGGGGGATTTCCTCAGAGAGGGTTTGCTATTGACCTTCTCTGAGAGAATGTGATTTGCTCAGTCTTTCCATGGTCAAGCAGGGATTCAAAGTCTAGTTTCCTAGAATTCTAATTCAACACTCAAACCAATGCACCAGCTGACTTGCAAGTGGCCCATAAAAATATTATATTGGATTTTAAATATATATATTTTTAGTCTCCTGTCTTATTTCTGGAGCATCAGTAAGAATGTAGCATCAAATACCATTTGCATGACAGCATCCGGAAAGGAAATGCATCTCCCTGTTCTTGACCCACCCCTTTGTCGCTTGGAGAAGCAGTTCATTCAGAACCCTCAAACACTTGTAGAGCTTGGATTGACACTGTGGGTTTTTTTTAAAAAAGGAAATCAGTCAGAGATGGAAAGAGTTCCTTTTTTGCACTTCACTTCCCAGAGGTTCTCGGCTAGTAAGATCAATGGCTATCCTGGCTAGGGGAAATCCAAAAATTTAAGCCAAAAATGTAACTTTCTCAAGCTCTGAGCATCTAATAGCTAGGCTGATACTCACTTGATATTGCACAACTGCTTTTTTATTTCTTTATGGTGTTCCATTTCAGTGCTAAAAGGGCAGAAATGTGTGTATGCCAGAAAAGATATGGAAAATATGTCCTGACCTTTCTTATGAATGAGCCCCAGTTTCAGGAAATCCACATGCTATCTGGCTATCTACATGAAAGGGCACTTCCTCAGCTGTATGAAGCAATTATTTTAAAAATGTAGGATGATCACAAAGGGCTGAATACACAAACGTGCTCTGTGGATATGACTCGGAACCCCTGCATTGTTCTGGGGCTTTGGCTTTCCATCTATATTATACATAAGACTATATGCACTGGCACATCTGCAAAGGAGATTTCCACTAGTTTTCAACCAAGATGGAAAGGATTTGGGGGTTAGGGATACACTGAGTTTACGGCTCTGGTCCAGGAGCATTTGTGACTGCTTTAGCGAATCACTGCGCCTAGAAAAACATCATTCAGCTGCTACCCCATGTAATCTTAGGGTAAAAAGTTGCATTGCCAGTTTTTCAAAATACCAGTAAAGGCCAGTCAAGAGTCAAGACATGCAAGGCTGACAATTGGGGAGTACCTATTAACAAATTTGTGTTTTGCCAAAATACCAGATGAAACTATTGATTTTACTACATATAATCATATTGTCCACAGTCATAAATTACATGGCATACACATTCCTGTTTTTATACGGAGCCCACATCCCAAAATATGAGATTTGGGATGACATCTTGCTCAGTCTATATGAAAGGACAAGCTTTCTAGCCCTCAGATATGGACATTCCTTATAATACCTGCCAATCTTGTAAGGGACAGACTTTCCACCCCTCAAAAAGTGGACATCTTTTATCTGCCAATTCTTGCAATCCTAGTAAAAAGATATCCTGGGCTGAGATCTCCTCTGTTCTACAGATCACAAAATAAATTGCTAGGAGTAATTAATTTTAAACAGTTGTCAAAACCAGTAGAATACAGTAGTGGGTTTTATATATTAGGACAGTCTTTATAACAACACCCTCACAGAGAATGGAAAATCAAGCTTTGCTATTTGGAATTCATACTTTTTAAAAAATATTTTCAAACTGTGGATACTTGAATCCATGGATAAAAAATTCATGGATAAGGAGGACTGACTGTAGTAACAGGACATACTAAAAACCCTCCTCTACATTAGCCCGAAAATTCAATTGCTGGTAAAACACATTTAGAGGAAAAATCCAGGAGTCCTTCTTTGCATGAAAGAAATTGTGAGCTTGAAATCACAGATTTCTGAGCTGAGTGTAGGTCCAGAGTACTGCTGGGGAAAGTTTCTTCTTGGTTTACGACTCCCAGAATCCCCAACTGGGGATTATGGAAAATGTAGTCCAAAAGAGTAATGTTTCCAAGCTTTGGCCTGGATGCACTCTCTTCCTTAAGTTTTAGTTTACATCTGCCTAGCTGTACCATTATGTTGCATCTGGTTCTGGGTGACAAACCTCCAGATCACTGTTGTTGTATTTTACTATATTTATTTATATCTCCCCTTTTTCAGTTTGGAATTTAAGATCTTACTTAAAGGCAAAGTAGGTCCTGTAAACTTCATATTTGGCTGCTCCAGGCGTAAATCTCCCTGAGATCAGTGGGATTCGAAGGAGTTTTACTGTGTGTAGGTTTGCAGCCCACACTTCCAGGAATTTTGGATGCACAAACAGTTATTGTTGAAGCACGCAGCTTCAGAGAAACTGAAAAAAACTTCAGATTACTTGGCTCTGTTCCAGGCATTTACACACTTCCATTTCTTTGACATGGCTTGGCCAAAGGGGTCCAAGATAAAACGCATAACCATGGCCCTGTGCAACATGTAAACATTAAGCAGAAGGTGCCTGACCTCATATTACATTTGAGAATTTTTTTGGTCATTTTCAAATTACTTGCCCGACAGATTGTACAATAAGATCTTTGATAGCATAAATTATTACTGTAGACATGAAACCTCAAAACATTCTAATATAATCCACATTTTTAAAAATTCCACACAAGTTGGTAAGCTCAATCAATGCTAGCAATCTGCTTGGTACATAAAGCTTTTGGCGAGCAGCAGAACTTTTTAAAGGAAGAAAGCCAGCCCAGTGTCCTGTGGCATGAAGGATTCCACAGTGTATTCAGTGTTGCAGTGGAGACAGGGTTTGTGGTCTGAAACACCAGCATTTAATTTGCAGAGGTGATGCCATCATCTGTCACACTCTTCCACATACCCCAAATGAGACCTCCCTGTTCCTTGTGAATTTAACTGGTGTGATGTAGTAGTTTGAGTGTTGGCCTACTGCTCTGGAGACCAGGGTTCATATCCCTGATAAGCATGGAAACCCACTGGGTCACCTTGGGTAAGTTATGCTCTCTCAGCCTCAGAGGAAGGCAAAGGCAAACCACCTCTGGACAAATCTTGCCAAATGTCATGGCCAGCCAAGAGCAGGACTCGGAGGATGAGGAGGAGGTTGTGGCTCCTCAAGTGCAAGAGGAAATGGAGGCTATACCAGGTCCTAATCCTGCCCTGCCAGACCCCAGCTCTGATCTCCCAGCCCCAGGGGTTGAAGCTCAGCCAGGTCCTAGCTCTGTGGGGATTCCTCCTGAGGCTCAGCAGCGTAGTGGTGACTCTGGGGAAGAACCAAGCCTGGAGGTTCCTACCTTTAGGCAGCGGAGAGCTGAGAGTGCTTGCGTGCGTCGATCCAGGAGGTTGGCAGAGAAGCAAGCTATTGATAAGCCACAGCTGGCACAAGGGAGGGCGTCCTGTATTTAAGTAGCTACAGAACGCCGACCCTTTGACAGCAATTATTGCAGTATCCTTCTTGGTGATTGCTGTCAGCACTGGCTTCTTGTTTCCTTGAACCCTTGTTTATCTTGGACCCTCGACTTTGGAACGAACTGGACTCTTGTTACCCTCTGGCTGCCCTGACCTTGGACCGAACTGACTTCCATGAACTCTGGTATCCTGACCTTGGCTGTGTTGGTGACTTGCTTCTCTAGGACTAACAGAAAGGTCTGTAGACTGTCTCTCAGCTCCCTTCTTGCTGAGCCATCTTTATCAGCGTTTGTTTGTGTGTGTGCTGGCCGCAGTCCAGGACACCAAGAAAACCCCTTAGGGACACCCTAAGTCGGAAATACTTGAAGGCACACAACAAAGTGTGGGAGGAGAATGGAACTTTTCCACAGCGACAAAATATTGTTATGAATCTTCTGCTGTAAAGTACAGTCCGCTCTCCACATCCATGGATTCAACTATCCATGGCTTGAAAATATTCGAAAAATATAAATTCCAAAAAGTAAGCCTTGATTTTGCCATTTTATATAAAGGATATCATTTTACGATGCCTCTGTATTTAATGGGACTTGAACATCCATGGATTTTGGTATCCATGGAACAAAACATCAGCAGATACCAAGGGCCCACTGTATAGTATTTAGCTGTAGCTTGGGAGCTTATCGCTTTACACTCTTAAAAGGGAGCTAGGTCGTTTTAAAAGTGGTCCCTGCCTCCTGTTGCATCTTGGAGTTTGTAGTTCAGTGAGGTTTAAGAGCTCCTTGGCTGAATATTCTAAATGCCCCTCCCTATACTACAAACCCCAAAATGCAACAGGAGGCAGGGACCACATTTAAAGCAACCTAGCCCCATTTTAAGAGTATAAAGCGATATGCAACTTTTGTCTTGAATGTACAGTACAAAAGATCTTATCACTGTAGAAAGAACTGCTAGAATTGGTTCACTGTTATCACGAGTGACAATGCCTATCCTTTCCTCTTGCTATCAGAATATGATTTCTCAATTTTTGTATGCTCCTTGGCATTGGCTGTAGGGGTGGTCATGATGAGTACCTGCACTTCAAAATTTTCCATGATTAAATTGATAGCTCTCTTGAATGATGTGTTCTATGTGCAAATATTCATTCCAGGTAAAAATGAATTAGCTCTGCCATCTTTGAAGAAAGAAGGTATGATTTGCAAAGGAACATAGGCCCTCTCCAGATGGGCCTTTTAGCATGTACCGAGTACATGCTAGGGTTGCCTCGGAGCGTCCTTTACAGACACTCTCTAACCCTAGCACGTACTCTGTATGTCAAAATGACAGCGCCTTGTACAGATGGGCGGCGCTATTTTGATGTGACAGCCATGCCGCATCCAAACAGCGCGGCATGGTCGTGGCATGCTTGCGCTGCTACAGGGTGCCCGATTTACGGCACCGGAAGGAGCTCCGAAACAGAGCTCCTTCCTGGGGAGCGCCTTGTTCCTGCAGCCACCAAACGGTTGCAGGAAGGAAGCCGGGGGGGAGGGTCCAAGCGGCCCCTTTCTTTCCCGGTAGTGGTTCCCTGGGGTGTCCTGAGGCATGAAGCCCCAAGGATACCCCTTTCCAGGCCGGGGGGAAGCAGCATTTTGCTGCTTCCCCGAGGCCTTGAAAAGTGGCGGATCGGGGCCTCCGGGGCTGCCGCTGTGGCTGCTCAGGCCCCCGATCCGGTGGGGAAAGGGGTGGGTGCAGGCCGCCCCAAAGGGGTGGTCTGTATCCCGCCATAGTTATCTATTAGTTATGCACAGGGTCTGTGTACATAATCCAGGAGAACTGTCCAAGGTAGGCAACTCCATGGTCAATTCTTTGAGCCTCCTGGTCCTGGTCTTGCTACTGCTGCTTATTTTTGTTTGCTGCCAGCTTACCCATACTGTCCAAAAGAACGAACAATGAGAGGAACAGGGATAATGAGCAATAACCTCTGCACAACTTTCTCTCTTTCTCTCTCTTAGAAGTGGTACTGATGGACTACAAATGAAGCAGCAAGTTAATGGGCAAATGGACAGAAAAGAGTCAGGTCCAGTCAGGGCGGGTGGAAGATAGCTACTTAAAGGAACTTGTTCAAGGGCTTCCCAGAACCCGGAATCCACTCTTTGTCAAGAGTTGCATAAACACTTGCCTGCCATAAAATATAGGGAATTAAGTGTGATGGGTTATAATTAATAAATAGTATTATTGTAGAAATATTAGTAGAAATATTTTAAATTATTGTAACCCATCCTGAATCTCATTGTGGGAGAAAGGCAAAATATAAATATTTTAAATAAATAAATAAATAAATAAGAAAGAAAGAAAGAAAGAAAGAAAGAAAGAAATTGTATTATTAAATTGTAGTGAACTCAGATGCAGGTGCTGAGATATTGCTGGAAGGGAGCCAAACATGAGCCAAAGTCTATTCAAGGCCATTCCTGTGAAAGAATCTGCTTGTAACATCAAAGAAGGGGGTGGTATGAGAAAAATGGGAGAAGTGTGTCTATTAATTATAATGAATAAGAAACTGTGTGTAGTTTAATTAGGCAATTTAAACATTTACTTGTCTATTCTGACAATGAACATCGCTGGACTGGCTCTATACTTTTATTTAAATAAGGGTTTCCTGAGTTTTATCTACGAAAGCCTGGTTTTCTGTACTTGGTATCCTGCTGGATTTGACACTCTAGTACAATTCAGGCCCATCATTCTTCCAGGGCATGAACAGAGTCTAGGCACATATGCCTATGCATAGGCTCTTGTGCAAAAAAATAAATAAAAATGCCTTGAGCATGTAGAGTGGGAAGGGACAGCATGTAGCCCATGGGTTTCGTGTGGGCCCTTCCTCACCCGCTGTGGCCCTGCAAAATTGACTGCTGCTGCAAGTCATACTGCTAAGGTGCCCCCAAATTGTGCTGAATGTGTGTTGCTTCTGTCCTTCATGTCATTTCCTGCAGTAAAGGAAGCCTGTGAGATGTGCTCTGCCATGGTTTCACAGTCTTCTGTTGTACAGGAGGTTGCTCTGGCATCCTACTGTAGCACAGAGCCACTGAATTTTGGTAATTGTGGTCAGGAGAAGGCTGCAGTTCTCAAAGGACTTCAAAAGAAAAGTGCAATTCAGACTTTCCCAACACCATAAAGGTGCCCATCCTAGATGCAGAGCTTGGGGATCTAGTAATGGCAAACACAACACTGATACACCATCTCCTCACGCATTAATGTGAATATTTGCATACAACTTGTGTTCCACTTATAGAAAGTGCCTCCACTTGATTCCCCCCCCCCTTTCATCTTCCTTGTAACATAGCTCATTCCAATCAAGGATGGCCTTCTGACCCTCAAGAACAAGTTGGAGTATGGGACTCTAGGGGCTGGTGAATAGAGGACAAGGTGGGAAAGTCAAATCCTTTCTGCCCTCTTCTATGGGTTGAATATCTACATTCACACTTACTTGTCAAGTTCTGAGGTCAAGAGCAAAGGAGAGGTATTATCTGTAGCTGCCCAAGTTATGAAACTGCCTTGATGCTAGAAACTTATCAACGTTCTAGCCTCAGCATCTTTTAGGACTGTTTCACGATCTGTCTGGCCTTTGAGGTTCAGGGTTATGCCTTCAAAATGGTGCAGACTTGCAATTTAATGAATTTGATTCTGTTTTTGCTGGGATCATTTTATTCTTCTTATCCACTTAAAACCTTCAGGACAAAGTAGAATATAAGTATACTCCAAGAAAGAAAGAAATGCAAAATGGCAATCCTGCTACAGTACCAGCGTGACTGGCAGCCATCGCAGACCAAGTCCACAGATGCTGACTTTCTCAGTAAACTTGGTTATATTTTACCCAATGCATATACTTGACTGGTGTTTGCAACCAGAATGACTCACTGTGCCTTGTCTTAACCTGAGGACTTTTGTCTAGAGATGATACCCAGAATAACCATTAAGGAGGAACTGAAAGTGTCAGACTTTCATATGATTGCCAGCAGTGAAGAGGCAAATCTTCCCTTCCCTTTTGCACTGAGCCAGCTTTGCTTCCTGGTGCATTACAGGACTCTTCTTTCATCCAGTCCTGATAAAATAAAGCTGACTCTTTTTCCTTTAGGTACACCAGAACCATGTCAAACAGATAGTGAACAGCTATCTTGCTTAAAATTGACCTTCGGCATAACTGTTTTATTTTCAAGCTTCCCTCTAAGCAAAGTCTAAAAGATTGAGGGTATCTTATAGTTTAGAATAGAATTCATAATGTGTTGCCCTCTAGATGTTGTGGCACTGTAATTCCCATGATCCCTCAATATTGCCTATGCTGTCTAGAGCCATTGGGAGGTGTATACATAGGAACAAAAAAAGCTGCACTATACTGAAGCAGATTGCGGAACCATTTAGTCCGGTATTGTCAACTCTGCCTGGCAGGGATCTTCAGGGTTTTAGGCAGGATTCTTTCCTATGCCTTCCTGGAGATCCCCAATACTCCTTTCTGGTGCTCTCTCATCCAGGTACTAAGCCGTCTACATCTGACGTGTATTGGAATACTTATTTGTCCCAAGAAAAAGGAATATGTTCTCTGTGTATTCTGCAGCTTTTCTATTGGGAACACCCATACATACCACAGCACCTAAGTACTAGTTGCAATATCAGATAAAAAACACTATATCAGGGTACTATACCAAAGCCATCCAGATGCTAATAGACTGTAGCTCCCAGCAGATGGTATAGGATGATGTGATTTACAGAACCCAAAAATCTAGTGGCCACAGTTGTCTGCCCCAGTACCATGCAAATGTTAAACAAAGAGGTGGTGATGATAATGATGATGATGTCAGCTTACCTGAACACTGCATCTGCTCAAAGGAGAATAACCATCTGAACCTGGGACCCAAGATATTACTACCATGTGGGCTGTTCTGTTCTGGACAGACACTTTGACAGGTGGAGATGGGATTCCTGCAAAGAGCAACATCTTCAGCAATATGATTCTCTGTACAGAATGTACAGTGAAAGGGAATTTGACACAACCCAAACTCATTAGAATGACTGGGTTTTAGCAGGGAAAGAAATGAATACAAAACAAGAGAACTAAAGGTTCTGATAAATAATTGCCAAATCATTACCTTGCCCCCTATTAAAAAGTATATTGGAACCTTGAGATACATATTTGTCAGCCTGCTGAAAAGAGAACAGAGCACACCTTAACTATGTACAGTAATCTTAAACAAGTCTGTTTGGATGTCCTACTTTAGTAAAGATGTTTAGGACAGCAGCATTATAGATTTCATCCCATGATTGTATATTTTTTTGCCTCATCTTTAATACATGGAAGTTATGTGCCCACCATCCCCACTATTGTCCTCACAACAAACCTGTGATGCGAACTGGGCTATATGCCAATGATGGGCCCAATGTTATCTGCTAAGCTTTATAAGTATTCATAGACAGGTTGCCCTGGCATAAACCCTTTAGTGACAGCCCAGCCTGGAAAAATAGGGACATGCTGAAACCACCATGTCAGGGTCCTGGGCATCACATCAAATTCTGAATTTTGGACAGAGCTGAGGACCCTCCAAATACTTTTAGTCAGGATGACCAGTAATGAGGGATGAAGTGAAAAGCAATCCAACAGCATTTGGAAGGCCACAAGTTCCAATATACTTTTTTTTCCAGATAGCATACCCCCCTGATTCTCTCTAGAGATAGAACACCCTAATTAAGATCTGGATGCCCAACCACAACTGATAGTTTTTAATTGTTTTGTATATGGTATTAGACTTTTATTGAACTGTGTAATATTGTTGATGTAACTGTTGATATATTGTACTGCTTGATGTATTGTATTGCTTTGTATTGTGATATAGGACACAAAACTGGCATAGTGTGAACCGCTCTGATCAGATGGAAAAGCGGTATACAAATAAAAGTTTTATTATTTATTTATTTCTCCACCCTCTCAGGCAGACTTTCCTTTTGTGAAGAAGAGACATCCAGTTTTAAAAACCCTATACACCAAGTGTGGAGAATGTTAGGTCCTGGGACTGAATGTAGCCCTCTTGGGGTTTCAATCTCACCCTCTGGAATACTTAAAATTAAGGCACAACCCTCTCTCATGACACCATTGTTTTCTTGCTTTTGTAGCTTTCCTCCCATTCTCAGAAGTTTGAAATGCTCACCCTAAGGCTTGGTTGATATCAGTTTAGATATCATTTTTGGTAGCATCCTTTGCCTTTGTCTCTGCCCTCCATTAGATTTTTGGCCCTGAGAACTTCTTAGAAATCCAATTTGGTTCTTAGATTGAAGGAGGTTCCCTCCCTGACTATACATGTCTTCTTAGAAATGGGCTCCACTAAAGTGAACAGAGCAAAGTGGTAAAAATTGTCGCCTTAAGATCTTTTCTATAGGATTATACCAGGCAGGGCTCTGGAAAATGAACATTTTCAAAGTCTAGTTTTTTGTAAGTTTTTCAAGCTATGTGGCCATGTTCTAGAAGAGTTTATTCCTGATGTGTCGCCAGCATGTGTGGCTGGCATCTTCAGAGAATACTGGCATGGAATGTCTTCCCATTCACAAATTTTCCCACCGTCACTGATGAAGGGTCTTTTGATACATTGGGGGCTCTTTCACACTACACAATTATAGCAGTATGATACCATTTTACCTGCCATGGCTACATCCTCTGGAATCCTGGGTTCTGTATTATGGTAAACCTCTAGAACATTCTGGCTGAGAATTTTAAATATCTTTTCCTAAACTGCAAACCCCAGAATTCCATAGGATGGAACTATGGCTGATAAAGTGGAATTATACTGCTTTAATTGTGTAGTATGGACGGATTCTGAGGCACTCTGCCCAAAAAGGTCCAAGAAAATTTTCCTCTTGTATTATGATAAAAAAAAACCCAGCACTTTTTAAATTATTAGCAGCAATGGCAAAAGCAAAATAAAACAAAAGTTGAGTTTTGTGCATCTTGATTCAGTTGAGGCAGTTCAGGATTCTTGTAAAAAAACAAAGGGGATCTTATTCCATACAAGACAAACAACACTCTCCATCATCTAAACATGGGAGATAATGTATTTTTTATTGCCTTGGAACTAAGAGTGTAATCGGTTTGCATGAAAAGTGACTTTTAGGAAATTTATAGTCCAATTTTCTACATGCATTCAGAAGTCCTATTAAATTCAATGGGATTTAGTCTTAGGTAAGTCCCAATGAATTCAATAGAACTTGCTTCTGCAGAGACAAGCATATAACTGCACTGTTATTTCTTTAACAATCTGAGACACTTTTCTAAGCCTTCAATGGTATTTGTGCAGGAGAACAATTATTTCTCAAAACCAATAAAAAGCCCTGGAAACAATAATGGAAAAACCATTAGGTGGACAGTTTCAGGAATTATATTTCATAGAATCATAGAGTTGGAAAGACCACAAGGTCCATCCAGTCCAACCCCTTGCCATGCAGGAACTCTCAATCAAAGCATCCCTGACAGATAGCCATCCAGCCTCTGTTTAAAGACTTTCAAGGAAGGAGACTCCAATACACTCCAAAGGAGTGTCTTCCACTGTTGAACAGCCCTTACTGTCAGGAAGTTCCTCCTAATGTTGAGGTGGGACCTCTTGTCCTATAGCTTGCATCCATTGCTCCAGGTCTTGTTTTCTGGAACAGCAGAAAACAAGCTTGCTCCTTTCTCAATATGACATCCCTTCAAATATTTAAACAGGGCTATCATATCACCTCTTAATTGTCTCTTTTCCAGGCTAAACATCCCCAGCTCCCTTAGTTGTTCCTCATAGGGCATGGTTTCCAGACCCTTCACCATTTTAGTCGCCCTCCTTTAGACACGGTCCTTATGCAGTACACTGCTATACATGTAACAAACTGACCCTACTCATGACCTTTGCTTAAATCCAAAATAACAATTTTGCCTTATTGAGAAATGATATTCTTTTTCATCTCAAATTCAGAGGCAACAGCAGAGTAGAATTTCAATGACCAGATACCAGCTATTTTATTTTATTTTAGAAGGGAAGAAGCTTGGACAATGATGTGTCAAGTGCATCAAACCTCAAGGTTTAAATTAAATTTGGGATATCTTAAATCAGCAGCAGTGATCTACCAAGAAAGGAATCCCAGATATATTTGATCCCCAATTTGGAGATAGTCAGGATTCCTTTAAATTTGGCTGAAGAAGTGGAGCTTGGGGGAGAGGGAAGAGTTTGCCTTCATGGATCAGACAGAGAAATTCTATGGGCTAGATTATGCTCATGATCAGAGCATCCTCTCCTCGGGTCTGAATCAATCTATTTAATACTCAGACCCATCCCAAATCAATAGTCACTAGCAACTGACATGAGATGGAAATTTTTGTTGCTGGTCCCACATATGTAAATTTAACATTTGAGATATCTGAAAGACTGCCTCCTCCCACATGAGCCTGTCAATAATTTGAGATCATCAGGAGAGGCTCTATTGTTAAGGAAAAAGCAACATGGGTTATACAGTGAATGAAATAAAACATGTATGTGAGAGTCAGGGTGACTCAGCAGAAGCCAATTGAGAACCACACAGGTGTAAATGGTAATACAATTAACAATTCCTGAATGCCAAGGACAAGAAATGCAAAGTGGATAATTGGACACACCTGACAATTGTTAAGTGGTCAAGGCTGAGATGATGAAATCATTAATTGTAGGATGAACCAAGAGAACCAATGGGAATGATGTGCACGCCTACTGGGTGGAAACAGACAACAGTGGGTGGTACCATGCATTGACTATAATAATGACTATGCATCCCAATGTATTTTGTGGGTTGTAGAGTGGGTAGTAAGGAGTATAGTATTGTTGTGTTGGATAGTTTTGGAGCTGTGTATAGTAGAATAAAGTAGATCTTTTATTTAAGACTACTGAGTTGTCTGGTGTCTTGGGTGAAGCTACAAGAGCCAGCTGGATCCTGAAGAAGGGTGAAGACTTCTGTGGAAGCAAGAGTGAAAAGGCTTGGAAAGTTTGTCGGGGTCTTCAGCCTGTTCTCTGTAACTCTGCTAAGCTATAACCACTGGCCAAAACTGGTCAGCGCAGTGCACAACCAGGTGGTGAGTTCAAGCCAGAGGTGAAGAGCTACAACTCCCATCATCCCTGACATCTATTGCATGTTTTTTTTTTAATTGTATAGTTTGAACTGTTTTTATTTGTCCATTCAGGAGCCTTTGTGGGCTAAGAGGTGATATAGGAATACGTACTTCATATAAACAAAGAAATAACACTTGATTGCCTTTCTCAGTGTGTTGCCCCTGAATAGAAAAAGGATCAAGAATAGAAATTTGGGGGTCTAGCTTGAAAGTCTCAGGCTCAGCTTTCCAGGTTGGAGGGTCCTGGCTATAATGTTCAAGTTTGGACACAGCATGTCCTCAGGCTACACCAATGGTCCTACTGCCACTATACTGGTCAGTGATTCCCAAAGTGGGTGGTATAATCCCCCTGTGGGCAGTGGAAAGATCCAGGGGGCCAATGAAAGAAAGGGGGCAGAAGGGGGCAGCCAGTCAAAGTATTGGTGAGCAAGAAAGACAAGGAGATGTAGTGGCCTTTAAGACAATGGTGGGTTGCATGAAACTTCTGTTTTCAGGTTCCCTTAAAACTACCACACAGCTTTGATGATTGCTTTGTGTGGTGGTGTCTCCCACTCTTTGCCTGCCCAGGCAAGTTCACTCCTATGATACCATTTTGGGACAGACAAACTGACTAGAGCAAGATGACAGAGCACATGGAAGCAGAGAAGAAACAGCAGCAAAAAGAAGCATTCGAATTTAGGACCCTGCTTAAGCTTTGTGAGTTGTGCTAGGACTTGGCTAGTAGACCGATATGCGCTGCTGTTCTTGCTTTCTTTCATTGCACAGGCCTAGAGAAGAGGTAGCAGAAGAAACAATGTTTGGAAGGGAAACAACTTGAAGCTATGTGGGGAAGGCATAACTCTAGCAAATCAGGGAGAAAAGTATGTGGGGTCAAGTCTTCAAAAGTGTCCTTTTCCTCTCTCAGCTTGAGAGTCCTTCCTTGTTGGAGAGAAAAGTGGGAAGCTGGCTACACCCCTCTCCCCCTTGACAAAGGCGCGTTATAGATGGCCCTATAATACGCCCCCGTCATGTGCTAGGGGTTGGCCGAGGACCCAGCATCCATATCGGCCTCACCCCTAGCACGTGACGAGGGCATAAAGATGGCGGTGCCCTATACACATGGGCGCCGCCATCTTTACGTGTCGGACGCATAGCGTCCGCACATGTCGCCCCGGAAATGATGCCGCAAACGCACCCCTTGCGCTTTGCGGCGCCTCTTCTGGGGCCTCAGAAGGAGCGTGATTTCCGTGCTCCTTCTCGGCAACGTCCGGGAGCCGCGTCGTTTAAAGGCTGCGGCTCCCAGACAGTGCAAGCGGCGGCGGAAGCAGACCGCCGCAATTCGGCAGTCTGTAACGCAACAAAGAAGGATTGAGTGTCCTTCTTTGCCAAGGAGATATTTCTCTCTTTTTTACCCAGTCACCTTGGGAGCAGTAACCAAGCAGCTGGTCAAGCAGTGACTGGCAGCCTCTCACCCATGCCAGTCTTTGCCACAAATCCAGTACTTGCAAGATGCTTCTCAGTCACTGCTCAGCCAACTGCTTGGTTGCTGCTTCCAGGGTGACTGGGTGCAAAGGGAGCAGCAACTGAAATTGGGTGGTTTGAGTTTGAAGTAGAATAAAGACCTAATATCAAGAAATAGGCCTTGAATGGGGTCTAGGGTTGTTGCACAAAAGGAAAGCAGGTGGTAGCCCAAAAATGTTTGGAAATCACTGGCCTAGATCATTGGTGAAAACTGGCTTCTTGTTTAAACCAGGCTAGAATTGTGGCCTGGTCTTCTTTTTTTTCTTCTTCAGAAAAACTGTACTAATAAGTCTAAATACAGAAATTTTCACACTTATTTTTACTAACCTTTGATATTGATTCGGGCTTCAGTTGATGTCGTGACTCCCTTCTCATTATGAGCTTCACAATGGAAAATAGCAGTTTCATTAAGACCTGCAGATAAATATAAGCAACACGAATTGAAAATGGCAGCAGCAAATTTCTCACCAAAGGTTGGAAAAATTACTTTTTGGACTATATGTCTCAGAATCCCACAGCCAGCCAAAATACACTGCAGCAATAATCCTTCTTGATACTGCTTTAACTGCCCTGTGTCAGTGCTAGGGAATTATGTGAAAGGAATTATGCAAATTGCAGTTTTCTGGGATATTTAGTCTTCTCTGTCGGAGAGTTCTGGTGCCACAACAACCTACAATTCCCAGGATTCCCTAGCACTGAGCCAGGGCAGTTAAAGCTATGTCAAATTGGATTTTTTCTGCAGTGTGGATTGGACCTATAGTTTCAAATATATAGAAGACACAATCTACAAAAAGTGACTTTCCCAAACTCTGGAACAAAATGTAGTGTCATAAAGAAAAGCCATCCAATCCATTTTCCCCCCAGCTTGGCTTGTTTCTTGAATGTACACCACAAAAAAAGAACAAAATAAATTGCCAAGTGTCGTTTTACAGTTGGAATAAACATCTCTTCAAGTCTAGCACTTCTTTAACCGCAGGGGAGGCACTTCATGAGAAAGGATCTCTGCTTTTGTTTTGTACTTTTTAAAAAATCAACCCTTTCCTTTGCCAAAAATGTGAGTGAACTCTGTGACAGAACTATTTTAAAACCTTCTTGTGCCTTCTGTTGAGGCTCTGGCTAAGCAGCAAACATTGTTGTGCAATGGAAAAGTTGAACAAGCAGGTTATTACAGTGCAAGGGAGACATGTAATTCCAGAGGATGTGTGCCTATTCTCCAGTCTTTCCCAGCCTGGTACCACCCTAGAGGAATCATACAAGGTGTTATACTACATTACCAATCAACCCCAGATAGGATGGCTATGTCATCTATGATTATGGGATTTGTAGTCCAACACCTCTGGAAAGTGTTGAGTTAATATGGTTGCTTTATGGTATCTGAGTTTACTAGGTCAGAACAGTGCAGTGTGCCCTTCCCTCACATGGGGACACTTGGACAACTTCAACAGGACAAACACATGGAGAACTTCAATAGGAAAGAAGAAAGTAAAGAAAGTTTGGCTACCAATCCTGAAAAACACCAAAATCAAGACCCAGAAAATGCAAGTGAAAACCACCCAGGGTGAGGAGATTTCCCAACAGACAATGGCGGTTTACAGACCGCCTCTTTGGGGCGGCCTGTACCCGCCCCTTTCCCGGATGGATCGGGGCCTCAGCTGCCACAGTGGCAGCCCTGAGGCCCCGATCCACCACTTTTCCAGGCCGTGGGGAAGTAGCAAAAGGCCGCTTCCCCACAGCCTGGAAAGGGGTGTCCTTGGGGCGTCAAGCCACAAGGACACCCCGACAGCGGTGAGGAACAAGAGAAAGGGGCTGCTCGGCCCCTTTCTCCTTGTGTTGCTGGCATGGCCATTTAAAAGCCGCGTCAGCGACACAAGCGGCAGAAGGAGCTCCGATTTGGAGCTCCTTCCGGCACCACTGAAAGGGCGACACAAGCGCCCTACAGCGGCGCAAGGGGTGTCACACGTGTGCCGCTCCATTTGGAGGCGGCGTGCATGTGACGTAATCATGGCGGCCCCCCGTGTGTACAGGGTGCCACCATGATTACACCCCCATCATGTGCTAGGGGTGAGGCCAGCATGGACACTGCGTCTTCGGCCAACCCCTAGCACATCACGGGGGCGCTGTATCCGGTGGTCTAGATACCGCCAAAGAATCATTAAGTAAATAGACACCCTGAGGCCCTGCCATTCAACAACAGAACAACACACAGATTAACATGCAAATCGCTTCCACTCAACCAACAGTACATATACCCTACTCCCTTCCATGCCAGCATTCTCTGAAGATGCCAGTCACAGCTGCTAGAGAAATGTCAGAAATAAACTGTTCTAGAACACAGCCTCCTAACCCAAAAAACTCACCAAAAAAATGAAAGCCTTCAACTTTACATCCCTTCACCTCCTTTCAACTCTTCTCAACTCTCTTAAGCTACCCTTCAACTGCTATGCACTGAACTCCCCTGAACAGAATTCCTACACTCCAGCCTTCCAGGTTTTTGAACTTCAGCTCCCAGAATCCCAGACCAAGACGGCAGTCCCAAATACTTGGAGGACAAGAGTCTGGGAATCACTGATAGATGAACCAGTAGTATGACTTGGCATAAGACAATGTGCAATGATATTTCTATTAAATCACTGTTTCTGGCTATGCTAGCGTCATACTTCAGGATTTGGTTCCAAACCCCCTTTTCACTCTTTGGTGGCCCACTAGGTGGCTTTCAGATGTTTTGGACCATGACACACTGTCCAGCTATCTCAATTTGGCAAGTAATAGTCCTGATTAATCTTCTGACTTCCCACTTTTACAACAGTTTAAAAAATATCGCACATTTTTTTCTCCCCTTCCCCCTCCCCCCCCCCCCCCCCCCCCCCCCCCCATATCTTCAGGTTACTTCAATTACTGCAAACTGAGTCAAAGTGCCAAAATAGTTTGCACTCAATTAGGTCAATGGATGAAGAAGAAGAAAAGACAGACAGTAATCTTGCCCTTCCCTGTAAGCTCAGGAAAAAGCAAACTGCTGCATTAAGAACTTTTACTGTCTTTATTGCACTTGAATGTGGCTTGGCCACACATGAAGGGCATGCTCTGATTTCCACAATCCCTGATCACTTCCTGACTTTGGCAAGGACCAGAGTTTTGGCAGATTATATTTTGGGACCACATCTCCCAGAATCTTCCAGTCAGCAGGACCACTTGCCATGCTAGCTGGGAGAGTCTAATAGCAGTACTGGAATTAAGAGCCGAAAGACAGGCCAAAATAAAGCTGCTTCACGTCATTTTGGAAGTATGCTGTTTAAATGCTGCATATGTCCTAAGAGGCTGGAAGCTGTGCCAAAGCCATGCTGCAGTCCTAAGGACTGGAGTGCAGCTTCTGGCCTCTTAAGATGCATGTGTCATTTAAACAGTATACCTCCAAAGTGACCTGAAGCAGCTTTATTTTGGCCTGCCTGTTTGGGGCCTAAGTTAGAAAACTTTCCAAAGCTCTGCCCTAAACTTTCAGCAAACCTTCAGAAAAGTGGAGGATGCTATCTCATTGCTAATTCTGAAAGTAATATTCACTTGCCAAGCTGGCTGAAATGGCAAAAGGTGTCCTGTTCTTTAACTTGGGCAGCAATCTGTTTTGGGATGACTCCACTCTTAGTAGTAACTCGCTTCTTATGAAGAAGCAAAACCAAAAGCAACCCAGGGCAGCTAGGTGTCTTTTTTCTGTTATTTCAGTAAAGAGGAAACATTTTCCTTAACAGAAACTAGTTCTGTTATCGTTCATCCTTTTGTCCCTCCCCCATCTAACTGGGGCATTATTCTGCTCAAGCCCCATTGAAGTGAATGGAAGGTGCACACCAGTAACACTTTGGCTGACATATGGTCTGTGATTTTAACACTGCCACTCTGTATAATGCAGATCTGGATGGTGGATGGAAAAAGCTATTTGTAGACTGCTGGAGTGACCACATTTTTGAAAAGGCAACTTCCTTTTAAAAAAAGTCAAGACATAAAAAAGCAAGAGCTTAGAAAGCTCTGCCCGAGGTCTACAGCAAATATTTATGTGTATCTTCCAAGGATGTAGAATAATTTCTGAATTACAAGAAATTTCTATTCATTTTACTTGACCAATGCAAAGATGCAAACACTAGAAGAGGAATGGGCAAAGTGTAGACCTTGGGACCACATGCAATCAAAAGGTTGTTTTCATGAGGAACACCCAGGACTGCTCTTTTCCTCTCAAAAAAGGTAGAAAATACCTCTTCATGAATATTTTGGGGTGATGATTCATCATTTAAATAGGAATATTTAAAAGCCACTGCACTGGGGGCCTGGTAGTATTTAATATTTTTTAAAAATCGGTTTTCAAATCCATGCACCCTTTCATACTATATGATTTCAGCAGAGCAAAATTTTCACAAAGGCTTTGGTTTTCAAAAGCAAAGAATCACACAACCACCACCAGCAACCAGATAAGCCCCACATTATCCTTATTTAGAGGGACTGGTCCTATTGGGTGTTGTATTTCAAAGGATGTTGTGTGGCTCTCTCAAAACCTCAAACCCCACAGATTATCTTCTAGAGAGACCCCTTGTATGTGTGGAACTATGGGTTAGGCTAAAGAGGAATACAAACTCTGGGGCTGTGCAGACCAGCTATTAAGGCCGGACACCCCGATTCCACTCCTATGACAGCGTGACGTCACGTGCCGCTCCACATAGCTCCTTTTTGCACCCTTGAAAGGCCAGATTTTGGCTGGGGCCAGATTTTGGCCAATCAGTTCCCCAACTCAGGTTTTGTAGGTCTATGGTCTTGTTTAGCCTCACTGATGTTTCACTTCACATTTTATGTCTTTAGCTGATACAAACTATTATTATTATTATTATTATTATTATTATTATTATTATTATTATTAACCTTTATTTATAAAGCGCTGTAAATTTACACAGCACTGTACATACAATCTTTTTAATTGGACGGTTGCCTGCCCTCAGGCTTACAATCTAAAAAGACACGACACAAAAGGAGAAGGGAAAGGTGGTGGGGAAGGGGCCTCTCTAGTAGGATAATACATATAAAATACATAGCAATACAGGAAATAATTCAATAAAACAGACAACAAAAGAACATCAAATAGCAAGTGACAATTATGCGATGCCTGGGAACGCTTCTCTGAACAAGATGGTCTTCAGCTCCATTTTGAAGCTGGTTAAAGAAGTGATGGCTCTTGTTCGCTGGGGAAGAAGGTTCCAGGAATGAGGGGCAGCAAGTGAAAAGGGGCGAATCCAAGATGGGACAGAGGAAATCCTGGGCTGTGACAGCAGGCCTTGACTACCAGAACGGAGGGCCCGAGTGGGAAGGTGAGGAGAAAGAAGGTCTGATAAGTAAGTAGAGAGGAATACAAACTCTGGGGCTGACAAGCTAGTGCAACTCTTGAGTATCTGTTAAAAACCATGCCATTAATTAGCTAGAGTTTCAAGGATGGTGCTAAAGGCTGGCCATGACATGATGGAAAACCATTTCAGCAGACAATGGAAGGAATGTTGTTGTTGTTTTGGCAACAACAACAACCCTTCTCCCCGGAACCTTAGCTGTTTATTCTGAGCCTTCTGCCTTTCTGTGGCTGCATCTGCACTGCAGAATTAATTCAGTTTGGCACCGCTTTAACCTGCATGGCTCAGTGCTATGGAATTCTGGAGTTTGCAGATTTGTGAGATATTTAGCCTCTGCTGTTTGAGAGCTCTGGGGGATAACAAGCCCCGAGATTCCTTTGCATTGAGCCATGGCAGTTAAAGCAGTCTCAAACTGCATTAATTCTGCAGTGTAAGTGGAGTCCATGTCTTATTGAACAGTGCTGTGTACACCACAGAACCTATCCTTCATCTCTTTTCAATGGGACTGCTGCCCTCAGAATTGAGGCAAAGAACTAGAAATGGCTCCTGTTTTCTTCTGGTTGTCCAGAAGAAGGAATTTCAGCAAGTGTTACTTGTCAGCAGCCAGTTAACAAGCAACACATGATGAAATTCCCATTTCTAATCAACCATTAAAGCTGCAGGAGCCAGTTTCACTCTGGCAACACTACATGTCTCAAGGAGAGATCTTTCCCAACTGTTATCTCCTTCTTCAAAGGTGGGTCATCAAGATTTAAATATGAGGCTCCAAGGCATGCAAAACCTAAGGTCTATCAATATTCAAAGTTTAGAAAAATAATTTTCTTGGATGACTACTCCCAGAATCCCCCACACAGAACAGCCAGTATCCATACTGCCTTGGGGGTTCTGGCAATCCTGATCCAAAACAATTATGGTCCCAAGCTCTGCCACTGAGCTATAGCCTCTTCCTGTAAAACAGTAGTCAATAGCACCATTAAAACAATTTTAAAATGTTATTCCTTCACATTAAAAATGAAGACACCTTTTGACACCTCAAAGCAGACTGCAGTTCACAAACACTTTATGTGGGCCCAAACAGACAGGGCAAAATAAAGCTGCTTTGGGTCACTTTGGAGGTATTCTGTTTAAATGCTGCATGCGTCCTAAGAGGCCGGAAGCTGTGCCAAAGCCATGCTCCACTCCTAAGGACTAGAGCACAGCTTTGGCACAGCTTCTGGCCTCTTAAGATGTGTGTGTCTGAAGCAGCTTTATTTTGGCCTATCTGTTCTTGCCCTGTGCTACCACAAGGTGCATAGTTATTTTGATGAAACAGGTTAAAACACATACGTCACACCTACATCAGTTTTCTGCCCAGTAATAACAGAATAGGTATGGCCAAACGAAATACAACCATCATAGTGTCGATTTCTTTTCTTGTAACATGGACATATCTAGCAAACCCAAGAGTTTCTTATTCAGTTACCTGATTATTACATTTTTGGATTGAGTGCCCAGAGGGAATTTTGACAGTTGCCTTTTTTGGCGCACAATAGAAAATCACAGGCATAAAAACTACAGTCTCATGTTGGAACCATTGTAGCACTTCACTCACCTGTCATGATCAAGACAGATGGGGATACTTCTTTCTTAGAAATTAAGCTGCTGTTCCAATGCCAGCGAATCTCAACAGGCTCAGGAGGTCCCACTGCTTCACAGGTGAGATTGAATGGTGTATTTCGGGTGACATTCAGCCCCTGGGGCTGCTTAATGAAGTATGGCAGCCCTGTATGCAACAGAAAGGAGTGAGTTGTTGGGAAGGCTTAAATGGCAAAGAGAAAGGCAGGGACTAAATCTGCCTTTCCCCAGTCTGGCACTCTCTACACCAGAGGAGGGCAAAGTGTGGCCCACGGGTCACATACAGCCAATTAGACCCTGCCCCCCAAAACCCTCTCAAACACTCCTAGATTCTCTCCCAATTTTTCAAATTTGTTTTCAGGTGGAATTTGAGGTGCGTTTTTGGCCCACAAACTGCCCCAAATCTCCCAAAATCACCTAAAAAGAAAATATGCTTCACTAAAGCCACATCCCCCAAACCTTCCCAAAACAGACCAAAAAAACCCAACCAAAATGGTGGCAGAAATTGACAGCACATGACTTTGGGTGTGCTTCTGTGTCCTGCTGGGCAAGTGCAAGAAATAAAAATGGCCCCTGCCCTATTTGCACTTGCCCAACCCTGCTCTAGATGACTTGGACTACATCTCCCATAATCTGTGAGCATTGGCCATGTTAGATGGAGACTGCAAATGCTGTACTTCAAAACAAGTGAAAGACACCAGGTCACCTATCTCTGGTCTAAAGAGTGGGAATAAAAATGAAAAGGAATCTTTCTTCACCATCATTCTGTGGCCAGATAGATAACATATGTGGAGGGGTGGGGGTAATAGGGATTTCTGAGAATTTCCCCCCCCAACCCATCTCCCAAAATCTGCGCAAGAGGTATCAGACTTTTGAGAGACATAGCAATCAATGTATCTGCTTCCTCTTTTTAAGAATAATTTCTCAAATTCATTCTATCCTCAATCCGTTTCCCTCCTACTTCTCCAATTGTCACAGGACACCAGTGGCAGCTGGTGGCTTCCATGTCAATGGAACAGTAAGTCTGCTATGAGCTCTAAGGGACTTATCCAAGGAGGTAAACCCAAGCCTCAAAATAGGTTCACCATCTGGGATAGTCCTTTTAAAATTCAGACAAGAGCATATTCATTGCCAGTCACTTTTTGCTTGCGTTTTACTCTGCACCACACTTTTCTCATGCCAAAATGAGACTGAAGGCAGCACTTTCTGTGCAAAATTATGAAGGACAACAATTCATCAACAGTATCTTGTCACTGGGTGATGTTTCCAAATCTAAGCTTACCTTCCAGCAAAACCAAAATAGGACCTGATACTATTTCATCGCTGTTGACTTTCAGTTTGCATCTATAAGACCCATTATCAGAGCGCTGGACATTGTTTATACTGCAAGAAGAAGAGGAGAAAGGAAGACTTATAAGGCAATCAATGTTTACTCTGTGACTTAGCCAAGGAATTAATAAGTCCAAAATAATTCTGCAGTATTTTAAGACTGATAAAAAATAAATACCGTATGAAGGCAATGAAAGGAACTGTATGAATCCACATGGAAAAAATGTTGTGGGAATAACCTAGCTTTTTACTGGCATTCCCAAAATTGAAGTGTTCCCACTCAGATCAGTGATCAGTGGTGCAGTTTAAGGTGGACCTTGGGGCTGAAACTGAGAGCATCTCTACCAGCTGTGCCCCAAATGACAGCCAGAGGTTGACACAGTAAGGACAAACATTCCCATCTAGACTGGGAATGATATTCTGAAGCCCACCATGGTTAACGCTGCTCACCACACTATCCTTTCTTTCTTCTTACATTTTATAGTTAGAGGATAGCTAATGGGTGCACTGCCTAAATATCCTACAGGCACCAGATCCGATCTGATCTTGGAAGCAAAGGAAGGATTGTTTGGGTTGTTTTAGGAAGATGATCACATCATTTGTGAAGAGATTTAATTTAAGGGTTGTTCTTCCTATTTTGGGTCCCCTTATGTTTTCATTTTTTCTGACTGAGGTGGCTAAGGATTCTATTGCAATAGCAAATAACAGTGGAGATAAGGGGAATCTTTAATTAGCTCCCCTTTGGAGCCTAAAGGTAGAGGAGTTTATTCTATTGACATCTCTTCAATTATCTTGAAAGGATGGCAGTGTGTCCTCAGCGTCGGCCAGCTACTTCTAGGAAGTAAGTGCCCCTCCTCTGTCTTGGCACCCAGCTTTTAGACTTGGAGAGGCCACTGTCATCAGGAGCTGTAAATTCTTGAAAATTTGACTCCTCTGTATCTGAATCTTTTGACTTCAGAGAGTGGGTTATGACATTCCCTATAAGTCAACAGATGACTTGAAGGCACACACACATAGATAATGGGCATGTACATAGTCAAAGATGCTCACATTAAAAATATTTATCCTCCACAAGAAAATGGTACTTATTCCCAAGTAAATGGGTTTCACATCAAGGCAGCAGAAGCAAACACCACCTGAGCAGTAAAAGCAGACACCTGCTGTAGTCATGATGGTGCTATGGTCTGAGTGGGTTTGATAAACAAAGTGGGACATATTTAGAGTATTTTTTTTAAAAAAAAGGTTTGACAGTTTTTTCCTTTTCTGCTTTAACCTATCAGGACTGTGGAAACATTTGCAAAGAATGAAAAAAGAGACATTATTTGTTTCACAACTGGTGACATTACACATGGCCATCTAAAGTGCTCACCCGTAATAGCATTAAATCCAGGGGCTTAAATCAACTTAACTTCTTACTTATCTACCTCACTGGCAACTACAGCTGCAGGTAATATCAGCATACAGAGGTAGCAAAAACTGATGTGTTTGCAAAAAGGAAGGATGGCCTTCTAGAACTTAGACTACTGGCCACAGTGGTAAGGGGATTCTGGGAGTTTTACTTCAAAAAGTATTTCCCAAACTCTCAACCTGATCCCATGCCCTAAGCAACTGTTAATCTGCACTTGGACAGGCTATAAATTTTGTAAGGCAGTGGTTTCCATCCTTTGCTTATCCAGATGTTTGAGACTTCCGTTCCCAGAACCCTTGCCATTTGGCATGCCATGCCAGCTGGGGCTTCTAGGAACTGTAGGCCAAAATATCTAGAGGACCAAATATTGAGAACCATTGCTGTAAGTCCATTTCTGAATACCTTGTTTGTACCTCCCTCCATCACCATCTTAAACTCAGCTTTAACATCTCACACAGATGCAGCTCTGTCACTGGTATAACTCTAAGGTCATTGTAATACAATTTGTGCAATAGGTCCAGAGGAGAAACCATTTCAGTTTGTTCTGCTTTACAATGTGAAGAAACGTCACTAGCAGATCAGAGTGAGAAAGAGCTAAATAGAAGGTTCTAGTTGATGCATATCAACTTAGATGTCTTAACTGTTTCATCTACTGCCAGTAAGTTGGTGTTATCATCTAACATTTAATAAACTGTCTATGGCCTGTTACAGACTGCCAAAATAAAGCTGCTTCGGGTCTCTTTGGAAGTATGCTGTTTAAATGATGCATGCATCCTAAGAATCCAGAAACTGCACCAAATCTGCACTCCAGTGCTTAGGAATGGAGTGTGGCTTTGGCGCGACCTCCGGACTCTTAGGACCCATGCATCATTTAAATAGCATACCTCCAAAGAGACCCAAAGCAGCTTTATTTTGGCAGTCTGTAATAGGCCTATGTTAATAATTTAATGGTCACTCTCAGCACTTTTGACATCTAAATTTGCTTTGATCTCACTGTCAACATCCCACTTCCAAGTTTAAGCTACCTAAAGTTTAAGATACCCGAACCTCCATATATATTGCATGCATATGAGGAAGTGGGCTATAGTTCACAAAAGCATTGTCACAATAAATTGTATGTCTTAAAGGTGCCCAGTACAATTTGTGAAAATTAATTTCCTTGCTGCTTTGCAAGAGTTGGTTTGCAACTAAAATAGATCCATTTAATATAGAATAATAGAATCCCAGAGTTGGAAGAGACCACTAGGGCCATCCAGTCCAACCCCCTGCCATGCAGGAACTCTCAATCAAAGCATCCCCGACAGATGGCCATCCAGCCTCTGTTTAAAGACCTCCAAGGAAGGAGACTCCATCACACATTATATAAAAAAATCTAATGCTACAACATACTGCCCTGTGTTGAAAAAGACTCTCTACCCTCCAACCCTTTCTTGTGGGCACAACAGAGACAAGACTAGACACAATACAAGGCAGTGCTTGAACCATGTGATCTTCCTCCCCCACTGCTTAGTAAGACTACACAAAATAGCAATTAAGCTAAAAGTAAAAGTGACAGTTACACTTCAAAATTAGTTCATTTTTTTCTTCTTAAAATACAATCCAAATGCAAAATAGTTATGCCTTTGCTACTGGAAAAGGGAATGAATTATGAACAACTCATTGTTGGCAACTAATGACTTCCCTGAGTTTAGAAATTTTATTTTATGGACATAAACTCCCAGAATCCCCCAGCCAGCATGGCCACCAAGATCCTATGACTCTACCAGTGTAGTTACACCAGAAGCAATTGTAGCAACAGCAGCAGCATTGAAACAAATGAAATCAAAAATGCAGTGATGATGGGGAAAATGAAGATGGAGACAAAGGGCTAATCCAGCTATTCTATGGATGTCTAAGCTTGGAGTTGGGGATGGGAGGAAAAACTATGGGAGAGCTGATGTGAAAAATTGGCTGTGACACAGGCAATTTTCCAAGACACCTTTCCTATAGTGCTTTGGGTCCAAGGATCTCCCCACACTGAAGCCTGCCTTTCATGGAACAGACAACTCAGCAGGAGGAAGCACTTGCCTCCTCCTCCTCTTTGCATGACCAGAGAGACTGGTCTACAAGTAGTTCCACAAGAAGTTTGCTAAGAGGATCCTGACATAGTAGTGGTGGTAGTGCAAAAATTTAACTTTTCCCACTCTTTGGTTGAAGGGCATATTTGGATGCAATCCAATCTGAGTTTAAATTCTATATAGGTTATTTACCTGAAGGTAGAGATCATGGCAATATCTTCATTATCATCAAATTGGTAATACTGGCTGGCTATCCTGTCAGCATCAAGAAGCTCCTTCCCATTCTTCCACAAGGAAATAACTGCAGAATCTTGGTTGATTAGTGATTTAGGAACACTGATAGAGCAATTAAATTTTATGTCCATATGTTCAGCAATTTGTATCCTTCCTGCTGTAGGATTAAACTTAATGGACCAAAGAGGGTGTGTTCCATCACCCTCAGGAGAAGTGAATGTATTAGCTTTTACCGTCCTGGACTCCATTGGACGTGCCGATGCATAGATTGTGGAAGTCTTATTTATCTCATCAAGAAGGGAGCGGGTTAATCGATGTACAGTCTTTGACTCCTCTGAAGGTGAACTTGATTTTGAGGATAATGACATGACCAACCTCTTTGAACCTTCAATAAGATCTGCAAATTAAGACATAAAGTTAAGATTTTTTGTTTTGCTCAAGATTGTCATCATGCAAAGCCTACCCAACTTCTTTTGTTGTCTGAGATACACCAGCAAATGGCACCTGTGCCCAGCAAATAACGTAGTATCTAAGCTAACTATGTGCACTGCAGTTTGACACCTCTTTAACTGCCTTGGCTTAATGTTACAGAATTTGTAATTCTATGAGATATTTAGTCTTCTCTGCCAGACTAATTCTGCAAAGTGGCAGCAGCCTTCGTCAAACAGTTCTGGCACATGTGACAGAGAGTCCCACAAGCCTGTCTCCTGCCTTCCTGGCATTAAAAATACAATAACAATTAAATATAGAGTAATGTAACTGTAGGGGCAGTGTGGCATAATGGTTTGAGCATTGGACTGTGACTCTGGAGATGAGGATTCGAATCCCCATTGGCTCATGGAAACCCACTGGGTGACCTTGTGTGAGTCACATACTCTCAGCCCCAGAAAACCCCGTGAAAGGTTCACTTTAAGGTTACTGAAAGTCAGAAATGACTTGAAGGCACACAACAACAAAAAGTTTATAGAGCTTAGAAAGGTATATATGAGAATCTTGAGCATGTAGGAAGAGGAAAAATTACTCAAATAGGAGTATGCAAACTGATCATGTAGCACCTTTGAAAATGAGTCTACGAAAGCTTAGCTACAGCCGCTTTCACTATGGAATTCAGGGAACTGTAGCTTGTTGTGGCACCAGAGCTCTGATTAGACGAGAAGATGTCACTTGACTGTTTTCCACACTTTCTAACTATTTCTTGGACCACCGTTATTTCATCATTCTGTGCATCATCGTAAAGACATCTTTCTGTTCATGTTCTTGCAACTGTCAATCAACCTTGACTTTCCATTCACAGCCTAACTACCCCACAATCTGGGAGCAGAGCCACGGTGACGAGATGTCCTCCTTTTCCAGGACACATCCTACATTTCAACCTTCTGTCCAAGAGGAATTTCAAAAATTTGAGCATGATTAATAAGCATACATTTACTTTCATATTACAGTGGTCCCTTGATATCTGCCGGGGGTTGGTTCCAGGACTCAAATACACACACACACACACACCTGTGGATAGCAAAATCTGTGGATGCTCAAGTCCCATTAGATACAATGCCATAGTAAAATGGTGTCCCTTATATAAAATGGCAAACTCAAGGTTTGCTTTTTGGAATGTATATATTTTTGAATATTTTCAAGCTGTGGATGCTTGAATTTGTGGATAAAAAAAATCCATGAATACAGAGGGCTGACTGTAGTGTGGTTTAGCTTTTATTTTGTAATGGCCTACATTTTTCTTGAATGTCCTACATTTTTCTGTGCCTTGTCCTCCTTTGCGATTAGGATATCTGATCACTTTGGGCAGAGCTTGTTCTCCAAAAGGAGACAGATGAGGAATGTTCCATACTAGATCTTGTTTTCTATATGGAAGAAAGGTTTTTTCTGGTGAAGCATTTAGTCATGTGAACTCCTGACATGCAGTCTAAAGTGATGCAATGCAGGTGCAGATTCAGCACTTTAACTGTGTCTTTGCTTTCCAAGAGTGATCAAAATGCAGTCTGTACGTCCATGCATCCCAGTCCACTCCTGTTTTTGAACTCCTGGGTCTGTCTTAAACTCTGTGAAGCCCCACAATATAATGCCCACAAAGTGCTGACAACCACAGTATGTAGCAGCAGAACTATTCAAACCTTACACTAGTCTCCAGCCCCCATCTGAATATTAGATGAAAATCCCAAAAGCATCTGGTCACATCTGAAAGTGTTTTTTTGGCAGTTTTTCAGCCAATAATCATGAGATATGCCTCACAAAAGGGGTACAGTTTCCCTCCCCTGGTTTACACTGAGTATAGACACACATGTTTGAGTGGCATGATGACACCAACGGGGAGAAAGTAGTTGAATATATAAACTCAGAGTCAGAGGTGTCCGATTACACCAGGCATCCCCAGGCTTGGCCCCTCCAGATGTTTTTAATTACAACCCCTATTAGCCCCAGCCAGCATACCTAAAGATCAAGTGTGATGGGAGTTACTATCAAAAACATCTCTAAGGCACCAGACTGATAGCTGTTTAAAAAATATCTTGATTCACATTTATAATGTCCAAATATTGTTTCCTCTTCTTATTTTCAATATTTTTTTCTTTGAAGAGATTAATGAAGTAATTATAAAATTCTTATTAATGTTTACTTGGTTTATACGGGTTAGTTTTCCTTCTTGAATATTAATGATTATTATTTTATCTTTTTCTTTCCTTATTTTTTTGTGCTAGCCATTTACCCAGTTTGTTCACGTGTTGAAAATATTGCTGTCCAGCATATTTAACTTTCTTTTCTATTTGTCCTGTCATTTCTAATGATAGGCATTTTTTATAAGGTTTTTATTTTATCGTGTATTTTTTATTTCAGGGGTTTTCCTGTCATCCTTGTTCTTTTTTCTTAATTTCATTTTCTATTTTTGGTGTTTTCTCTTTCATTTTATTCCCAACAGCTTCCAAATAAAACTGTAAGCCAACTCTTTTAAAAATTGGTTAAAATATACAGTATGCTCCAGAGACAGAACTCATCCCTGTGACATTACTAGCCATGCCTTCTTACGCAAAGTGTTGTGGGCTGCAA
The DNA here is from genome assembly GCF_019175285.1 of Sceloporus undulatus. Lineage (NCBI taxonomy): Eukaryota > Metazoa > Chordata > Lepidosauria > Squamata > Phrynosomatidae > Sceloporus > Sceloporus undulatus. The sequence goes on along the minus strand of NC_056522.1, from coordinate 23,980,410 downwards.
TGCGATGCAGGGAGGAACACCAAATCAAGAAAATGCCATATTCCACAAAACTGAAATGCCACATGCTGAGATATGCTTAATAATTAACTAGAATTTTGCCTGAACTTTGCCTTTGCAGAACTGTAAAATATTTCTAAAGGCTGTTCAAGGAGCATCATCCAACACTGTTTAAGTTTAAATAGCAAAATATTCCCATCAAGCATGAATGATTTCTCTGCAGTTAAAACAAAGCAGGCTATGAAAGAACAACTCCAGCAAGTTTAAATTAGCAAAAGATCTGCAAAAGAACAATGCTTCACATATATGGGGCCCATTTCTGGCTTACCCAAAGCAAACCCAGCAACTGCTAAATGCTTAGAACTTCCACGTTTCTCTCAGAACTGGGACTAAAAATAGATACAACTAAAACAATAATAATGGGTGGAACCTCATCAAAAGCTGCAGCCCAAGCTCTGACAGACATTTTTGCAAGGGTAGGGCGGCCTTTAGAAATCCTGACAGATGTTGGGATAAATTTCAAGTCCATGGTGGTCATACAACCCCTGCTAGAACATGGTGTACACCATCTTACTTTGGTCCAATACCATCACCAAATGGGTTGGTTGAGGAATTTAATGTGACACTAGGGTCTATGATATACAAGTTCATGAATGAATGTTCCAATGACTAAGGCTTGCTTCTACAGCAACTATTGTTTGCCTAAAGGTCTGTGTCACACCCACCCTTAGGTTATTCACCCTTTGAGCTCATCTATGGTCATAAAATGAAAGGGCCATTACAGCTTGTAGATAGTGGATGGGGGCTCTGCCTTCTTCAGAGACTACTATAATTGATTTTGTGACCAATCTGTCATGCAACAGACATGAATCTGATTTCAGCATCTCAGCCAGATCTTGAGATACCGTTTGCTGAAATCAGGAAGTGACATCGGACTGCTCACAGTGAAGATATTTGTTTTCAGTTCAATAAGTTGAGGAGCAAGAGTGGCCTGAAGGTGCTTTTTTATGATCAGGCTGAAGGTAGTAGCCTGGAGGATGTTAAACAACTTCCAAGGCTCAACCCTAAGCAGTGCAAACAATTCTCCCAACTGACAAGCAAGTTCACTGCCCTGTTTTCACCTGGCCAGGGATGTTTCCTAAATGTCTGCTAACTGACAGTATAGCTAATACATAGTATGGTGTATTTGCATGTATGTTTTAACTCTGTTCTTTCCTATGTTACAGAATGAAATCACAGCTGGTGTGGTTCCAATCTGAGATTTGGATGTGTGTGTGATAATGGCTCTCCCATTATTTGGGCAACACAGCTGAGGGCTATGGCCTTCCCTTTAGGTAAGCAAAGGATTAATGATGTGTTGGTTTTAAGTTAAATTTATTGGATTCAGCTCCTAAGAGAGAACTGCTCAGTGAGATGACAGCTTGTGGTAAAGTACCAAAGCTTCAAGATGTTTAAATCAACAGACAATCTGAAGGCACATACGCACACATAAGCACAGGTAAGAGCCAGTCTGATTTGAGTACTGGACTTGGACTGCAGGAGTCCAGGATCTCCATTCAGCCATGGAAACCCACCTTGGGCAAGTCACACTATCTCATCCTCAAGGCAAGGCAATGGCAAGTCCCCACTGTTTCTATGTATTCATTGGGTGGTATGATACCATACATGGACAAGTTGAGCGTGTAGGCTCTCTTTCTATTACTGGGGATCCTGAAAAATCCTTTTACTGGGGATTTTGCTCATGCAAACAGAGTACATGAGTTCATGTTTGTAGCTGTTGTGTACCTTCAACATGTTTCTGATTTATGACGAACCTAAGGCAAACCTACCACAGTGTTCTGGGGCTGAGAGTATATGACTCACCCAAAGCCACCCAGTGGGTTTCCATGGCTGAGCAGGAAATTGAACCCTGGTCTCCAGAGTCAAAGTTCAACACCAATACCACTACACTACACTGGACTTTTGTACATGCAGCTTTTGGCTGAACTTGCCGAGTGCGGACACAGGGTGTGATCTGCTCATCTTCTCCACTTGCTTCATTTTTGACTCCTGTTAAATTAAATGTAACTGTGTCTATATCATGATTCTACTAAAATTCAGCCTTCCTCTAAGTGATAGTGAGTGGGGAATTTCATTAAAAAGTAAGGGGGGGGATACAGTGGATGGTGACCTGGAACACTCCACACTGCCAGCACACTCCGTGCCTTATTTACTTCAATAGGAGAGACTGAAGCATAGATTTAGCACTCCCATAGAAATCAAATCAGCAGAAATATATTTAATATGGATTTGAAAGACATTCTAAGCAGAGGTGCCTGGTAGCTTCCATGCCATGGAGGTTCTAGCCACACTGCAGAAATAACCCAGTTCCACACTGCTTTAACTGCCATGTCTCAATGCTATGGAATTCTGGGAAATGTAGTCTGACAGATAATGCTAAATGCCTCACAAAACTACAGTTCCCAGAATTCTGTATCATTGAGCCATGGCAGTTAAGGTGGCATGAGACTGGATTATTCTGCAGGCCATGTGGTGCATCTGCTCAAATTTTAGTCCACACCTCAAGAGATCTATCCTTGGTGCTGAATTCTACCCCTCCCAAACAGGTTCGGCCCCTGGGATAACACCTTTCAAGTTCAGAGTACAGTGGGTCCTTGTTATCCACTGGGGTTTGGTTCCAGGACCCCGGGTGGATAACAAAATCCATGGATGCCCAAGTCCCATTAAATATAATGGAAAAGGGAAATGGTGTCTCTAATATAAAATGGGAAATCAAGGTTTGGTATTTGGAATTTATATTTTTAAAAATATATTTTCAAGACATGGATGCTTGAAACTGTAGATAAAAAAAATCCATGGATAAAGAGGGCTGACTGTAAAGCCCAGAGCAAATTCACAAAGCCACCAGCAATATTACTTTTTCAAAGCATAATGTTAAAACTTTATGTAGCTCTATGTTTGCTAAAAAATAATCTTCCAAATTAAGTTATCTTATAGCAGTTTTATTTGCTCATTAGAAGATGGCTTTCTGTAACCTTTAATTAAAATGGCAAATGACTTTCTGTTAAACAGTCCCTCCCTTTTTATATTCAAATTGCTGCCCAAGAGGATCAGAGGGTTCTTTCAAATGGGTTTACTAAAGGGTGCTTGTCTGGTAAACAGCAGTAGTCTCTTTCTCTAATCTAGGGCAGATTTCCCCCTTTCTCAAGGATGCAGAAGTGAAAATGAAGTAAATGTAGCTTTAATCCTCGTCTGTGCCATGTAACTTTTTCTTTTACAGACAAAAATATCTGAAACAAAAACTGCCCAATTGTATCTACTGCTTTTCACCATTGGCATTTCATTGTGTCCCAGCCAACGTAACATACATGGGAGTCCCATGCTGTTTTTTGGTGAAACATGATGCTGAGCAGCAGTCCAGACATATCCTGATTTTCAACAGGTTGACTCTATGGAGGAGGAATTGATTCAGTAATAAGCTATCCCTAACCCTACTTGGTCCTTAACTGATGCAAACCAGAATCATAGAACCAGAAGAGATCCAAAGGGCTATCCAGTCCAATTCCCTAACCATTCAGGAACACACAATCAAAGCACCCTTGATATATAGTCACCCAGCCTCTGTTTAAAAACCTCCAAGGAAGGAGACTCCAGCACTCTCCAAGGGAGTGTGTTCCACTATCAAGAAGTTGTTCTTAATGTTTGGGTGGAATCTCTTTTCCTCTAGTTTGAATCCATTGCTCCATGTCCTATTCTCTGGAGCAGCAGAAAACAAGCTTGCTCCCTCCTCAATATAACTTCTTTTCAAATACTTAAAAGGGGCTATCATATCACCTCTTAACCTCCTCTTCTCCAGGCTAAACTCCCCAGCTCCCTAAGTCTCTTCTCATAAGGCATGTTTTCCAGACCTTTCACCATTTTGGTTGCCCTCCTCTGGACATGCTCCAGCTTGTTAATATCCTTCTTGAATTGTTGTGTGCAGAGCAGCATGCAATATTCCAGGTGAGGTCTGAACAAAGCAGTCCTTAGTTGGTGCAGCAATTGCACTATCCCTAGCTCTATTGCTAAGCCTCAATATACAAGAACTCCTATGGGCTAGAAAATACTTTAGAATTCACTCAATGCAATATTTTTTTTAATCCACCTGTTTTTTTATTTTTAAAATCCATTAAAACCAAGATCATGAGGAGGACATGGATTCCCCTCATCTCTGATTTCACAAAAGGTTATTGTTGTGTGCCTACAAGTCATTTCTGACTTATGGCAACCCTAAGGTGACCCTATCACAGGGCTTTCTTGGCAAGATTTGATCAGAGAGGGCTGGGAGGCTTTCGGTCCCAAACCGAATTGGGAAGAGAGGGAATAGAAACTTTTATTTCCCTTGACTATTCTCACCCTAGAACTGGAAAGAACTAGAAAAGATCAACTAGAAAAGATCCTAAAACATAAAGATATACAACTGAGCAAGAAAGTGAGGATCGCACAACCCATTGTATTCCCTATTACCGTGTACAGATGTGAGAGCTGGACAGTGAAGAAAGCAGACAGGAAGAAAAGTAATTCACTTGAAATGTGGTGCTGGAGAAGAGTGCTGAGGATACTGTGGATGGCCAAGAAGACAAACAAATGGGTCCTAGAGCAGATCAAGCCAGAACTCTCTTTGGAAACAAAGATGATAAAGTTGAGGTTGTTGTACTTTAGCCACATCATGAGAAGACATGACTCATTGGAAAAGACAATAATGGTGGGAAAGGTGGGGGGGATATAGAAAGGAAGGAAGGCCACATGCCAGATGGATGGACTCTATTAGGAAGGTCACAGGCATGAATTTACAGAATCTAAGCAGAGCAGGTGAGCTAGTGTGGCACAGTGGTTGGAGTACTGGACTGCAACTCTGGAGAGCAAGGTCTGATTCCCAGCTCTGCCACAGAAATCTGCCGGTGAACTCGGGTTGGTCACACTCTCTCAGCCTCAGGGGAAGGCAGTGGCAAACCTTATCTGAACAAATCATGCCAAAAAAACCCCATGATAGGTTCATATTAGGGTCTCCATAAGTCCCAAATGACTTGAAGGCACACAACACCTACACACAATAAAATAGTAAGAGCTCAGCCACTGGGTGATTTGAGGCAAATCACACTCTCTCAGCCTCTGGGGAAGGCAATGGCAAACCTCCTCTGAACAGCTCTTGGCAAGAAAACTGCAGGATAGGTTCACTTTAGGGCCTTAGTCTCTTAGGGTTGAAGGTTTGCCTTAGGGGTTCGCCATGAGTTTGAAACTACTTGAAGGCACACAACACACACACAATAAAAAGCATCTGAGGAAGCAGACTGGAGTCTGTGAAAGCTGATGCTGCCAACTTCTTTCTTTCAGTTAGGCTCAAAGGTGCTACAAGATCTCTAATAGCTAATACCCCAGAGGACAGGATCAAGATTCAAAATGACCTGAATAGACTAGAAAGCTGGGCCAAAGCTAACAAAATGAAATTCAACACAGAGAAATGTAAGGTATTGCACTTAGGGCGGAAAAATAAAATGCACAGATATAGGATGGGTGACACCTGGCTGAATGAAACTACGTGTGAAAGGGATCTAGGAGTCCAAGTAGACCACAAGTTGAACATGAGTGAACAGTGTGATGCGGCAGCTAAAAAGGCCAATGCTATTTTAGGCTGCATCAATAGAAGTATAGTGTCTAGATCAAGAGAAGTAATAGTGCCACTGTATTCTGCTCTGGTCAGGCCCCACTTAGAATATTGTGTCCAGTTCTGGGCGCCACAATTCAGAAAGGACATTGAGAAACTGGAGCGTGTCCAAAGGAGGGCGACAAAAATGGTGAAGGGTCTGGAAACCATGCCCTATGAGGAACGACTTAGGGAGCTGGGGATGTTTAGCCTGGAGAAAAGAAGGTTAAGAGGTGATATGATCGCCCTGTATAAATATTTGAAGGGATGTCATATTGAAGAGGGAGCAAGCTTGTTTTCTGCTGCTCTAGAGAACAGGACCCGGAACAATGGATGCAAGCTCCAGGAAAAGAGATTCCACCTGAACATTAGGAGGAACTTCCTGACAGTTAGGGCTGTTCGACAGTGGAATGTACTCCCTCGGAGGGTGATAGAGTCTCCTTCCTTGGAGGTCTTTAAACAGAGGCTGGATGGCCATCTGTCAGGGACGCTTTGATTTGGATTTCCTGCATGGCAGGGGATTGGACTGGATGGCCCTAGTGGTCTCTTCCAACTCTATGATTCTATGATTCTATGATTCTATGTACTGATTCCACAGACTAACACAGCTAGGTCTTTGAATCCTAACACAATAAAACAGTACATAGAGAGATCTTGTAGCATCTTTGAGACTGAGTGAAAGAAAGAAGTTGGCAGCAGGAACTTTTGCAGACTTCAGTCAACTTCCTCAAGTGAATTCAATCAATAAAATTTAGCAATAAAACACTAAAACAATAAAACAGTGAGAGCCAATGTGGTGTAGTAGTTTGACAAATAAACCCCATGACAGGTTTACTCCAGGTCACTATGAGCAGCCACACAACACACAAGCAGAGCAGTGGAAGGCAGGGAGTCTTGGAGATGCCTCATCCACAGGGATTGCCCTAAACCCGGATCGACTGGAAGGCACCTGACAACAAGAACAATATTCTCACCCTGTGGATTAAAACGAAGACGGCATCCACAGTGGGGGGAAAATCCACTTTGACACCACTTTTGGCTGCCATGGCTCCATGCTATGGAATGCAGGCACTGTCCTTGTTTGTGGCACCAGAGCCCATCCGCACTGCAGAAAAAATCCAGTTTGGCACCCCTTTTCGTAGAATCATAGAATCCTAGAGTTGGAAGAGACCGCAAAGGCGCTCCAGTCCAACCCCATCCTGCCATGCAGGAACTCCGCTTGACACCCCTTTTGTAATAGAATTCTTTTAGAATGTAATTGACCAGGAGCCCCTGGGTCTGGTTTTAAATTAAATTCTAAAAGACATTTTCACTGCCATGGCTCCAGCCTCTGGGATCCTGGGCACTGAATTATTATTGTATGATTATTATTAATGTACTGTATATCTGTATGTCTGTCTATCTATCTATCTTTACATGGCACTTTACAGAGATTAATGAGTTAACCAGACCTTTCCTGCCCTGCTGCCACCACAAGCGACCATTCCCAGCATTCCATCGCATGGAACCTTGGCAGTGAAAGTGGGGTCGAAACGGATTCTTTCTCCAGTGTGGATGCAATAGGGTCCAGACAAAGAGAAGGGCTTTTCTTTTCTTTTATCCCCCCCCCCCCTTTACCTTCGGTGGAGAAAGAGGCCAAGAGCAGGAGCATCAGCCAGGACCGCAGCCCCTCCGGCTCTCCCATGGCTCTGGGGCACAAGTCCCAGCTGGGTCTGGGAGGTCTCCTGGGGCCCCAGATCCCCTCCGATCCTCCCAGCCTCGCCTTCCAAGAAGCCCCCGGCTGCGATGGCTGGAGTCTGGACCCAAACAAAAGTTCCAGGGAAAACTTTCGGAGGGAGGCGGGACGAAGGAGGGACGAGGGCAGAGGAGCCCCACCTCCATCTGGGGGTTGGGTTGGGGGCAGGAAGAGAGGAGTCCTTCTGGAAGAAGAAGAAGAAGAAGAAGAGAGGGTTCCTTCCATCAGCAGCCATCCTCCTTCTCCCCCCCTCCATCCCTATTTTCTTTTTAAAAAATATTAATTGTTAAACACTACAAACACAGAATAAACAAAAGAAAAGACATCTCACCACACATAAATCTACCTATAGATAGTACTGTATGATGATGATGATGATGATTGTTTATATAGCACCATAATTTTACATGGCACTTTACAGAGATTAATTAGTTCATTAGGCATGTCCCTGCCCTCAGGCTGACAACCTCATGGGCCCCTTGCAGGTGGCTGATTGTGCCCATACATTTCCCCCTTGTCCCTGGACACAGGTTGAGGGAGAGCCACATCTTAAAAGCCATCCTTTAAAATCCCTCTGGATAAGCCTGCCACAAGGGACTAGGATCATGGAGGACGAGGAGACATTGCCAAGGCTGCAGCCCACTGCAGAAAAAAATCCAGTTTGATACCACTTGAACTGCCCCTAGTTCAAGAGAGCTCTGGTGCCACAACAAACTATAAATCCCAGGATTGCATCGCATGGAGCCATGGCAGTTAAAGTGGTGTCAAACTGGATTATTTCTGCAGTGCAAATGCAGTCCTCAATTGGTAAAAAGGAGCTGTAGATGGAATCCAAATTCCTCATACCTCATTCCCCACAATTTGATCTTGGCCACTGTCCTAACACAAGGTGACCATGTGTCCTAACTACAAAGGAGGACAAAACACCACAAAATGTAGGATGACATTACAAAATAAAAGCTCAAAACTCATAGTAATATAAATTCATGTTCAAAATGGAGGACATTTTGGAATGCCTCCTGGATAGAAGGCTGAAATGGAGGACATGGCCTGGGAAAGGAGGACCTCTGGTCACCCTGTCCTGAGAAGCTTCTTGAAATGATGGCTTGCTCAGGGGACATTGTGTTGCTGCTGCTGTTGATGATGATGATGAAGTGTGCCTTGAAGTCATTTCCAACTTATGACAACCTTATCATGGGGGTTTCTTGGCATGATTTGTTCATGCTATTGCTTTCCTCTGACGCTGAGAGAGTGTCACTTGCTAAAGGTCATCGTTGGGTCTCCTTGATCTCCCAGAATCCTAGTCCAACACTCAAACTACAACACTCCCTCCATTGTAGGGAGCCAATTCCATATCTCTGGATGAAAAGTGGGATGAGCGTAGGCCACCCCATGGCTCTCAATAGAGGAAATCTTCTCTTTCAGGAAATACAATAGAAAATAAAGTAATGACATGGGTGGCAACTTGAAAACATCAACAGATTTATGATGGTTTTGTTTTCATTTTCTCCCTCTGTCTCTCATACACATACACAGATCCAAAGGCCATTGATAGGCAAGCCAGGGACAACTCTACCGCAAGGTAAACATTTGTACAAGGTGTGTGTTCTTTCTTCATTGGACTTTGAATGCATTTTGGAACTGAGTGTTGAAAATGGCACAGAAATGTGTTCCATTGACTTGCAGGCCTTTTTGACTCAGAGTGTTTGTATTTTTCTATACTTTTTTCTCCTCCCTGTATACAGGTTGAGAGCTAGCATGATATAATGTTTTTGGCATAGGACTCTGGAGATCAGGGTTTGGGCTTGGAAACCTACAAGCCAACCTACAGGATGACTTTGGGCAAGTCATGTCCTCTCAGCCCCAGAAAAACCCCATCATAGGTCCACCTTATAAGCCAGAAACAACTTGAAGGCACACAACAGCAACATCATACAGACTGAGTATTCCTTATCTCAAATTCCAAAATGTGAAATATAGTCAGTCCTCTATATCCACAGATCCAACCATCCACAGCTTGAAAATATTTTTAAAATATTTAAATTCCAAAAAGCAAACCTTGACCTTGCCATTTTTTAATCAGAGACACCATTGTATTTAATGGGACTTGAGCATCCATGGATTTTAGTATCCACGAGGGGTCCTGGAAACAAACCCCAGTAGAAATCAAGGGCCCACTATACTCCAAAATCCAAAAATGTCCACATGGGTGGTTCAGATAGTGACACCTTTGCTTTCTGATGGTTCAGTGTACACAAACTTTGATTCTTGCACAACTTTCTTAAAAATATTCTGTGTAAAATTACCTTCAGGCTATATGTATAAAGTGTATATGAAACATAAATGAATTTCACGTTTAGATTTGGGTTCCATCTCTAAGATATCTCATCATGTATATCCAAATACTGGTATATGCATGAATGCGTGTGCTGAAAAGAGTGATCTTAACATATAATGGTTGGTGCTTGAATTATAGGTAGGTTTATCTTTTTTATGGTCTCTATTCCTGAAGGAGCCATGAGGTTTGTCACCCAGGGTCATCGGTGGGTTTCCTTTACCTGAATGGGAATTTGAACCCCTATTTCCTAGAATCCTAGTCTAAGACTGAAACCATTACAGTGGGGCCTTGGTATCCGCTGGGGTTTGGCCTCAATCCTAACAAATATGTTGTGTCTTAAGCTTTCACAAATTCCCATCCCTTTCCTTAGGTACCTTATGCTATAACTAATTTTGCAGTCTTTAAGGTGCCACAAGACTGGCCCCCCCAGCAGATAAATACAGTTAGCCCTCTTAAAAGCACATTTGAGTGTGTAGTGCCATCTAGAAATAAAATGCCTTTCAAAATAATAATAAAGGGGAGAAGAAAACTAGCAAATTGTTCTCAGATGCCACTAACTAATGCTTTTCAGTATGTGGCCCAAGCTGTACTACTGGCAATGTACTGATTTTTTGCTTTGCTTTTTTAGCCGTTGCAGACTTTTAACATCTTGAAGCAATCACCAGCTAAGAGAAGGCACGCGAGTCTAGCAGCTAAGGGGCAACCTAGACGTGACAGCAGCAGAAATGGACTGCCTCCAGTTTCCTCTGAAACAAGACCGGGGGGGGGGGGTTAAATTTAAAATGAAGAATGGCAACACAGAAGAGGATGTGTGTGTATGCTTTGCTGCATAAATTGGAGCAGCAAAGGTCCCTTGTCCACTGTACCACGTCAAGGTTCATTTGTAGTACATCAAGGCTGCCAAGTTACTTTGGCACATGAGGCAGAAAATCTCACAAGCACCACCCTGGCAGTAAAAATACAATAGGCGAAAATTAAATGTGTAACAGTTTTCTACTCTTTCACAACTCCAGAAATCTACTGCCTGAGGGGCCCATCCCACTTTGCCAAATGGTAGGGCTGGCCCTGGGGGTTGTACTTCCCCACCCCAATGAAATGGCTAAGCTATTTTTCTCTCCCATCATAAAGGGGGAAACAGCTCTGGAGAAAGCAGCTTCAGCTGGAATAGGGCCACTGGGGGAAAATATAGCTGCACCTCCAGAGTTTGGGAAAGTTGCATTTATTAGATATAGCTCCTAGATTCTCCCAGCCTTCATGGCCAGCAGCCACACTATCTGGAAGATTCTTGGAGTTGTCATCTAAAAAAACAAACTGAGGAAAAAAAACCTTTTCCAAACTCTGCTCTTACTCATATCATTCTTGCATTCCCTTCCCAATTTTATATAAAAATAGGAGGTGACCTGATTCTGACCTGTGGGTCATACTGCTAGAATATCGATATGAAAATAAAATAAAGAACAGCATTTATATAGAAACAAACCTGGAAAACATTTCTTCATTGTTGCTCTGCTTTCCTATGGGTACAATTCTTTTTTGGGGTTGCTCTTCAGCTCCAAATGGTCTTGGATGAAGCCAATTTTCTTGATCCATTTCAATCAGGCTTCAGGACAGGATATGGGGTGGAGACTGCCATGGTTGCTTTAACTGATGACCTTCATCAAGGCATTGACAGAGGGAGCGTGACCCTGTTGGTGCTTCTAGACCTCTCAGCAGCTTTTGATACAATAGACCATGACATCCTCCTAGAACGCCTGAGAGAGTTAGGAATTGGAGGTACTGTTTTGCAGTGATTCTGCTCCTTCCTCTCGGGCAGGTTCCAGAGGGTGATGCTCGGGGACAGTCGCTCTTCAAAAACAGAGCTTAATTGTGGTGTCCCTCAAGGCGCCATCCAGTTCCCGATGCTATTTAACATCTATATGAAGCAGCTGGGAGAAATCAACCGTGGTTATGGGGCTGGGTGTTATCAGTATGCTGATGACGGACAGGTTGCTTACCTGTAACGGTATTTCTTCGAGTGGTCATCTGCGAATACATACAAATGGGTTTCACTGCGCCTGCGCAGTGCTGCTCGGAACCTACTGGAATCACTGGGCAGAGTTTACTCTGCAACATATTGAAACTTTTTGGCGGTAACTCCGCCCACCCGTTATAAGGCCCCTGCCTTCCCGCTCTTTTCCCCAGTTCCGCAATTTTTCCGCCAAGCAGGCGATGGAAAGAGCCAATGTGAGCAGGACACTGAGGGGACGGACGGGTGGGATTTGTATGTATTCGCAGATGACCACTCGAAGAAATACTGTTACAGGTAAGCAACCTGTCCTTCTTCTTCGTGGTCTCTGCGAATCATACAAATGGGTTTAGACTGACAAGCTAAGGTATACGGCGGAGGGAGTGTCCTGAAACCAAAGCTATGGTAAACCAAAGGTATATTTATTACAATAAACACCTTGAACCATAAAGAGTCAGTCTCTTTGTTCATGCACAAAACAATATAGCAGCAATTTTGCTAAACCTGAGGAGGGAACAGAGGTCATGCAAGACCGATCCCATAGACTTGTGCAAATCAACATTCAACAATTGTAAACAGTGTCAACTGTACAAGTGTAGTAAACACAAAACATAGTAGTGCAATCAATGCAACCCTGAAACCAACACAGCCCTCCCGAAAGCTGCGTCTCGGATGGCCCTGGTGTCCAACCTGTAATGCTTGATGAAAGTCAGAGGTTGGGACCAGACAGCAGCTTTGCAGACATCCTCCAAGGGGATCCCCGACAGGAATGCGGAGGATGCTGCCATTGACCTTGTGGAATGGGACCGAACCCTGCCAGGGAGAGGCTTGCCTAACAGTTCATAGCAGAGGTGGATGGTACCAGCCACCCATTTGGACAACCTCTGCGCAGACACAGGCAACCCTTTTTTCGGTTCCGAGTAGCATTGGAAAAGTCTCTCGGACCGACTGGAGGCAGCAGTTCTGTCCAGGTAGAAGGCCAGCGCTCTCCTGACATCAAGAGAGTGCAGGCGTCTCTCCTCATCCGACGTCGGGTTGGATGCGAGAGTAGGCAACACAATGTCTTGGCACATGTGGAAAGCAGACACAACCTTAGGCAAGAAGGTAATGTCCGTACGGAGGACCACTTTGTCCTTGTGGAACCTCAGGAATGGTTGGTCCCTCCGTAAGGCACAGAGTTCGCCCGCACGGCGGGCAGAGGTGATGGCCACAAGAAAGGCGGTTTTCCAAGTCAATAGTCTCAAGTCCGCTGTGGCCATCGGTTCAAAAGGCTTGGATTGGAGGGCGGACAGTACCGACTCCAAACTCCAAGCCGGCGTCGGTGCCGACACAGGAGGGTAAAGGTTGGCACAACCTTTCAGAAACCCCTTCACCAAAGGATCTTTGAAGAAAGAAACCCTCCCCCCCGAACTGATATTTGGCACAAATGGCAGACAGGTAGCATTTGATGGATGTGAGGGACAACCCACCATCCAAAAGTGCCATCAAAAACTCCAGCACCACTGGAGTGGACACCTGTGCAGGAGACAAGCCCTTCTGGTCAAGGAAGAGGCAAAATCTCTTCCATTTCAGGGCATAGGACCGCTGGGTGGAAGGTTTCCTCGCAGCCAGGATCACCGCCCTCACTGCCTCCGGTAGGGTCGTCAGGGCTGGATCTTCCAGGCCACCAGCGGCAGGCTCTCGATGTCGGGGTGGAGAATCCGTCCGTCCTGGATCGACAGCAGGTCCGGACGAGGGTCGAGACGGAGGAAGCATCTCCTGGAGAGGTGGAGAAGGGATGCGAACCACGGCTGTCTCGGCCACCACGGGGTGATGAGGATCGCATGCGAGCGGTCTGTTGTCATCTTGGACACCACCCTGATGATGAGGGGGAACGGAGGGAAGGCGTAGAGAAGCTCCCCCGTCCAGAGGAAAGCGAATGCGTCTCCGAGGGATCCGTCCAATCGCTTCCTTGAGCAGAACTGGGGACAGTGGCTGTTCCACCTGGTCGCGAAGAGGTCGATCCGGGGGGGTTCCCCACCGACCGAAGAGATCGCTGACCGTCTCGGGATGGAGCCTCCACTCGTGGCACACCGAAGGGGATCTGCTGAGGCGATCCGCCAGCTCGTTGTTCTCCCCGGGAAGGTGAATCGCCTGGAGGAGGACGCGCCTCTGGATGCACCAATCCCAGATGCGGAGCGTGAGATTGAGCAGGGTCCTGGACCTGGTACCACCTTGTTTGTTGATGTAGTACATCACGGTGGTATTGTCCGTCCTGAGGAGGACCACTCTCCCTGAGACAGCAAACTCGAACGCCCTCAAAGCCTTCTCCACTGCAAGCATCTCCAAGGCGTTGATGTGGAGGAGCTTGTCCTGTGCAGACCACCTGTCCTTGACGACGAGGTCGAGCAGGTGGGCGCCCCATCCCTCCAGGGATGCATCCGTTGTCAGAGTCAGTTGTGCCTGGGGCTGGTGGAAAGGCATCCCAGTGCAAACGTTGGAGCTGTCTAGCCACCACCTGAGGGAGGAGGCCACCGGTCTCGGTACCGTGAGCCACTTTGAAGGCGGGTCCTCCAACGGAGAGAAGACGGAGAGGAACCAGGATTGGAGAGGTCGAAGACGAAGTCTTGCCCAGGGGGTAACGAAGGTCGTCGATGCCATGTGGCCCAGGGCGACTTGGACGTCTCTGGCTCTCACCCCTCTGTGGGAGATGCACGGCCTGAGGGACGTTGTCAGGGCCTGAAAGCGGTCCGGAGGGAGAAAGGCCAAGCAGTTCTCGGAGTCGAGGATGGCCCCGATGAACTTGACCTGTCTGGTCGGCGTGAAGTGGGACTTTTCCCTGTTGACGACCAGCCCGAGGGAGTCCAAGAGGTGCAAGGCGAATGAGACTGCTTCTTGCAGCTCGTCTTGGGATTCGGCTGCAAACAGCCAGTCGTCCAGGTAGGGAAAGACCATGAAGCCCTTCTGATGAAGGTATGCCACCACCGGTGCCATGCACTTCGTGAAGACTCGTGGAGCCGTGGCCAAGCCGAAAGGAAGCACGTTGTAGTGGTACGCGGTGGAGCCGACAGCGAAGGCGAGGAATCTCCGGTGGGACTCTCGAATCCCAACGTGGAAATAGGCGTCCTTCAGGTCGACGGTTGCGAACCACAAGCCCTGGTGGAGCAAAGGCAAAATGGAAGCCAAGGTTACCATCCGGAAGCGACGGTAATCAAGAAACAAGTTCAACTGTCTCAAGTCCAGGATGGGCCTGATGCCCCCATCCGATTTCGGTACCGTAAAGTACCTGGAGAAAAAGGCCCGGGAACACAGATCGGGCGGCAAGGGGGAAATTGCCCCTTTGCTGAGCAAGGTGCGCACTTCGTCGAGAAGGGTGTCCGAGGGGGGAGTGGACATGAAGGCTCCAGTTGGAGGGAGCTCCTGGAACTCGAGGGCATAACCCCTACGGACGATGTCGAGAACCCACGAGTCCGATGTTATCGAGGCCCAGATGTTAAAATAGGGCCTCAAAATGTCCAAAAAGAACGGGGGAGAAGAAGAGACGAAGCGCGCTGCGTCTCTTCAGGTTCTCTTCTTCCCCTGGTCGGTGTCCTGCCGGCGGGACTTGCGGTACCGGGGCGGGAAGTTGCGACGGCCAGAGGAGGAGGAAGACTGCGAGGGGAAGCGCTGTCTCTGGGAGCCCTGCTGGGACTGCCGATCCCGAGGAAAGGTCCCCTGTGACTGACCTTGCGGCTGCCACGGGCGCTGACGCTTCCGGTACGGAGAGGCCGGTGCTGAGGACATGCCATGCTTCCTTGCCGCCGCCTTCATCCTGAACTTGCGGTTCAGGCGGTCGTCGGTCTCGGCGTGGAAGAGCCCGGTCCCGTCGAGCGGCATGTCTTCGATGGCTTGTCTGACCGTGGGGTTGAGGTCAGAAGCCCTCAACCAGGCATGGCGCCTCAATGCCATGGATGCTGACATGGCTCTCCCCGAACAGTCCGCCACATTCCTGGAGGTGGTGATGAGCCAACTCCCAATAGAATGGGCCTCGTCCCTGATTTCAACCAGCTGCCTCTGGATGTCATCTGGGACGTCTGGGATGAGGGGGGAGATTCTCTCCATGAGGGTCTGAACGTAGGCCCCCATGCAGGCGGTGTAGTTGGCAGCCTTGACCCCCAGGGCCGATGCCGAGTATGCCTTCTTGGCCAGTCCATCTACCTTCTTCGCCTCCCGGTCGACAGGAGAGGTGGCCTGCTTCGGGACGAAGCTGTGCTGGGCTCCCTCGACAATCGCAGAGTTGGGCCTCGGGTGGTCGGCCAACCAGGGACAGCTCGCCGGAGGAACCCTGTAGAGCGTCTGGACCTTACGGGAGGGTGCCGAGAGGGTGGCCGGGGACTCCCAGGATCTCTTCACTATGGTCTGGAGTGAAGGCAGGAGAGGCAGGCAAGGCGGGGTGGGCACTCGTCCATGCACCCGACGTTCCACCGGATCCTCCGCGTCGTCCTCTGGCGAGACGAGCTCGATGTCGAGAGCTCTCGCCATCTTGACGACGTGCTCGGTGAAAGACCGGACGTCATCGGACGGGGAAGACGGCTCCGGATCATGCATCCTCTGCGGGGAGACCGAAACCGAGAGGACGTCGTCGTCGGAGGGGACTTCAGACGGGAGAAGAGGTTCATCGTCTGAGTCGAGGTCCGAGGAGAGGGGTTCTGTCACCCTGACTTGGGATCTCGGCCGAGATGGGGTGACGTCCACCGACGACCTCGAACGCCTGCGGGGTGGAGACGGGGGCCTCTCAGAGACCGAAGCGGTCGGGACTGATCTGGACTGGGTGCCTTGATCAGCCGGATGGGGGTTCAGTCTGGTGAACTCTCTCATGGCCTTATCCTCTGAGACCGATAGATAGTAACGGCCAGACTGAGGATCAAAAAACAGGTCTGGCATCTCCTGTCCACGGGGCTGATCCTCCTCGTTGACAGACCCTGGGGGAGAAGGCGACTGCCGTCCTGATGGAAGGAGGGGAACGGTCTCTTCCATCCCGTGTGCGAAGTCTACAGTCGGCAAAGGCGTGTCCGGTGTCGGGGACCGCCGTACCTCCGGTGCAGGCTCTGGATCGCGTGGAGTTGCCGCATGGGAAGCGCGGCCCTGCTTTGAAGGGGAGCGCTGTTTGTCCTTCGCCTTCGGCACATTAGTGGACCGATCCTTAGAAGGCTTGGCCTTTTTTGGAGCGGGCTCACGGCTAGACTTTTCATGGCCTCTCTTCTTCCCCGACTTTGGGGTCTCATCTGCCGGGAAGAAGGGGTTGTCCGGAAGGTCTAGGAGGACAGCGGCCGCCGCCGATGAGGAAGGCCTTGGAGACCTTGCCCCTGTAGGAGGTCCAGCCGGATCCTTAGGTTTCGGGGCATGGTGAGACGCCTTGGACGCCTTGGAGGATGCAGGCGAGACCAAGTGGCCCTCAGCCACGGAGCCCTTTTTCGGGCGCGAGCCTTCCTTCGGGCGCGAACCCTCCGATTTCGACGGCGGCTTGGAGGACGGCTCGGAACCCTCAGTCCCCGACGTTTTGTGGGGGCGCTTGGAGGGCTTGTCGGTGGCACTGGGCGGTTTGGAGCCACGGGCCACATCGGAGGTGGTAGAAGGGGTCCCGGCCGGGACGCACACCACACTAGGGATAGCGGCTCTCCCAGATCCCACACTGGAGACGCTGGCTCGGGAAGATGAGGCGGCGGGAGCCGCGGGCGGCAAAGATGATGACCGCGAGCCTCCCTCCTGCACCCTTCCCAGGGCAATCGCTGAAGTAAGCCGGGACTCACGGTTCTTCCGCGCCTGGGAAGAGAGGGACCTGCAGAGCGGGCATGCCTTGGTGTCGTGGTCCTTGCCCAGGCACAGCAGGCAGGAGGAGTGCGGGTCTTGGACGGGCACCTTGCCTCCGCAAATGTCGCACTTCTTGAAGGGTGCAGGCATTTCCGAAATCGTCAAAGCCAGAGGAGATCCAAAAACGAGGTCAAACAGTCCAAAAGTCCGAAGTTACCAGGGGCGGGAGACAAAGAATGGTCAAAAAACAGTCCGAGGTCAAAAAGCGAAAGTGATTCCAAGCAAGCAAAGCAAGCGAAAGTTCCTCTGAAGCAGCTAGCGCGGCGGAAAAAAGGAACTGGGGAAAAGAGCGGGAAGGCAGGGGCCTTATAACGGGTGGGCGGAGTTACCGCCAAAAAGTTTCAATATGTTGCAGAGTAAACTCTGCCCAGTGATTCCAGTAGGTTCCGAGCAGCACTGCGCAGGCGCAGTGAAACCCATTTGTATGATTCGCAGAGACCACGAAGAAGAAACCCAAATAAATGACAGATGGCATCTCTCCCCTCAGCCAGTGTCTTCAAGCAGTAATGAATTGGATGAGGGAAAACAAGCTCAATGAATCCAGACAAAATGGAGGTACTTACGGTAGGGGCCCCCAAACCAAGTATTGGGCTGCAACCTCCTGTCTTAGAGGGGCTCACACTCTCCTCGAAGGACTGTGTTCACAGTCTGGGCTGCTTCTTGACCCGTCTCTTCAGATGAAGAATCAGGTGAATGTGACGGTCAAAAGTATCTGTTATCAGCTTTGGCTGATATGCCAGCTGTGCCCTTTCCTGGAACGGGGTGACCTCGAAACTGTAGTACATGTGCTGGTAACCTCAAGACTTGATTTTTGCAATGCCCTCTACATGGGGCTACCCTTGTGCCTAGTCCGGAAACTCCAATTGGTACAGAATATGGCAGCCAGGTTAGTCACAGGAACAGCAAGGAGTGACCATATAACACCAATATTGAAGTCACTCCACTAGCTGCCTATTAGTTTCCAGGCACAGTACAAGGTGTTGGTTATCACCTTTAAAGCCCTAGATGGCTTGGGCCCAACCTATCTAAGAGATCCCCTGCTTCCATACAATCCGCCCCATACACTCAAGTCCTCTGGGAGGAATTTACTACAGCCCTTAAAGACCAGGTTGACGGCGACCTCCCAGAGGACATTTTCTGCAGCCGCTCCCAACTTATGGAATGGCCTGCCAGACAAGATCTGTCAAATTACCAATCTAGAGAGCTTTTAAAAAGCCACTAAGATGGATATCTTCTGGCAGGCCTTTCCGGAATAAACACTCGGCCACAAATATGACTTCCCATCTACTGAACTCTGCCCATGATGACTATTATTTGGATTATTCGGATTTTAGTATGTAGTGTTTAATCTTATTTTAAGGGGGGGTCACTATGTATATATGTATGTATTTTAACTTGTTGTACGCCACTTTGACTGCCTGGCAAAAAGTGGGATATAAATTTAAAAAAAATATTTATTATTTTAAAAAACATAAAAACCTTATTTTAAAGTTCTACAGATGTGGGGTCAGGAAATATGGCTTGAAGCCAATGAGCTGATACTTTTTTTTTTTAAAGTCACTACCTTTCAGTGCATGTGGGTTGTCTATTTGATTTTTGCTTAAATCCAGTGGCTTCTAACCTGAGAGCCAGCATGGTGTAGTGGTTTGAGCATTGGACTATGAATCAAGAACAGGGTTCAAATCCCTGCTTGGCCATGGAAACCCACTGGGTGGTCTTGGGCAAATCACACTCTCTCAGCCTCTGAGGATGGCAGTGGCAAACCTGGCAAGAAAATGCTGTTATAGGTTTGCCTTAGGGTAACCATAAGTTGAAAACAATTTGAAGGCATACAAGAACAACAGATCACAAACATTTGCTCATAATGATCTAGCCACAGGGAATATTTCCCACATTGACTTGCCTATGAAGGAGTCCCTATATGCACAGCATTATCTTTGCGCCTGACTTCAGGACAGGCAGCATCTTGTTCAAGGCTGGAATCCAGCCATATACCTTATGAATTGAAGTCTGAAAGAAAATACCTCAAGCAGGTGTAAAGGGCATTTCATAAGAAAATACAGAAAAGTTTGAGCTCCATATTCCCACTCTATTTTTTTTAATGCAAAGGGGTGGAATGAAAGGGTACAATAAGTATTGTTATTTGGTGTCACACAACTACACTTTATAGTTCAGCCCTAATGCATATAACTGAGGTTGGCAGCAACTGGGGTAATTCCATTTGATGCAGTAGAATGAAAGAATATATGTACCATACATGGATGCCAGTGCGCAGGGCAGAGGATCCATTTTAGAAGGGAAAAGGTGAAAAGGGGGGTCTCTAACAGTACTACCATTGCTGAGTTTTCTAGCAGTTAAGTTCAGTAACAGTTAGCAAATGAGGAGCCTCAGGGAATCCAGTCTTGGCATAATAATAACAATAATAACAATAATTTATATTTCCCGCCTCTCCCTACGGATCGAGGCGGGATTACAGCAGAATAAAATTGCAATAAGCAATAGAGCATAGGGCATGTGTGGGTCATGTGTTGGTCAACCCTGGTCTCTCTGTTGAGATTAGAAAACTAGCAAAGCTAGCTGGCGAAGAACTGATCTTCTGATTGTGGAATGTTAAGCTTCTGAGGGTCCTTAAGAATTTCCTGGAATACAGTTTGGAAAGAAGAAATCAATTCCAGCTTTAGACACAGGAGGAGGAAAGCAAACACTCTGATACCCAAGCAAGTCAACCATATGCAAATAAACATAACCAGTTTAACCCTAAGGCAAAGAAAGAAAGAAAGAAAGCAGGAAGCACTGGCTTTTGGTCTTCCTCCATGGGTTATGTTTGCTTATCACTTTGCCCTTATCTTCTAAATGTTTCTTAGGATTTTGAGGAGGAGGAGCAAGAGGAAATGAACAGGGAGAGAGGATGATAAGATAAACATTGACCTAAGATGCCTTTCTTTTTTCTCTCCCTGTCTCTAGGGAAGAAGTAGGGAAGCATTGTCTTGTGGAGCACTTAATTCCCTCTGGAATAATCTTGTTGTGTGCCTTCAAGTAATTTCTTACTTGTGACCCTAAGGCAAATGTGTGTGTGTGGGGGGGGGGGGGGGAGGTGTCCTGGCAGGCTTCTTCAGAGGAGGTTTGCCATTGGCATCCTCTGAATTTGAGAGGGTGTGACTTGCGCAAGATCACCCTATAGGTTTTTAAACTGTCTACACCACACTACTTTCTTCTTTCCTGTCTTTACTTCCCCTACCTTCCCACATATCAAGTTGACATGGGAGGGTCTAGAAAGGCCAGGTATCCTATTTCACACACAGGACAGTCCTCCACTGGGTTTAAAAGACTGCCAAATAACTGTTTTCCAATCCAAGTCTAATTGAGAGTATCATGAGGAGGAAGGGAGAGCAGAAGATCTCCTGAAGTTGCCCATCCATAGTTAAGACCTGGATAGCCAACTTAGGGGGTTATCTGGTCAGCCTTCCTCAGCATGGAGACACATATTTTATATTATTATTATTATTATTAAACCACCTTTTTCCATATGGAACCTCACTGCCTGTGCCAAAGGACAATATTGCATCCCCTCTCTATCCCACATTGAGAAGCTGACAGTTCAATCATTCTTCATTCAACACCACTGGTGTAGCACAGCCAGGATTTGCAAGATGTCTTCATTATCAATGATAATAACATCATATGGCACTCATTTAAGAGTACCTTTTGTTGTGAGCTATTACAGTTATTATGGGATGGTGAAATCATAATCTTGAAGGAGCAATTAAGATCCATTAACTTTACAAAACACCTGTTCCACGTGGGAAAACTATAGCGTAAATTTCTTGATATGGGTAGAAAAAAACAGCATTTATTGATTTTCTTTTGGGGATGTGGCTATGGGGACTGTTTCAAGAAGCATTTGCGATTCAAAATTCACTGACAGTTTTTTCAACACTAGCATCAACAGAGCGTCTTTCACTACATCTGGGACAGGAGGGGCATGTGGCCACAGGGCAAGTCGTATAGCATATCTATGTCTTACAGTGGAGGAAAATAGCTGAAGAGGAACAGCTAATGGGATATCTTCTTTGCCTCCTACATCTGACATTTGAGGTGATTGCTTTATACTGCCTAATAGGGCTATCCCTAATTAACCTATTTTGCTTGTGAGATAAAGTTTGTATTGTTAAGATGCGAAAGTATGTGTGGGGTGAACAAACATTTTCTCTAGGTCTTCCTCCTGGCCTTTGTATTTATATCTTGATTAAACCTGTGCTCCATTCATCTCTTTCTCTAAAAGACTGGACACTAGAGCCCTAATCTATCCCAAACAAGCCATACTTGTTAGTATGATAAAAATGGGAACCCTCTGTAAGCATTTCCAGTTAAGTCCCAGATTAATAAGGAATCTCATTGTATTAACACATCCTTTTTTAAAAGTGTGATTTTTGTGCAAGTGACTTCAACGTTTGACCATGCTTTTCTAATAGTGGGTTGCAACACAGTTCTGCAATCATGAAGGTAAATGCTGGTTGCCTGATACCTAGTGACCCCCAAATGGACATGCAATAATAATTATTTTTTCCTTTACTTATTTTTTTTGTTTAATATCTTTAACGTCTTTAATGTTTTTATACTATTACTGTCTAATTCTGTTTTAGTACTGGGAATCGTGGGGGGGGGTAGGTCTAGGGTTTGATTTTTTAAAAACTCTATTGTAATTTGATGTATTTTATTGTTGTAACCCGCCCAGATTCTTCGTGATTGGGCGAGCTAGAAATAAATTATTATTATTATTTAAACAAATGTCTAAAGCCACAGGCAGTTGTAACTGACACCAGAGTCTCAAAAGCCGGCTTACCATCCTGAGAAGAGATCTGAAAGTCTGATGGTTAGAAAGAGCTAACAAATCTGGAATGTTTTTATTTGATGGCAAGGGATTTCGACTCTGAAACTAACACCATTTGTCCACTCCTTTATTGCAGAATCCAAACCATTGCTTCCCAGTGTGTACTCCAGTCCCTCCCGTATTTGGTTTGGGGCTATTTTTCTGAGTTTTAATGCGATTGCAGCACCTGCCTTTCATGTGTGAACAGGCAAAGTGATACTTACACACCCAAAATGAAAAGAAAGAGAGAGGGAGTTTTGTAATTTGCTGTAGTTTCCAGACCTCCACAATAGCTTGTTCAGTGTTGAGCATTGATACATGTTACATGATACAATAAAGCATAAGCTTTATTGGTGGTAAATGATACAGCAAATGATATATAGCAGAAAAGCATTCCATCCCTTTTGTTGATGGGACCCATCACCCCCATATAGCCAATGGCAGAAATGGGTCCCTAAACAACTAATTCTATCCAGACTTCCCAAAATGTTGATCATATTCCCCCATGGTTAGCTATAGGGGGCCATATATGAGGTGCACCCCATAGCCCCAGTGTGAGAGGATGGTATCCCAGGGGTGATATAGTATAAAAATAAATAAAAGAAAATAGAAGTGGACAAGCATGGCATATCTTCCCTTACACATACCCCCAGCCAGGAGAACTGTCTAAGTACATTAGTAACAGAGGAAAATTAACTTCCCCAGTTTGTTTGCAGCTGTCATATATTTTCCCAGCTTCAAACTGCCAATCTATTAAGGCAATAAAATGCCAATGCCAATCTATTAATGCAATAAAATGCAATTTATTAATGCAATAAAATTATCCTACAAAGTCAGTAATACAATCTAACTAGTGATTCTGCATAGTTGTGAACATTTGGCTGTGATGGCAACAAGGACTCCAAAACCCATCTGCCTGGTGACAGAAGCCCAACTCACTAGAGAGAGAGAGATGATGGAAGGGGAGGGATGGGTCAATGCCCAATATTGTGCATTGGTTGTCCAGTATTTCTACTACCACAGCTATTGTCGTTCATAACCCTGATGACACAGAGTCATGGTGTCATAAAGTTGGAAGGGATTGTCTCTCTGTCTGACCCCCTGCCATGCAAGAATATATAACTAAAGTACTTCCTGAACTCTACCTTTCCAACATCTGTTTAAAGACCTCCAAATAAGGGGAGGCTGCCACCTGTGAGGCAGTCTGTTCTGCTGTTAAATAGTTCTTACAGTAAAAACATTCTTCGAAAGGTTTAAGTGGAATCTTTTCTTATAATTTAAATCCATTTATTCATTTGATCTGGTTTTAATTTTTTGATCATTTAATCTCTTTTTAACTTTTCAATTTTTTGAGTTTTTAACTGTATGTTTTTTAATCTGTGGTAAGACGCTTTGAGTCCCAAACTGGGAAAAAGAAAAAGGCAGGATAGAAACAATGATATAGCCAAATTTAGGTCCAAAACACACTGCAGAAACAAACAATCCAGTTTGAGACCACTTGAACTGCCCCTGGCTGTGCTATGGAATCCTGGAAAGTGTAGTTCATTGTGGTACCAGAGCTCTGTGACAAAGAAGGCTAAAAGTCTCACAAAACTACAGTTCCTAGAATTCCCTAGCACTGAGCCAGGTCAGTTAAAGCAGTCCCATACTGGATTATTTCTGCAGTGTGCTTTGGACCAGTGTCACTATTACTTTCCTTGATTTGGAGACTATAATCCCTCTATAGCTACCCAGAATTGGCTTTTTTGGCCACTGCCTCATACTTCTGAATCTTATTTAACCTGTGATCTACTAAGACTACACACACACACAGCCAGATCCTTTCCACACATACTGCCATCAAGCCAGGTGGCACCTATCCTACCTATATTTATTCATTTAATTTTCTTGTCTAAATGGAGTACATTGCATTTATTCCTGTTTAAATTCTTGAACCAGCAGTATGATGTAGCTGCAAAAGGGACAGATGTACTAGTTTTCAGGTACATTGAACTGCAGTCCCAAGTGGTGAAAAGTAATAATCACTGTATATTCCATGCTAGTCACCATATTTTAATGCATCACAAAATTGTTGTTTTATCATAGAAAAAGCAGAGTAGATGACATTCTCTGCTTTGTTTACAGTGGTGTATGATGCTAAGTCAGCATTCATTGCCTGAATGTTCTAGTAAATGATTGATTGGAACAGTATTCAGTTCTCAGTACATTGATAAAAAGCCTAGGAGTGTGGTCTTCTCTTTTGTATGTGGCCTTTATATTTGTACAAGGTGGCAGCACAACTGAGCTCTGTTCCCACAGTAAGCTCTGGCCACTCAGTGATAAAAGGAGAATAAAAAGTTCTTAAATCATTTGAATAAGGTTTTCTTTTTTTGGCCAACATCAGAAAATGACTAGTTATATAGTGCTCAATGAAACTGCTAGCACATTAATTAATTTAGCCTTAAAGCTCTGAACAACAGGCTAGAGTCCAAAGGTAAAAAATGCAGTGGACATTGCTTGGTGCATTAACTTGCTGGACACTCTCCATGGGCTTGTACCCATGAAGAGTTTTTTAAAAAAAATACCGTTGAGCCTCATTAAATGCTTGCATAATTGTGGCTTTTGTATTTCCCTGCATGAAAACAACTTGAACTAATGATACTTAAGAATGAAGATTTGGTTCAGAAGGTATGTTGAAATCTGAACAGTGCACTTATTGGCTATTTCCTGGAAGATCAAAACAATAGATGTTAATTTAGTAGCATGCACTATTGAAATTAAGAAGATATTCTTCTCCAGTAGTGGACTCTGTATCAAAAAAGGGGCAACACTATCATTAGCCACAAGCCATTGTGTGAGCGACTGAACTCATTAGATCAGGCAGTCACGCTGTAGGAAAAAAGCCAAGGTCCAAGCAGATTAGAGGATGGACTGCAACACCTGCAGAGTAGGTTAGAATAGAAGAGAAATTATTTAGAATCTGGAATATCAGTAATAGTCAAGTTGGTATATTTTTGCCCAGTCTAGAGACAATGTTTAGATAAGAACCTAATTATCAAGATCACTTAATAAAGATCAGTTCTTATCACAATGAGTGATGAAAAGATGGTTTGCAGCACCCTCTGGTGGCTGGGTGTTCCAAAGCCTATTTAATTAGTGGTTGATTGTCTGCTGGGAAATCCCCTGACTCTGGGTGGTGTTTATTTGCATGTTTTGAGTTTTGATTTTTGTATTTTTGAAGACTGGTAGACAAACTCTGTTGACTTGAAGTTTTTTTGCCTTTTCTGTTGAAGTTGTCTAGGTGTTTGTGGATTTCAATGGCTTACCTGTACATCCTGACCCAATAATTATTGGCATGGTCCAGAATTTCAGTGTTTTCAAATAGCATTTTATGGTCAGGGGATTGCCCAGCAGCCAATGGATCACTAATTAAATAGACACCTTGAGGCCTTGCCATTCAACAACAGATCCACACAGAGATTAATATGGAAATCACTTCCTCTCAACCAAGGGTCACATAGTATATATACCTCATCCACTTCTATGACAGCATTCTCTGAAGATGCCAGTCACAGATGCTGGAGAAACATCAGGAAAAAACTCTTCTAAAACATGGCCACATAGATAGAAAAACCCACAAAAAACTATGGCTGCCGGCCATGAGAGCCTTCGACTTCACATGAAAGTGATGGTTGTGATGCTTCTGCAAAAGGGTGTCTTCAGTTTATCCCTCCTCACTGCACTGGAATTGCAGATACCCCAGTTTCTTGCAGAAGGACAAAGGAAAGATGAATTGACAGGATTAGTCTCTGCCTATGGCCCCATACAGACAGGCCAAAATAAAGCTGCTTCGGGTCACTTTGGGGGTATGCTGTTTAAATGTTGCATGCATTCTAAGACTCCGGAAGCTGCACCAAAGCCACAATCCAGTCCTAAGGACTGGAGCACAGCTTTGGCACAGCTTCCGGATGCTTAGGATGCATGTATTATTTAAACAGCATACCTCCAAAGTGACTTTATTTTGGCCTGTCTGTATTGGGCCTATCTTCCCTAAATTGTGTCTCAAGTCTTAATTTGGAGGGTCAACTGTACTCTTGTATTACTTGGAGAACTGGCACTGATGGCAAGAAAATCCTCTCCTAGTATTCAGGAGAGCAGTCTGAGCTATGCAAAGACAGGACCAGATCAGGCTGATTTCTTGGTGGGACTTGGTGGGCTCCAAGTGAACTCCTGGAGGGATGTTCTGGCTGTGTACCTTCGTTTCCAACTCATGGCAACTCTAAGGGATACCTATCACAGAGTTTTCTTGGCAAGATTTGTTGGGGGTGGTGGTGGGGGGTTTGGTTTGGATGGCCCTTGAGGGCTCTTTCTCCCAGCCATGTTACCAAACTACATTTTTATTGTGCTGCTATTCCACTTTAACTGCTCTGGCTGCCTCCTGTTGCATTCTGGGATTTGGAGTTCAGTAAGGCCTAAGAGTTCTCTGGCTGAAGGTTCTAAATACCCCTCCTTAAACTGCAAATCCCAGGATGCAACAGGAAGCAGCCAGAGCAGTTAAAATGGAATAGCAATGCTTTTAGAGTGTAGTGTGATAATCATGGATAATTTATATACAGTATATGTATATTTATGTGTGGGTATACACTCATCCCTCCACATTCGCTGGGGTTAGGGGCCCAGGACCCCCCGTGAATATGGAAAAACCACAAATAACAAAAACACCACGTTTTTACCTGAGAGGACACCTCTCTAGGAATCTCTAGGTCCTCCGACAGACACTGACCATAGAACTGCGCTGGAGGAGCTACAAAGGCCAAGTGGAGTGTTCTCTCTAGGAATCTCTAGGTGCTACTTTTAGTTAAAGTTAGAGTTGCACGGGAGGACCTAGATATTCCTGGAAAGGACATATTAATAAAATCAATGAATAATCAAAGCCGTAAAAGTCAAAGTCTCAAATGTGGAGGGACGAGTGTGTGTGTGTGTGTGTGTGTGTGTGTGAATGCTCCCAAGCTTTGGCACTCCCTCCCGATGGAGGCCAGGATGGTGCCATCCCTGCTGACCTTCTGCCAGCAGATAAAGACATTCTTGTGCTGGCAGGTCTTTGCAAACTGATAAGGACTGGGTTTTTAATGCTGTATAAAATTTAATCATTTTTATTTTGACATGTTATATTTTTATTTATAACTGTTTTATAAAATGTTTCTTTAAATTGTTTAATTTTTAAAATTTAATATTATTTATTTCAATATTCTGGTATTGTTTTTAATTGTACTGTCTATATTTGTTGTTCGTTGCCTTCAGTCTCTATGTTGAGAGAAAGGCAGGATATAAGAATATAAAATTATATATATATATATATATATAATTTTATTACCATATATTATATAAGATATGCAATATATATCTTATATATATTATAAAATTATATATATTATTTTATTTTCTTATAAATTGTATAATATTTATATTTATCTTATATATAATATAATATATTATAATATATATTATACATACACATAATTCATTATATTTAAAAACTATATATATATATATAAAATTTTTATTTTCTTATATATTATATGAGCAATATTATATATTATATGATATAATATATATATATATACTTTATATTTATATACTATATATATTTTACTTTATTTTCTTATATATTATTTAAGACATATACCTTATATATATTATAACATATATTATAAATACATTATATATATATATATATATATATATATATATAATTTTCTTACATATTGTATAGGATATTTAATATATATCTGATATATAATATAATATATACATTATATTTTATTATATATATATGTATATAAATATCTATATATATTATTCTTATATATTTTATTAGATATATAATATATATCTTTAATTTATATATATATATAATATTGTAACATATATTATATATACACATTATATTTTATTGTTTACACTTATAAAACTATATATATATACATTATGTTTTCTTATTTATATTTATCAAACTCTCTCTATATATAATTTTTATTTTCTTACGTATTACATGAGATATATATCATATTATATATATATATATATATATATATATATATAATGTGTGTGTGTGTGTGTGTGTATATATATATATATATATATATATATATAATTAGTGTCTGCGTGATGAATGCTTCTGCCCCATTGGCTGCTGCTGACTGGGGCCCTGCTGCCTTCCCTCGAGGCCTCCTTCTCTTCCTCTCAGACATAACCAGAGGCGCCGCTCTACTGACAGCCATTAGCCCCGCCCCCAAATTTGTCGCGGGGGGTGATGGGAGTTCCAATATGGCGGCGCCCGTCTGAGAAGCTGAGGGGAGCCTTGTGCTGCTGCTGCTGCTGCTGCTGCTGCGAGGTCTGCTAGCAGTATCCAGAGCAAGACACGGGGAGGAGCCGCTGGAGCCTAGGCCCGCAGCCGACCGCCCTTTCCTGTGTCACTCAGGTGGGTGGATGTGTGTAGGGGGGGTCCTCCTTCCCTTCCCGGGTCTCCACTCCTGTCCCTGCCTCTCCAGTTCCGGCAGATCAGTGGCTCCTCTCCCAGAGTCCCCTGCAAGGGTCCTCCTCCATCGCCCACACTCGCATCCCTGGCCTTCACTCTTGTTGTTTTAGTGCCTCTACGATGGTCCCCAAACTGTGCCCTTTAAGAGGGTTTTGGACTACAGCTCCCAGAAGCCTCAGCCACGTTGGCCAGTAGCTTGGGATTCTGGGAGCTGAAGTCCAAAATCCCTCTGCGGCTAAGAAAGCGTGACTTGCCCAAGGATTCCCATGGATAAGCGGGGATTTGAACCCTGGTCTCCAGAGTCTCAGGTCAATGCTCAGTTTGGGTTTTGTGTTTCACAATAAATGCTCAAGAGATGGTTTTGCCAGTTTCTTCCAGGTCTTGGTTGGCAATCTCCCATCTAAGTGCTAACTGAACTGACCCTACTTAGTTTCTTGTTGGTGATTCAGGCTTTGTGGCCATTTCCTAGAAGAGTTTATTCAGGATGCCAGCCACAGATGCTGGAGAAACGTCAGGAAATAAACTCTTCTAGAACATGGACACATAACCCGAAAAACCCACAAAAACCTATGGATGCCAGCCACAAGAGCCTTTGACTTCACATGACGCTACTTAGCTTCCCAGATGAGACAGGTCTGGTGTCTTTTGGGTACTGAAGCCATATGTTTTTAAATGTCACATTTGAACAACTTCAGTCTGCGTTTTGGCCTTGTTTCAGAAATAATGTTGATATTTGGAACTCATGTCGAACATCTATGAAGAGAGGGTAACGATGATTGCAGCAGGGGATTTGCAGGAGTTTGTCCCTTTTGGCCGTGACCACTGCAAGCACCATCCTAATGCGCTGAACCTGCAACTTCGGCAGCTGCAACCAGCCTCGGAGCTGTGGTCATCGGATGGAGCAGCTGGTTTGGTGGGGTCGCTTCAGGAAGTCACAATCCACGAGAAACACAAGGTAGATGTGACTTTTAATATAATGCTTAACCTTAGAAAACACGTACGTATAACATGCACCAAAAAGATAAGCAAAGGAGAAAAGAGATGGATAAGAAACAGCAAGGGATGAGGTAGGGAAATACTGTGATCTGCAAAACTAGTTACTAAGTCAAGAATGTGCCACATGCGTTGTTGATCCCTTTGCTTAATGAAAATTCAGTGAAATGTGAAGTAAGAATCAAGCTGTAGATGAGCAATAGGTGATCTCTTGCAACACTTAAAGGCTAATCTGTCACCATGCATCACCGATTCTGGACTGATGCTTACAGTCTTATAGATTGCTTTGGTGTCAACCCCATCAATTCTTTCCCCTTTGCTGATGCTGACATAAAGACTGGCTCAGTGTTCTTGTGGACACACACTGAGAAAGAGGAAGGCTCTTTTCTGTTGTAGTAGGAATTATCAATGATATGATAACTGAATTGTCTCCATTGGATAGTATTCAAAGCTAATGTGAATTAATGTGCAGCATCTGTTGTTTTTTCTTATTTGTTCTCTCCTTTTTCAGGAAAGATGGCAATTAAGGAAGGGAATCAGTGATGTTGGGGAAGAGGTGGAATATGATGAAGAATTGTATATGGCTGGTAACATGGTCATTTGGAGCAGAGGAAGTAAAAGCCAAGCTTCAGCAGTTTACAAAGCATTTACAGTTGATAGCTCTGTTCTGCAGGTATGAAATCTGATATTGTACAGTAGATGGTTGTAGATTGCATATTGCAAGGAAAATATAGGCCCTGGTTACTTGTAGGCTTGCTCCCGAAAAGGGTCTGTTACAAAGGTGGGTTGTTTGGCTTTAGTTTTTTGAGCAACAACTCTCATAAGGCAAAGCCAACATAGTCAATATTAAGGGATTGTGGGAGTTGCAATCTGCAAATTTGGGAGGATCAAAG
The DNA here is from genome assembly GCF_019175285.1 of Sceloporus undulatus. Taxonomy (NCBI): domain Eukaryota; kingdom Metazoa; phylum Chordata; class Lepidosauria; order Squamata; family Phrynosomatidae; genus Sceloporus; species Sceloporus undulatus. The sequence continues at coordinate 23,949,550 of NC_056522.1, read as the reverse complement.
ACTTTTCTATCAGGTGGGTTAAATGAATGAAATAAATGACAAGGGTATGTGACATGGGTGGCTAGGCTCTGCTGACAGTAAACTACTTCAGACACAGGAAGTCTATGGCGAAATTGCTAGACTTTTTGTATGTTAAAAGCAGGGCTGTGAAGTGGGAAGCAATTTTGGATGAAGTCAGAGTTGGCACTCAGGCTTCAAAATGAAAACTCATATTATAACAATATATGGTAAATATATCATTTAATACTTTATACAGTGGTACCTCGGGATACGAAATACCCAGGTTACGAATTTTTTGGGATACGAAAAAAATCCCATAGGGAATTATTGTTTCGGGTTACGAAAGTTTTTTTTCGGGTTACGAAAAAACTCCGGCGCTATTTTAAATGGAGCCGCGGCAGAGCCGCGGCTTTTTCCCCATTAGCGCCTATGGGTTTTCGGCTTACGAAGGCTTTTCGGGTTACGAAAGCGGCCGCGGAACGAATTATTTTCGTAACCCGAGGCACCACTGTATACTGAAATACAGTAAATATATTTTATACTTAATAAGTCTAAGCAACCTGTTGATTCATGTGGTGGTGATGAAATGCTTTGTACTACAGTAGATTTTACTATAGTACATTGTTATTAAATTAATATACATTTGCTATTTCTGAAAGAATCAGAGTCAGGCTGTAGGTAGAGGAGTTGGAGCTGTAGGTTTAGCATACAGAGTTGACAGACCTGGTTAATATATATTCAAAGAAAGAGAGAGAGAAAGAAAACAAAACTCTTAAAACATGTAAAGGGGGAAAGGCATATTAGATCAGACTATTTTGACTAGGATCACTTCCTTCTCAGACTGTTTTGTGGCTTAGAATCTTTCTCCTGCAGTGAGCAGTTGCGCTGTTCCAAGCTTTTTAGTTGAGGAAACAGGCATGATAGAGGTGGGACATGATACAAATGTATAAAAATATGTGCATTGTAGACTAAGCAAATAGGGACAGCTGTTCCTCTTCATATTATTTTTAGTACCTGGGGTCATCCACTGAAGTTGAATGGTGAAGGATTTGGAGCATAGAAAAGGAAATAGTAATTTATTCAGTGTATAAACACTTGTGAAATTATGTATCACAAGATGTAGCAATGGCCAACATCTTTGATGGCTTTAGAGAAAAATGGAATCAATTCATAGAAGACAATGCAGTTAGTGCCTCCTAGACATGATAACTATATATATTCTCTCTACTACCAGAGGCGGTCAGCCTCTGTATATCATTTGGTGTGAAGCATAAGCAAGAGGTCACAGATGCACTCATGTCCTGCTGGTTGGCTACACTTTGAAAAGAATGTTGGATTAAATACATCTTTGACAATAAATATCACATTGTGGAGTGCTGTCATTTTCATTTCCAACTACCCTTTTCCTCCTACCATGTCTTGGTTTTCCACACACTCCATCCTTACCAGTATCCAGTCTGTATTATGTTCAGTCCTCATTTTGTAGTTGCAAACCATGGAATTCCCCTTAGTCTAAAAATGCCTCTGATGTCTGGATGAACTGATTTATATTGATTACATAGGGATCCACATTTACCTTTGAACTGGGAATCATATAGAGTGTGTGCATGTATGTTTCTGTATGCTGTTTGTCTCACTGTCTTAAGAAATTAATTCTTTTATTTGATCTGTTGGATTGTAGTTGTGTAGCTGGAGGAGGAGTATTTGTGGAAAAAAGAAAAACTTACACACTGAATATTTTATTTCAGGCTTTGTGGTGTGATTTCTCTATACCCCAGGAGAAGTCTGACAAAATGGAAGGTAATTTTAATTCTTCTGTCATTTTCTTTCGGGTCTTGAATTTGAAAGGTGATGCCCATTTCAAAATTCTGTTGCTTCCAAAATCAAGTGTACCAAATATAGGTTGATTGTGTGGAGGATTGTTGAATATCCGATGATTCAAATATTTCTTATTTGTTCCCCAATTTCAGATAGCAGCAAAGTAGTAGAAAAGTGTATCTGCATATTACAGAACTCTTGCATAAACATTCACAGCATTGAAGGAAAGGATTACACTGCTTCCTTGCCCTTTCAGGTAAATGTATGTTAAAATAATGGAAACAAGAGATTTAAAGATGTTACAGCCAGGTTTCTGTATCACCTGGAGACTTAGCTGTGATAGTGTCATGCTTTTCAACCTGATGACAAAGGATTTTTTTGACACACTGTAGTAGAATTTATTGTGTCCTGGTGGCTATAACATGACATTCTCATCAGCTTTGCTGTCATCAGCCACCTTGAGTCTCTGTTTAGGGAGAAAAGCGGGGTATAAGCAAGGATAATGATAACCATAACAACAACAATTTTATCAAAATAGAAATTATTACTATTTATTTAATTCATATCTAAGATATGTTAAATATACTGTATAGTGTATTTATCTATTTATTTATAGGTGGCAAATGTTTGGCCAACAAAATATGGTTTGTTGTTTGAACGTAGTAGTTCTTCACATGAAGTGCCTCTGAGTCCCAACAGGTAAAGTAACATAAATTATGACTTCCTATATAGTTTTGATTTTTCTATATGACAAGCTAGTATAATTTAATGTATTCAGTAGATGCCTTGCCTTAGAAAATCTCTAGATCTTGACTTGTATGTCTTGGCATGCTTTAGAAGAATGATTTCATAACTGTCAAGGAGTTTAAAAATCTGATTGAACTAGCCAAAGAGGATTTTAATTATTTTTTAAATGTTGAATATATGTAATTTTATTTCAGAAATAATTCTGTCTTAAAAATAGTGGAACATAAAAAATAGTAAAATTTCCTCACAAACAAGGAATATGTGGGGCCCTCAGGTGTTGTTGGACTGCAGCTCCCTTTAGCCTCAGTTAGCATGATCAGTGATGAGGGATTATAAGAGTTGGAGTCCAACATTTAGAGGCTGCATTTTCCTCCTCCCTGGTCTATATCTCTAGGCTCCATTTGCCAATGTTCTCTAATCATAGTTTGGAAGAATGAGAACAAACTTTGTATGCATTCACTTTCTTGTCTCACCTCTCCTTGTGCTCCTGGCTTCATAGAACACTTCCTAGTTTCTAAAACCATAGGTAGCAGTTACCTGTTGTGATGTGGCTTTCAGTACTGCATAAGTTGTTTATCCTAGCACTGGCTTCAGTGGTTATTCTCTTTTCTTTTCATTCCAGAGAACCTTTGCCCACTATGTTCAGCATGTTGCATCCTTTAGATGAAATAACGCCAATGGTTTGTAAGTCTGCAGGTAAATTAAATAATGTATATGAAATCAATGGAGAGCCAATATGGTGTAGTGGTTTGAGAGTCTGAACTGTGATTCTGGATACTAGGGTTCCATTCCCCATTTGGCTATGGAAACCCACTGGGTGAACTTGAGCAAATCGCACACACTCAGCTCCAGAAAATCCCATGAGAGGTTTGTTTAAGGGTTGTTGTAAGTTGGAAACCACTTGAAGGCACACAATAACACAACAAGATATGAAATTGGGAGAGGGGGGAATAGAATTATAGAGTTAGAAGAGAACATAATTTATTGAACAGTATTCCAGGAGGCTTAACAAATATTGAATGGTGCATGTTTGTGTAGCATCTATATATCTTAAGCTCTGTAGAACCTTTGGGGCAAGGATACCCCAAGGTGGACGGTGTGAAATATGACAGAGGAAGAAAAATTGCTGGTGGCTTTTCCCTACCCTGCACAACCCAGCAATCAAGACTTTATATAACATACAGTCTGGTATTGCTACTCTGTATCTTCAAATCATTTCTGACTTAAGGTGATCTCAAAGTGAACCTGTCATGGGGATTTTTTGGTGAGGTTTGTTCAGAATGGTTTGTTTTTTGTTTTTTTGCCATTGCCTTCTCCTGAGGTTGAGGGAGTGTGACTTGCCCAAGGCTACCCAGTCAGTTTTCATGGTTGAGCTCCAGAGTCGTAGTCCAGTGCTCAAACCGCCACACCTGCAGTCTAGCTCTATTAAAATTTTGCTCTTGTTGGGAGGTGCATATGCATTACTGAAACAGACATTGCTGTAATCCATGAGTGTTGATGTATTCAGTGCCTCTTGTTTGAATCAGAAAACTTTCATGTGTTCTCAGGCTTATGCAGTTCTACATTCTCCTGCTAGTTTCCATTAACTGATCTATTGCTCATTTTCTTAGCACAGTGTTGGTAATGCCATGGTATGTCAGGAAAATAAGCATTCACATATAGCTTTAGGTTACAGCTGTATGGTAATTCCAAATGTTTGTTGTTTAAACCATGTCTGCTGCATAACGTACTTGGGGAACCTTTGGTTCACCAGATGTTGTTGAATTCCATGTCCCATCAGCCCTTACTCACCCAGCCAAAGGCAAGGTATGTTACGGGTTCATTAATGCCTAGAGAGTCAAAGGTTGCTGTCCATGGAATAGCATTTCTTTGTTGGCTAATCTGATGTTTCCTGTGCTTAGCAGGTTTGTTTGGCTCTGCCAGAGTCCAGTATGTTGCTGACTATTCAATGAGAATTGTTTTCCTCAATGCTGAGCCTTCCATCCTCATGACGTATGATGCTAGTCAGAGTTTGCATACCATCTGGGCACTCAGAAGAGTAAAACCAGAGGTAAGAAATGAAAGTCAAATACAGGCTCAAAATGGGGTGAAAAACAGGAGGGCCATAATTTTCAGGTCTGAGGTAGCTCACAGTTTTTCTCACCACATGAAGTTCTCTGAATCGAGAGTTCATGCTGGACAAGGAATGACTTTTTAATTGTGTAACCTCCATATCAGGAACTGCGGAGCATCCTGGATGTTGTAAAAGAGTCTTTTTCCTTACTTCAGAGTAGCCATTGTCCATGAATGCAAATGCAATAAACTGGATGAGGACTGCATAATTTACTTGACAGTATACATTCTGTGTTACAGAATGCAAGAGGGCACACCTCTGCTCCTTTATGAAAGCTTTATTCTTAGTACCATCATGTTCTGAAGGAACGTGGCTGGCTACCCTAGACATGGTCTTCTGTCTGGTGGTTCCTTGTGTTTAGAAACGTCTTTGCAAGTTATGTTCATTTGATTCCATCTGTCAGATGAAGTATCTTGAGAAAAAACCTAGTTACTGTTTGTCAGATGTGTCCCAACTTGCAAACCTTGTAGAGAACAGTAGCCAATGACAGCAGCTTCACTAGGGGATCTGCCATTCCATACTATTTTCCAACTGAAATCTCATTAGTGCCCCTCAGACTTTTGCTTCTTGATGGCTGTAAGGGGTGGGGATTTTGTTTTTGTTTTTGCTTTTTAAATTTATTTAAATAGATTTTATTTGTTAAAAAGGACAAAACAGCAACAACAGATACTAAACAGTAGACAAAACAAACAACAACAAAATACATAAAAAAAAGAAAATCATTCTAACAATAACCCATCTCTATTCCTTTACATTCTAAACTAAATACTGTACCAACAACTAACAATAGACATTTAAAATCCCTTCCTCCAAGTTGAAGACAACTGATTGCTATGAACTTTCTCTATTAGTCTTATCCCTTACTTTGTTAAGTTAGTTCGAACATTTCCCTATTATAGTGTTACATGTTATACCAGAGTGTATCTATTATCATTTCCCATTATACATTTTTGTAGGCTCTAAGATTGTCACTTAATATCACCTTCAGATCATATTCTATTCAATGTTCGAACAACCACTTTTTTCTTTTTGTACACTCCTGCATCTTCTTAGTGTTATTGTTCCCCTTATGTATTCATCACTATACCTTCTTGATATTACAGGTGACTCTTAAGTCAATATTGTTGAACACTGCGTTGTACTACATGAACAAAATATTTTCTTTTATGTTCCTAACATTTTACCCTTTTTATGTTCTATTCCGGTGTTTCTTTATTTGTTCTATACAATGATCTATAATGGGTGCCCATATACCTTCCCATCTTGTTTCATCTCCATTTCTTAATAAATCTGTGAGTCTATCAGATTCTGTCATATCAAGTATTTTCATGTACCAATCTTTTACCTGCAGATTATCTTTACTTTTCCATCTTCTTGCTATTATCATCCTTGCAGCCGTTATCATGTAAAATATGATTTTCCCATAATCCTTTTCTAATTCTTTATCGTCTATCATGCCCAATAAAAAAAATTTTGGTTCAAATTTAATTCTTGTGTTGAATATATTCTCCATCTCTTTATGAATTTGGCTCCAAAAGTTTTTTAATTTTTTTACACTCCCACCACATATGTATGTAGTTTGCTTTTTTGCATTTACAGTTCCAACATTCCTTCCTATTGTGATTGCCCATCTTACCCAATATTTCCGGGGTTATATACCACCTGTATTGCATCTTTAGATAATTTTCTTTTACATCTGTACTTAGGGTATATTTCAGCCTAGTTTTCCAGTTTTTTTCCCATTCCTCCAATAGTATTGGTGTTTTTAAATCTTGTGCCCATTTTATCATAAAATATTTGACTGTTTCATCCTCCATCTCTATTTTTAATAATAACTTGTATAATTTGGCAATAATGTGCTCAATGTCTTTCATCATCAAAAGTCCAAATGTTGAGTCTTCTGTTTCTATTTGGTGTTTTTTTGTTATCTAATTTGAATCTTTCTACAATTTGTCTATATAAGAACCAATTAACACTAAAGCCTTCTTCTGTCAATTCTTCCATTGTTTTAATTTTAAATTTCCCTTCTTCCATTTTTAATAAATCCTTATATCTTACCCATTCAGTTTCCTTCATTCTTTCTCTCCTAAAAAAAGCTTCGTTTATCGACGCCCACCCTGGGATTTTGGTTACAAAGAAGGGTTTATATTTCTGCCAAATTCTTAATAGTGATCTTCTTAAGTAATGATTGTTGAAATTTTTATTTATCTTGATTTGATCATATAGTAGATACCCATGCCACCCTACTACATTATCGAAACCTTCCAATTGTAAAATTTTGTTATTCTTAATTTGTACCCAGTCTCTGATCCAAGCCAAACAGCATGCATGATAATACAATTTGTAGTTCGGTAATCCTATCCCACCATTTTCTTTATTATCTTGTAGTACTTTAAATTTGATTCTTGCTTTCTTTTTGTTCCAGATGAATTTGGATAATTCTTTATCCCATTCTTTAAAGGGTTTATCGTTACTTATAATAGGGAGGTTTTGGAATAAGAATAGTAGTTTAGGGGTAACACACATTTGAATCGCTGCGATTTTCCCTAGCCATGATATTCGCAGACCCGCCCAGCTTTCTAAATCCTTTTTTATATTATTCCACAGTGGTATGTAATTATTTTTAAATAGATCCGAATTTTTCCTTGTAATGTTTATTCCTAAATATTTTACTTTGCTTTTAATTTCAAATTTAGACAGGGGTGGGGATTTTGACTAGGGAAGTGGCTTTGTGGAAAAGTAGTCACTTCTTTTGATATGACGACCCTAAGCATATACAGCTGAAACAACCAGTGTTTCTGTTCCTTTTAAGTAAGGAAGAAGACTTCAGGAAACTTGATTCTGGATTCTTCTTGTCGAGCATAGTTTGGCCTTTGAAAATTGGATACATGGAAGTGTGTCATGTTCAGCAATTAAATGCATATCTTTAGTCCTCATGGTTGTAAATTACATACGGTCTATGTGCTTCTTTGAGCTGCATATGTAGATTTGCTTTCCTTCACACCCAACAGGAACAGAATGCTGTCTTGAAGTTCTCCGAGCAAGGGGGGGACCCCCCAGCATGTAGCCACCAGCACTTCCTTCACTATCCACCTTCGTAGTCTGTCTAAGGGTGACTCACCCGTGGTTTCTCCATTCCAGAACTATTCATCTATTCACAGCCAAAGCAGGTCTGCATCATCACCCAGCATCCACTCCCGCTCGCCTTCCATTTCCAACATGGCAGCTCTGAGGTGGGTTGATAAGCTTCTTTCAATTATTGATTTCTAAGGATTGTTATAGGGATCACACATGCTGCATAGAAATTTATTCCCTCAGTCTACTGTTACTTACTGCATTATGACTTAATGATTGATATCACCTGCATGCTCAGTGTGACTTTCTTCCATTCTCCTCCTCCACATCTCTCTGCACTGCCTGAAAACCTGATCAGGGTCTTTTCCAGGCCTCAGGAGCAGGGTTTGAGAGTTCATAGGAACTGCAGTAAGGAGTAGGGCATTGTCTCCACATCCATCCTGGTTCTGCTAAGAAAAACAATCCCACTAGCTTAACAACCCTATTGGATCTTGACTTTTGCAACAGTACCTTGATTTCTTTGATTTCCAGACTCCACATTTCATCAGTCCTTGCTCTAGAGATTGGTATCTTTTTGGGGTTTCAGTCACACTTTGTCAATTGCTGTTCAGATCTGAAGAACTTTGCCCTTGGAATTATTCACAGATTTTTTTTACTATCATTTATATATTGTGAGAAATATCTATGATATTTTGTTTAATTTAATTTTAATCATACCTTCCCTGCTTGCCTCCCTGGGAGCTCAAAAATGTTCCCCTCCTGGAACAATTTTATTTTTACAGTAATACTTTCAGGTCGGGTGGGGTGCAAGAATAACTTGCCTAGGGTCACCTAATAAACTTCACAGCTGAGCAAGTTTTTAACTCTAGGTCAGCAGTCCATTACACTCCAGATCTCCCTGCCTTCAGTTAGCTTATAGTCTAACTTTTGACTGTGGCAAAGGCATTATAGGAAGAAGAGGGAGAGAGAAGTGGAGCAAAAGATAAACATACCGTATATACTTGACTGTAACTCAGTTTCATGTATAAATGGAGGGCAGGTTTTAGGGCCAAAATTATGGATTTTGGTACGACCCATGGATAAATTGAGGGTAAAACTTAGGGGCATGTAACAAAGGATCTAAAGGATGAAGCAAAGGAAAACAATGCCAAAGAGTTTACAGAAGAGTTTACAGGCATTGCATAATTGTCACTTGCTTTTTGTTGTTCTTTTGTTGTCTGTTCTATTGAATCATTTCCTGTATATGTATTTTATATGTATTATCCTACTAGAGAGGCCCCTTCCCCACCACCTTTCCCTTCTCCTTTTGTGTCGTGTCTTTTTAGATTGTAAGCCTGAGGGCAGGGAACCGTGCAGTTAAAAAGATTGTATGTACAGCGCTGTGTAAATTTACAGCGCTTTATAAATAAAGGTTAATAATAATAATAATAATAATAATAATAATAATAATAATAATAATTCCAGCAGGCACAGTTTTTGTGCTCATGCTAAGGCTGGATGGATGAGAGAGTAGAGAGGGGTCAATGCTTCCAGGGCAGATTACCTTTCACCAGGGGATGCTTCTTTTTTTGTTTTAAGAGTTAAAGTACAGTATTTTGACGTGTGGATGAGTCAGCTTAGGTTTTTTATGTCAATTTTTTACTAAAACTACTAGACTTAGAAGTTGCTATGTATTCTTAGGTATTTTTACAGTTCTGTAGCCAAGTACTGAGTAGTCTCACAATAATTATTGTTTCTAAACAGGAGCTAGAGAGCTCTTTTCACCCCGCCTAAATGCTTACCTCAAGTGCTGTGGTTATATACACAAACACTGTACCAGTTTTACATTCAGGCTGCATGATGTTATGCTTTATTGGATACCAGCCTAGATGCCCTTGTGCTCATTCCCTGGACATAGAGTTGGTTCAATATAGGAGGGAGCGGATCTATTGTAGGGCACTTTTTTCTGCTCTGTATTGTATATGTGAATGTTGAAGCTGAAAGATAGCACCTTGCATAAGGTTACCCTTTTAATTAGTGGATTAGCTGAAACAGAGGCCTTATCCATTCTGCAGAAATAATCCAGTTTGACACCACTTTAACTGCCTTGGCTCAATGCTATAGAATTCTGGGAATGGTTGTTTCGGAAAACATTTAGCTTCTCTGTCAGCTCTGGTGTCACAACAACCTACCGTAGTTTCCAGAATTCCATAGCATTGGGCTATTGGGCAGTTAAAGCAATGTCAAACTGGTTTATTTCTGCAGTGTGGTTGAAGCCTTAGACCTCCTGCTGTTCAGCACTGGGCTGTACTGCTCTGATACCTAAAGTGTTAACTCTTTGGTCTGCAGGCAAAAAACGGTGCCATATGTGCAGTTCATCAATTGACAAAAAAACCTTTCTTTGTTCACAGCCGATCTCACTCCCCAGCCTTGGGGGTGCATTCTTTCTCGGGAGTGCAGAGATTCAACTTCTCCAGCCATGCCCAGTCTCCAAGGAGGCATAGTGCCTGTCATTCTCCAAGCAGTGCTACTGATTCTTTCCTTGCCCCAGAAACTGAACTCATTGTTCCAGAACTATGCATTGACCATCTGTGGACAGAGCCGTTCACTACCATGAGGTATCGTATAAATGATTCATCTCAGACCTGTCTTCATTGGAGGCAAAGTAAAGAAGAGGAATAAAACTGACTGCTCTGTTTTCTTAGTAGCAGTCAGGCAGGATATATTTAAGCCTTAACATGACAACTAAACCTGGGATGATAGTTTATTGAGCTCAAATAAGCCAGGTTTCATAAACTACCAACAAAACCTGGTTTAAAGCTGTTTATGAATCCTGGCTTTTTAAACTGTAGTTTAATAAGCCATGCTTGTGCCTTACAATCGCATGCAAATATGGCCAGTCTGTTGCTACCATGAATAATAATAATAGCTCCCCATCCCTGAATTCATATGCTTAATGGATAAATGTTAATAAGTTGGAGTAGGTTCAATGTGTATGATAATGAATGAACATGGGAAGGAAATATATTTATCTATGGTGTGAGTATTATATTTTATTTCTATGTATTGTGTGATTAGAGAGTCAGCATGGTGTAGTGGTTTGAGTGTTGGACTACAACTCTGAAACTCAGGGTTCAAATCCCTGCTTGCTCATGAAAGCCCACTGTGTGATCTTGGGCTAATCACATTTGCTCAGCATCAGAGGAAGGCAAAGTAAACTGCCCCTAAATGAATGTTGGGAAGAAACCCCCATGATAGGGCCATCTTAGGGTCTCCATAAGTTGGAAACAACTTGAAGGCACAAAACACACACATTGTGTGATTATATTAGGTAAAAGGAAAATAATAGTTCTTCCTATTCTATTATAATCACTGATGGGCAGTTCATCTTGGAGATCTCTCATTCATAGGCTCGTCATAAATCGAAGCCACATATATCAGTTTGCTAGATTCTAATGGGTAGATTTGTAAACCTTATAATTTATGTTGATATTTATTAATAACAAAAAAGAAGAAAAATGTGTCTTCCTACTGGTAGTGTAAGAAAGTTCTTTAAATCTGTCAGCTGATTAAAGAATTGTACACAAGAAAGAAGAGTCTCATACCTCAAATGTGAATTAAATTGTAGTTGTTTTTGCTATAATGGTCTGACAGTACTCTTTAATTGTAAATACTTTTAGTTTACCCTTTCACCAGTTGATAAACTGGAATACATTTGTTTATTACCAAACTTCAGTATATATGTATCTATATACACATAGACACACACATATGTATGTATATTTAACACTTGCTCTAGAATCCTTTTCGTGTTTACATTTGTTGACTTCAGTGAGATTTATTTCCATCTAAATTGGTATAAGATTACAGCCTTACCTGGGAATTAGTGCCACTGGACTCAATAGATCTTTTTTTTTTTTTTCTGAGCAGATATGTACAGGACAGAGTAGTGTAAAATGATGTACAAGTTTACAACAAAAGTGGCCTTAAACTAATCATCATATAGACTTCTTAATTTAGAATTCTTAAAAGCCACTTCTTTTGGTAAGTTAAGGTTTTTGTTATTGTTTCTCTTTTCATTGGAATGTTGATAGGGAGAAAAATTCTCAAGCCTCCAAAGTATTTATTACGACTGATCTTTGTGGGCAAAGGTTTTTGTGCTACTTAGTGGAGTCCCAGCTCCAGTTGCGGTAAGTGTGACTTCCTTGAATTTTTGTCTAAGATACTGGAACTGTATAATAAAAGACTAACTGTTATATTCCAGCATTCCCTAACTAGATGCTCTCTTTTGCATACAGCACCCATCAACCCCCAGCTAGCATGATCAAATCAAGGAGCAATGTTAAATACATATGCTTATTAAACATTGCAATGCTGGGGCTGCTTCTGAGCTGGTGGCCTTGATTTTCTGAGAGTGGGTGGTGATTATAATGGTGGAAATAACTGTATAAGTCAACATTAATTTTACTGGAGACATTTCTAATATAGTGTTTTGCTGAGATCCTTTTCTTTCCTCAATTTTAGCTGTGTAAAATTTCAGCAGAGTAATGACATGTCCCAGTTGATCTTTGGCACTGTTACCAACATACCAGCAAAGGATGCCGCTCCTGTTGAAGTAAGTATGAGAACATTAAATGTAGAGTACAGCTGTTCTTTATCAGTTGATAACATTTCTTGAAATAATAGCTGATTAATCCATTCTTTTTCTTTTTTCTTTTATGGTATTACCAGAGCATCGACACGATGCTAGTTCTGGAAGGCAATGGAAACTTAATTTTGTACACTGGAGTAGTTCGGGTATGTATAACATTTCTTTCAATTTAACATATTCTATATGTTTCAAATTGTAGATTGGTTTTCCATGATTTTGACTTGCCCAAGTCTTTCCAGATACTCCTCTTGTTCATCTTTCAATTTCCTCTTCATTTATAGCCTTGTTCAGGCATTTGCCTTTATTCAGGAGGCCTATAAATGGTCAAAAGAGAGAGGTCACACACATTGGTTCTCCTCCTCAGTACTCCTTCCCATCCTGGTCCCTGGGTCCCTGAAAGGACTTTGAAAGGATGTTGCATGCGTGTTCATTGTACACTGAACATGAGTAGAAGACTGCTTGTGTTCCTTGCTTTATCAGGGTCTCAGATTGTGCAGAATGTATTGCTTATGAAGTGAGCACAAGGTGAGTGCGTGGCAGTCAACATGGCAGAGTTGGAGACTGAGTGTGTGTGTAAGTGGGGGTTGGGATGTACTGTCCTAAAGAGTGATTTCATTTAAAGTCAGGTCATAAGTATACCTACTTTACTTTATTTTGACCAGGCTTATCGTGAAGCCTGGTCTAAATGGATGAACTGTTCAAAGCTGTTGTCTGCATGGACAATCTAAATGAATAGCAAAATTACAGCAATCTTAAAAATAACAGTACATTATAGAAGATAAACAAATGGATTAAGCATTCAGATGTGCAAATTGTAACTAAAATGTAATGCAAACCATGAAAGAAATTCTGTAAAAAAATTGGCGGAGAGCAAACGTATAAAAAAGATCCAACATTTTCAGTGAGACTGAGGCCCAAAGTCATGGTGATGCTAAGTCTTGTATAGTTTGTTTGTGACTCCATTCCTTGTTGTTTTTAAAAAGCAGACACTGATGCTGCTATCAGTAGTAAATGGTTCACATGCTGATGGGAGTGTTTCCTCCTATGACATGTTTTCTGTTAAGTATCATTCCTCATGGAGCCTGTTATACATATGCATACTGTCAAATTGGCTAGAGTAGAATCCCATTCTTTCCCACCTCAGACTTTATTGCATTGTTGTGCAGACCCACTGTGCAAAAATAATTCATGATTTCGTGATATGTTGTGGTTGACAAGGAGAATAGGGTCACTCGGTAGGCATAGAAATACTTTTTAGAAAGATTTTTCTTTGTCAGAGGCTTTGTTAAATGAGATATGCCTGTAGTCTGAATGGTTTTATTTGTTTGTATGTTTATTGTTTTATTTATGTTGCACCTTTCTTGTGGGATGTGAGTGGAATAAGTGATCCTGTCCAATTCTGTAAGCATTTTTAGTAGTCTGTTTATTAATCTGCATTAAATTGCTTGTTCTAATATTGTAGATTCGATGTTCCATTTTGTCTTAATAACGGTGTTTTAAATTCTTAGATCTTAAAAATGCAACCCCTTTACATCTTGCATAGCTATTCTGTTTCTTGCCCATTACAAGGTTGGAAAGGTTTTCATACCTGGCTTGCCAGCACCTTCACTGACGATGTCAAATCAGATGCCTCGTCCAAGCACTCCTTTGGACAGTATCAGCACTCCTTCCAAACCTTTGAATAAGCACCTTGGACCGTTAGATGAGGTGAGAAGATGGCAGGTTTTTTTTTACTCAGATGAGTAGTATTAAACATTGCCCACTGAGAACTGTACAGTCGACCCTTGGTATCCATGGATTTTTTCCACGGATTCAAGCATCCACGGCTTTAAAGTATTTTAAAAAAATACATAAATTCCATAACCAAAAATCGGTTGCTATTTTATATAAGGGACACCATTTCACTATGCCATTATATTTAATAGGACTTGAGCATCCACAGATTTTGGTATCCATGGGGAGTCCTGGAACCAAACCTCAGCAGATAACAAGGGCCCACTGTATATGAATATTTCAGGATCTCCCTGATTTTTCCTCACCAACAGTTTCTTTCATGACCATTGAAATTTTCAGTACTGTTCTTTGTTTGGGCTGTTATTCACTTTCCCTTGACATCCCAGCTGTCAGATGAATGCTTGAAGGGCACAGAATAGATATAGTTAAATTGAGAGGGCTGTGGATGAAAATAAATCCCAGGAAAGCTGACAGTTGAGGGATGGAGTGGTGGAGGATTTTAATAAAAGGTGCAGTTGTCACTGTCTTTCATGTCTCCTTGTATGAACTGGCCCGGGCCCTGAGACCCTCTGGAGAGGCCCTCCTTTCCATCCCACCATCATCACAAGCATGGTTGGTGGTGACACGTAAGAGGGCCTTCTCGGTGGCTGCTACTACACTATGGAACTCTCTGCCCAGAGAGACCAGAATGGCTCCCTTCTTGTTGGCCTTCCACTGGCAAGCTAAGACCTACATGTTCAGACAGGCTTTAAAAATGTTATGGCTGTAAAGGACTGGCTTGGGATGTTGTTTTAAAGTGTTTTGTACAGTTTTATCTTTTTAAAATGTATTTTATTCTTTGAATATCTATTTTAACATTGTAATAATTTAATTCCTTTTTAATGCATCTCTTTTCTATGTTTTCAGTTGTATTAAGATAATATAGTCATGTATGCACTGGGTACACTGGTGCCTCGGGATACGAAATGATCGGGTTACGAAATTTCCGGGATACGAAAAAGTTGGATTGGAAAAAACTTTCGGGTTACAAAATATTTTTCGGGTTACGAAATTCATTTCGGCGCGAAATTCAAATGCTGCAAAGTGCAGCTATAGGCTTTCCAGTGCTAACGGAAAGCCTTTTCGGGTTACGAAATTTTCGGGTTACGAAAGGAATGGCGGAACGAATTAATTTCGTAACCCGAGGCACCAGTGTATTAGATTTTATAAGGTAGGGATCTGTTGGGAAGGGGTGAGAAAATGGAGTGTTGGGAGTGAGAGGTGATTTATGAAATATCTAAAGGGATTTTGAAAAGGTTGTTGTATGACAGTTGTTCAGGGATGAGAGAGCAGTCATGATTAGGAATTAGTGAGTGTGAGTTCAGGAGTATGTGTGGTCACAGTTAGTCAGTCTGAGACAGAGAAGAGTTAGTCAGGCTAGTTACGATAATAGAGTGGGGAAGATATTTGATTTAGATGTATTAAATAATTGTTTATTCTATTATGTTTATGTTATGTGTATGTTATATGTTAATGTCATGTTTAGATTTTATTCAACAGATTATTATTTTTGTATTATACACTTGAGCCACTAAGAACTCTACATATTGGAAAGCTTGAGTTCAGACACAATGTCTGTTTTGGCAGCAGATTGTACAGAGGGTGGTGTTCAGTGGGGATAGAAGATAAATAAAATTTTACACAGGAACCATGAGGGCATCTATGAGGTCATAGTTGGTGACTACAGTGGTGGGACAGGACGAGGTCCTCACATTGCTGGCAGAGGTGGGATAAGGGTAAGCCCTTACATTTGGTGACATTAGTTGGGATAAACGGAAGTCTACATATTTGATGACAGTGGAGGGATAGTTGGTAATCTTCATAGTTGGTGGCAGCAGCGGGATTAGTGGAAAACTTCTCAATTGCACCAGTAGATGGTGGGTTGGAGGGATGTTAACAGAGGCTATCTAGCCATGTATCTGGTATTCTGTGGTTGAAAGATGCCTCATTGAGTGGGGGCTTGGACTAATTAATTGCAAAGATTCCTCTAGCTCCTTGATTCTGTCATATTACAATATTATAACTTTTGCTCCTCTTTTAGCAGGGAATGTTATCCCCTGTTCCAGAGCTGAGGGATTCTTCCAAACTTCTAGACTCTTACATTGATGACTGCACTTTTCAGCAATTTGCAACTTTTATTCATTCTGTGAGAGATCCTGTCCAGAATAGAGTGACTCTGGTAAGTATTGCTGTGTAGGTTAAGTTGGGCCTGTATCAGTCAAACTGTGGCATGATGCAATGGTTAGAGTTTCCAAATATATTGTGAGGAACCTTTATTCAACCCTTTGCTCATCTATGAAACTGCCTTGGACAAATTGTCTATATTTCAACATGGCATTTCAAAGCCATATTTTCGAACAGCTGAGCCCTACTCAGCTTGATGATAAATTCAAATGACAGTTTGCATCTGGAAAGATGAACTGTAATTTGAAGGATTATAGTTCTTGGTTCAAGGTTTTTGGATTAAGTCAGGAGTAGGCAACCTGCGGCCCGCGGGCCGGATGCGGCCCGGCAAAGCCTTGGGACCGGCCCCCCGCCTGGTCCTGCCACTGATTGCCGCCAGAGCCTTTGGCCTCTCACGTGAGGGCGTGGTGCCTTTGGCCTATCAGGAGGAGGCGGGCAAGGGGGGGGCAAGCGGCGGGCAAGGGGGACAATTGTCTATAGAAGCCTCAGAAATATGCATTTATATTAACATTTATTTAAAAAGCAGCAAATTTTTTCACGTGTCCTCCATTTGAAAATTTTGTCCTACATTTGTCCCGGTTTATTTATTTATTTCATTTTTTTAAATAAAAAAAATTATTTAATTATTTATTTTTTGACTTCGGCCCCCCAGTTGTCTGAGGGACAGCAACCTGGCCCCCGGCTCAAAAAGGTTGCCTACCCCTGGATTAAGTTATGTGAGGAAAGAAGGGAAGTAGGAAGCGCATGTGAACTGGGACCATGATTTGTTGATACTGACTTGTAGAAAGGGAACATTTAATATTTTTAAAAATAAATATTAATTGGATGTAAAATTTTAATGTATTTCATTTAATCTTTGTTGTATAATGAACTTTTGCTTTGCTTGTTGGTTCCTAATTGATTTTGAAGATACCTTGTGTGTGTCAAGAAGCAGTTTAGCTTTTTAATGGTGGGTGCTGTAGAAATTAAATGTTGCCGTGATACATCTCTGTCTTTTCTACTCTTAGGAACTCAGCAATGGCTCAATGGTCAGAATTAGCATTCCTGAAATTGCAACTTCAGAGTTAGGTATGATACTGAATCCATATCTTCTTCTTTCCTAGTTTTAAACTAGTAATATGGAAATCAACAAACGAACATTCAGGTTCTGGTACAACTTAAGTATAACTCTGTACTCTTGTTTCCAGTCTCCTGACTGTAGCTGAGAGATCCATGTTGTTTAGACTGGGTT
Source organism: Sceloporus undulatus (assembly GCF_019175285.1). Lineage (NCBI taxonomy): Eukaryota > Metazoa > Chordata > Lepidosauria > Squamata > Phrynosomatidae > Sceloporus > Sceloporus undulatus. The sequence continues at coordinate 23,931,979 of NC_056522.1, read as the reverse complement.
TGCATTCACAGCAATAGGTACTGTGTGGTATGAGGATTTTATGAATTTTGGATGGCTATGAACAGGGCACATTGTGCTGGTGAATGCAGCCATATTGCTCCTGCTGTGAGAAGGAATGGCTAAACAAACCACAGACCTTCAGTTCGTAGTTTGTTTATTGGGAATTCCAAACCCAGGAAGGTGTAATACTCTGGCTTGTTCCCTCCTGCCCATGAACCAGATCAGTAATCCTAGAAGAGATACCCGGGAGCCCTGGTGGTGCAGTAGCTAAATGCCAGTACTGCAGCCACAAGGTTGTGAGTTCGATCCCAGGCAGGGCTCCAAGGTCCACTCAGCCTTCCATCCTTTTGTAGCTTGGTAAAATGAGTACACAGCTTGTTGCGGGCAATTGGCTTACACATTGTAAACTGCTTAAGGAGTGCTAGTTCACTGATAAGTGGTATAGAAATGTACTTGCGATTGCTATTGAAGAAAATCTAGCCAGAATATAAGTTTTCGACATAATAATAAAGAAAATAGTGGGCCGGTCAGAATTCTTTTGAGAAGTTATTTCATATAATTGTTGCCATAACAGAGAGAGCCCTGTCCCTTGTGCTAAGATGCTATATATTTGACAGTTGTAGGATCTGCAGCAGGGTTTCAGCAATACATTTCTGTGCTTCGGAACATTGACATAGGAAACTGTTTTGTATTTGGACCATTTGTCTGTCTAGCCTGATAGAACTGATCCTAACTGGCAATAATGGCTTGCTGGAGTTTCAAGCAGGAGTTTTTGCCAACCCTGTCTGAAAATGCTAAAGACTGGACCTGGGTCCTTCTGCATGCATACTACATGCTCTGCCACATAATTATAGCTCCTCTCCAGATTTTCTCCTAACTCATATTCTCCATGGGACCTATTCTTTATACATCTCATCATATCCTAGACTGCTTAGGACAGAGTGAGAATCATGTAACGCAGGGGCTTCACATGGCTTCCAAGATGATTTCTGTGGCCCTCGGCCCCTTCCTCTACTTCCCTGCTGGATGGATCAACCATCGCACACAGACAAGTCTTTGACAAAAAATAGCGGAACATACATCCAGAAACCTTGAAGGGATGTAATTCTCCAACAAAGCAAGACACTTGGTTTTACCAACCTCCCCCATTTTCTGGAGTGTTTTCAGAAAACACTTGCTGTCACTTTTCCAACAGTGGACAGAAGACATCCTTGTGTGGAGCTGCTGTTCCTTCTTACTTCAGCAGACATGGACCAGGTCTTTGCAGTAGCACCTAGCAGAGGGAGCAACCTCCCAAAGAATCCATCTCATTTATTCTACAGTGGTACCCCGGGTTACGAAATTAATTCGTTCCGCGGTTAATTTCGTAACCCGAAATACCTTCGTAAGCCGAATTCCCATAGGCGCTAATGGAAAAATAGCTCTCTGCTGCCCTCCGGTGGCGGAAAATAGCGCCGCGGTTTTTTCGTAACCCGAAGAAACCTTCGTAAGCCGAAGCAATAAATCCCTATGGGATTTTTTCGTATCCCGAAAAATTCGTAACCCGGCGCATTCGTATCCCGGGGTACCACTGTATTGTTCTGATAGAACATGTTTCATCAGAAGGGGTTGGTGCTGTTCTCAAGTCTAGGGAAATGAATATAAGATGGTCACTAGTCCCTCTTTAGTTCCTGCAGTTAAGTCAAAGACTAATTTCAGTTATAACCATTGCAGATATAATTCTTAGCTGCATTTGAGCCCAGGGAAGAACATGGATTTCACAGTCTGTCCTTAATAGACCATTTCTGTTATATTTATAGTGACCCTGACCAGCTAATGCAGTATGGAATAAACTTCAAGTCTTAGACATTGGTTGAATAGTCAAAGACCACGCAATAATCTAACAATTATTTTTTGTTTTTGTTGTCCTTTCCTCTCTCATCTTTATCTGGAACAGTCAAAAGATGTTTACAAGGCATTAAATACATCCTGCCTAAAGAGATTGCTGTGCAAATGCTTGTCAGATGGTATAATGCATACAATGCACCAGGAGGACCAAGTTACTACTCAGAGTGGAGCTTATTTGTGACCTGTCTCATGAACATGATGGGTTACAACACAGAGAGAGTGGCCTGGACTCGCAATGTAAGTTACCATGCAGTGTCATCCCTTGGCTTCTAAATAAGACCAAATAATAAGGTATCACTTGAAAAACAATAATTTTATACACCAGAAAGCTTATCCGGCAATAAATGGTGATCCCTCTAAACCTTAAGAAGAACTTCCTGATGATTAGAGTTCTTTGACAGTGATGCATTTTGTTCTCTTGACTAAGGTGCATTTTGTTCTGTTAGCATGTTGTGTATAAATCAGAGCACGTTGTGGTCTGCATTTGTTTTGATTCTCCTTTAAAGCAAGGCATTTTGAAGCATCAGTTTTGAGGGGGAAATCCCACCTTTTCAGAGGGTTTATGGCCCAAATTTGTTCAGAGGCGGTTTGCCATGCCCGTTTTCTGATGCTGAGAGAATGTGACTCGCCCAAAGTCATCCAGTGAGTTTTGATGGCCAAGAAAGGATTTGAATCCTGGTCTCCCAGAGTTGGAACCAGTACACCATGCTGGCTCTATAGTTTATGTGTTTTCAATCAAAATTCATATACATATATATATATATATATATATAGAGAGAGAGAGAGATCATATATTCATATATAACAATGCACATACACGCATTGCAAAATGATAAAAATATTGCACTCTAGACAGAGCTTCTGTAGTTCCCAGAATCTCCTGGCCAGTGTGACCATGCTGGCTAGAGGGTACTCAGTGTTATAGCAATAGCAAGTACATTTCTATATCGCTTATCAGTGCACTTAAGCACTCCCTAAGCGGTTTACAAAGTGTAAGCTAATTTCCCCCAACAATCTGGGTATTCATTTTAGCGACCTTGGAAGGATGCAAGCCAGATCGAGCTTGAGTCCCTTTGCAGCTATTGAACTTATGGTTTGTGAGTGAGTGGCTGCAGTACAGGCATTTAACCACTGCACCACCAGGGCTGCTTGTCTAAAATATAACTTTTCCAAGCTGCTTTTGAACTGTTTCTCATTATTTTAGTCTTCTTATTTTTGGTGAAAACACAGCAGAGTTTTCCAAATTTAATTGGTGAAAATTGTATATTAGACAGGGGCTGGATTCACCCCTTACAGCCAACTGTTTGTCATCATTTAGCTGAAAATTTAAGAGGCCTGTTTCTGAAAGAAATCTCTAGAATGGATTTAGATCAGTAGAACTGTTGAATCTTGGTTGTATAGCTCAGTATGCTTCCTACATAGCCCCACAAAAATCTCTCAGGTGGATTGTGGACCAAATCCAAGGTCCTACTGAAGTTTACCAGGGTAGTTACTAAGACTGTCATCCTCACTTTTCTTAATTATCAGTAGTTTCTATTGAGATTAGTGGTGCTTGTTTTTAAGTGAAAGTAATAAGGCGGCTCAGTGGTTAAGATGCTGACTCTGACTATTGCAAGGTCAGCAGGTTGGCAGTTTGAGACCCAAGTGCTGCGTGATGGAGTGAACTCCCAGCTTCTGCCAACCTAGCAGTTCAAACCCATGTAAAAGTGCAAGTAGATAAATAGGTACCACTTTGGCGGGAAGTTAACAGCATTCCATGAGGCATGCTGGCCACATGACCGCAGGGTCGTCTTTTGAAAATAGAGGCACCCTCGGTTTATTAACAGAGATGAGCATCACCCCCTACAGTTGGACATTCATGTCAAAGGAGAAACCTTTTCCTTTACCTTTTAATAAAGTTCAGCTTGTAAGTGTAATTAATCACCCTAACTTTGTGATTGCATTCAAATGTAAAAGTGATGGAAAAGAGTAATATCAGCTGTATGTGGGATTAATACATATAATTTTTTGTTTCTTTTGAGTCATTTGTAGTGTATATTAAAACCAACGTCCAGCACTCTGGGATAACTTGCTTGTCTGTTCGTTTTAGCTTGATTTTGAAGGATCTCTTTCTCCAGTCATTGCTCCCAAGAAAGCTCGACCTTCAGATACAGGATCAGATGAAGTAAGAGAAGTATTTAACTGACAGTTCCTAGTAATTTGTAAATTCATTGGATTTGACGTGTCCCTTAAAAAATTATATGGTGATTGTTGAATATGAATATGGTTGTGATCCGCCCTCTGGAGAGCACCATGTTGGGAGAAGGCTGTTTTTATCAGTACACCATCAATGATTACTCTAACCACTGAGGTGCTTTGAGTGTCTATTCAGACAACCTTTTATCCCTATGTCAAGAACAATTTCCTTTTGTAAGCAAAAAGCTGTGTTTATCTTTTGATTGTAAAGTCATAAATTCAGTTGGAATATTCAACACTGCAGTAATTATTGTGTGTCAAGTATGTAAACTAAAACCATACGCTATATCTCTTTTTTCTGGTTTTTTTTTAGGATGGGGAATATCTTCTAAATTCTGACTACCATAAAAATGTTGAGTCTCACCCTTTGGCTAAAGCGTTACGATTGGATCCACTGGAAGTAAAATTTCCCAAAGACAATATTTCACATAACCACTGCTTGGATTCTACCACTCTTCTTTTCCCCCACATTCCTTCTATTTTCTGTGTGCTCCATTTAATCTATGAGGAGCTGAAACTGAACTGCCTAATGGGTGAAGGAATTCGTTCACTTGTTATCCTTCTGGTTCAACTAGCAAGGTATGTTCTCATAGAAATGAACTTGAGCTGCTTGTTTTTCTTGGCAGTAGTTAAAAAGATTTGGAATCAGACTGTAAAGTAGATTTCATCTTTCCTTTCCTTTTCCTTTCCTTTTTTTTCTTTTTTTTTTTTCTTTTCAATTACAATTAGGTGAGTAAAAGGGTAAGTTACCAGGACTAGTTTCTGTCAAAGAGGAAGGAGGAGTTGATGTCTTTTATCTCTGTAGTTAGGGCTCTATTGCTTTTCTATTATTTTACAGCACAGTCTTAAGGTCTCTGGGAGAGTGTGCCAGTGGATATAGGATTCGGAGGATCTCCCTTTGTACATGTGATGAAGGAGATCCATTTGCAGAAGCCACTTAGCAGTAGGAAGATGTGCCACTTTTGCTCCACAGTGGTAGAGGGGGTGAAAGGTAGTGTGTATGTCAGTGGTAGATGTGGATAGGAAGTGGCAATTCAGCCACCCGTCTATCTTTCTTGCCAACCCCTACTGATACCATTGTGGATTTTTCAATATATTTTAAATATCTTGAGACCTACTTTTGGGCTACTACTGCAACATGCTGACAATCAATATTAAGAATGTTTAGTTGTTGAAAAGAGTTTGTTAGGAATTTTTGAAGAGGAATTAGAAAACAAAGTTGGCAAAACCTGTTTTATTTGGTAACTTCAGCAAGGATTATATTTGCTCAAAAGTGGAAAGCTAAGACTATCCCAAATGAAGATGATAGGATTTTTAAATTATATGAAATGCTAGAATTTGAAAAGTTTACTCAGAGAATGAAAAAATGAATCGTCTAATAAAATACATACTGATCCAAAACCAGTAGAATTTTTTTTAAAAGGGGGGGTCCGTTAGCAACAATAGGTTTATTAGATTAGTTAGATTAAGCTAGATTAGTTGTTTTTCAAATTACTTAGAGGAGAAGTAAATTGGAGAAAATAGAATTATAAATTGTGATAATTGGATAGTGAGAAGTATAGAGGGGGTGATGAAAGGAAGGATATGGGATTGGGCATCATCATTTGGACTGAGTTGGAAAGTTGAAGGCAAGAGAAGAAGATGAATGAAAGAAAGAAGGTGTAGAGTGGAGAATATGATAAGATTGGGGAAGTGAGAGAAGGTTCGAGTAGGTAGTAGAAGGTAAAGAGGTTGGTTGGATGGGTAAGAGAAAGATATAAGAAGGTGGAGTGATAAGAAGATGGAAGAGAAATTAAAGGTGGTTAAAATGTGAAGTTAAAGGCTTTCATGGCCAGCATCCATAGTTTTTTGTGGGTTTTTTGGGCTATGTGACCATGTTCTAGAAGAGTTTATTCCTGGCGTTTCGCCAGCATCTGTGGCTGGCGAAACGCCAGGAATAAACTCTTCTAGAACATGGCCACATAGCCCGAAAACCCCACAAAAACAGTGGTTAAAATGATTATGGGAGATGGATGTGAGATGAGGAGGTGGTAGTAGTGGGGAGTCAGAAGAGGTAAACAGGGAGGAGGATAGTAGAAAGAGAATGGAAGAAGGATGGTAAATGGAGTATGAATATCTAAACTAGTGACTAAGAAGGAAGTTAGATAAATTTAGAATGCCTGTTAGATTTTTTTTGAGGTTTTAGATGGAAAGTATTGTTGTTTAAATGTTTAATGTGTGGATTTCTGGATGCATGTTTGAATAATGATTTTTTTTTTTAAAAAAAAAAGCACATGCATCTTGCCTGCACTTCAGGGCCACAAATATTACTTCTGGTTTACACATTACAGCTTTACTGCAAAAGACACAGGACATTCCTACTAGTAGGGATGGCAGATGTAGGAACAATGTATTTTCAGATCCTCAGCGAATGATAGTGAATGGGCAAGGGTTTAGCTTTTTATTTGTACTGTCAAACAGTTATCATTTGGCCTTTTCCCCTTGTGCTATCACAAATTTTGGGCCTCCTCTTACTTTATTCCACCTCAACATTAGAAGGAACTTCCTAACAGTAAGGGCTGTTCGACAGTGGAACACACTCCCTTGGAGTGTGGTGGAGTCTCCCTCCTTGGAAGTCTTTAAACAGAGGCTGGATGGCCACCTGTCAGGTATGCGTTGCCCGGGGGCTGGACTGGATGGCCCTTGTGATCTCTTCGAATTCTATGATTCCATGATTCTACTATATTTCTTCATTCCAATATAAGCAAGGTTTCTTTACTACTATTTTAAATGGAGTCCTGAAACTGCTTAATCCCCATCGGAGCTGGGGAAAATATTTTTTGGACTACCACTTCCAAAATCTCCAACCAACATAGCCACTGCCCATGCTGGCTGGAACATTATAGAGGCTGTAGTCCATAAAAGTAACTTTTCTAAGCTTTCCCTTTTCCCATCCCCTTAATTAATAATTGCATGTCATCTTGTGCATCTTATGCTTAGAATGCAATTTGCTCCTTATTTCCTCCTTTTAGAGACTTAACTCTAGAAGCTTACCTCGATTATTACTACAGAGATTATCCAGTGCTGGTGAAGGCTTCCAGGCAAACATGCATAATCGATCCAGGCAAGTTCCAAGAGTATTGGGTTTCCTTGGCTGAGTGGGAACAGAACCATTTTCATAGGTTTGAGAAAACGAGGACAGCACCAACTTTAAAAACTGAAGGCTGCATTTTTGTAGGGGTTAGGGCATACAACTCTACCTTCGTGGAAAATATGTCAGACAACTCTGCCTCCATAAGCTGTGTCTATAATAAGTACTTGCTTATCATGGACAATATTGTTCATATTGTTCAATAACTATGTTTGTGTTCATGTGCCTTCAAATCACCTGTTGACTTAAGGCAATCTCATCAATTTTATAGGGTTTTTGCTTAGGCAGGGAATACTCAGAGGTGGTTTTGCCAGTTACTCCCTCTGAAATATAGCCTACAACACCTAGTATTCATTATAAATCATGAATTTATATCCAACTGGCCATGTATAAATGGGTGGTATATTGATGTACTGCATAGATTGCCACAGTAGCATGCGCAGGGCAAAAACTGGTGCTGCTCTGATCATGGAAGTTTCTATTGGCTGTAACCATGAATGTTTTGTATTCAGGTTTCTTCACTTGTAAGATTAGCAAGGGGCCTCTAGTGGCCAGAGTATATTAATTCTGTTCTCCTTTTTTAAAACTTTATTTTAAAAACAGTGTGTGGCATGCAACACCCAGCCTTTTTTTTGGTGGAGCCTCCAAGTATTTTTCAGTGGCTAAGTTCCTGCTTGAAGGGAGAAGATGTGCCACCCTACCCTTACTTGCCTGGAATTTGTGAAAGGAGCAAACTAGTAGTCCTGGTATGTACTACAATCCCCATTGAAGGGACTCAGTTCTGCAGATATGTTTCTTATGCTTAACTTCATGCATGCCTGAAGTATTTCTGTTTTAAGCTGCACGATCCATAATGGAACAAATGTCATTGAAGCAGAGCAGGTGAACAGGGTTTCTAAATGTCTTAAATCCTTTGAGCTGTTATTAAGCCTTAAAATAGGGCTGGCAACTTTCGGCTTTCTTGATGTAGTCGAACTGCAGTTTACAGTATCCTTCATCGTTTGCTTTGCTGGCTAAAGCTGTTGGAAGTTGCAGCTCAACATTTGGAAGGTCTCTAGTTAGTTTGATTGTTTATTTACATATTTATTTGATTGCTGGTGATATAGAATCATAGCTCTATTTCACATGAGAAAGTGAAATAATTTAATGAACAAGCTACTTAGGTTTTGGGACACAGCTGGTCTTATCATTATGTTGACTGCCCCAAAGCAAATTTTGGAGTTAGTAATCATCTGCAGAAAATCTGCAGTGTTTTCACTTATATTTTTCCACTATAGACTGGGGTATGTGTGTCATGTGTACCATCTTATCTTGATCCTGCTCTGTTTAACTTCATGTCATGTTCATGGGAACATTTATTTGAATTTGTTTGTTGAACAGCTTAACATATTTATAACACACGCATACCATTCTCATTGACTGAGAAATATGGAGTATTCTAATCTGGAATTTCTAAAAGTGAAAATATATGCTTTGGTATATGAAGCTTAAGATTGTATTGTAATATTTATTTATGTTTAACCTACCCTTTATTGTGGGACTCCAGGGAAGCATACAGATAAAACAATGTTGTTGTTGTTCTGTGCCTTCTGGTCATTTCTGACTTATGCCGACTCTAAGGTGTATTTATCACAGGGTTTTATTGGGAAGATTTGTTCAGAAGGGGGTTGCCTTTGCCTTCCTCTGAAACTGAGAGAATGTGACTTGGCCAGGGTGGCCCAGTGGCCTTCTACAGCTGAGCAGGGATTTGAAGATAAAACCATAAACAATCCAAGATTAAAATAATAAAATAGCTTAAACAGGATAAAAACATATTAAATGTGTTTTTACAATACATATTGAACATGGACATTGATACATGCACCAAAGTTCAGAGACAGTCTTGCAATTAGCCACTTGTTTACTCCTTCTAAGTGAGAACTTTCTCATACTATTGTGAGACACACACTATAGTAAAATGTGTTTGCTAGCTTCAGATCTAAGAAGCAGAAGCAGTTATGTCAAGCATATCAGAAGAAACCCTGGGATAATCATTGGGTCTGTCAGGAGTCCTTAATGTAATGTATCAACACTCCACATGAATTGCAGGAACCATTCTCAAGGGATGCTTTTAGGACAATAAGGGTGAGTTAACAGTGGCTGCTACAACATAATGCTGTATATAGTTGAAGGTACCAGTTTCCTTCCTTTGCATCTCCTGTAAAAGGTTCAAGGTAGAGGGCTGGTTATGACCTCTGCTTAGACCTTAGAGAGACAATGCACATAGACCAGTGCATTTGGTCTTCCAGACATTTTGGATTTCAACTCCCAGAATCCTTGACTATACTCCAGGCTGATTCAGGATTCTGGGAGTTCAGATCCCAAAAAATCTGGACAGTGAAAGGTACTTTAGACCAGTACTTTAGACAACAGTGGTCTAGATGAACTTGTAGTCTGGTTTGGTATGAGATGATTTCATATGATTTGGTTTCAACTCATAGCTAATTTGTCTAATCTTGAATGCATATTCTTATGTAAAGTCAGTAAACACCTCCCAAATTGTTTTCTTTCTTCTCTCTGTCACTTAAACGAACATGTTAGATCTTTTGTTAGCAGAACCTAAGACAGAATTCCTTTTTTCTGAGCAGAGTGTTGCACTCTACATACTTGGTGATGAAAGAGCGGTTTTAAATGAAGCATCCAACTATTTGTCCAAGATAACATCAGGTAGGATAACGTTTGAGGCTATCCAAATGCCCAAAGGAATATTTCAATTCATTCCTTGCTGTTTGTCTAGACTCTAGCCATTCCAAGTGACATATTTTCATTTTGTCTCCCCTTTTGTTTTAGGGCCACGGAAGCAGCAGACCGAACTGGAAGAGCCCCGGTAAGCTAATAAGAAAACAAAATTCAAAATGTTGCTTTTGGAAATGGTTTTGTTGTTTATCACATTTATCATCTCTTGACCCATGAAAATCCACTTCAGAGGATTCTGATGTGCTTTCTCAGTTGAAGGGTTTGTCCTGATTTCTCCTTTAGTGTACCCAAGATGGTCTCTTTCTTTAAAGGACCATAGGTTTTTGCGGTGACCCACACATCTTAAGTTTTTATCTTTCTTCTTTATCTCCCATTTTCAGCTTTACCTTCATGGGGAATTATAAAATGCAAGAATCTTGAGATTTTCTAAGAACAAGGGATCAGGAGAATAAGAGAGAGAGACCAGAGTATGCCAGCAAAAGGAATGATTCTGTTTACACTGTTATATTGTAGTCTGCACAGTCTCATCCCAATGGTTGTCCTTTCAGGCAGTACTAAGGGATACCAGGACTCCAGCCTGCCTGGAAATTACAGCCTCAGTCTTGGGGACCCTTACTCCCAATCCTTATATCCAACTGTTGCTTGAGGGGAAGGCCTTTTGCATATGTTTTTTACTACAGCTATTTATTTATTTATTTATTGTTCCATCTTTCTCCCAGTGTGGGACCCAGGGTGGGTTGTTGCAGTTGTTGTCGTGTGCCTTTGAGTCATTTCTGACTTATGGTGACCCTTAGCTGAACCCATCATGGGGTTTTATTGGCAGAGTTGATTCACAGGGGATTTACCTTTGCCTTCCTCTGAGGATGAGAGAGTGTGATTTGCCCAAGATCATCCAATAGGTTTCCATGGTTGAGCGGTGATTTGACCCCTGATCTCCAGAGTCACAGTCCAACACTCAAACCACTACACCACAAATTAAAATGTGGATTTTAGTAAGTAGAATAAGTAGAGTTGTAACTGTCTCTCGCACAATAGTTGGGCAAATGGAAGGTAGAAATTTTTGATACTTTCCCTTTTTAGCGGCCTGGCTTCCACCTTCCACGCCCAGTGGCAGCAAGGCACACCTACCCAAGCACATTACACCTTCTGACTAACTATTGTATTGATTTTTTTTTTTTTACCTTATCCTCATCTCTTGTTTGTAAATGTTTGGCCAGTTCCTCCACTGCTACCTTGTTTATCTATTGTGCACATTGCTTTTGGTGCTAAATAAATCCATATATTCTGTTTAAATTGGTTTCCCTTTCGTTGTGCAGGTGCAGTTTTAGGCACAACACATCAGCTTCCAGTCTTGCTGAGAAACTTGTTCTCTGGATGACAAATGTAGGTAAGGAGATTTGTAACTTTTTTTTTTTCCAGGGACGTAGTGTAAACCAAAACAAATTGGTCTGGATGGATTTTCATGCATTTTTAGAATTTCTCTTTTACTGCTATGAGGCTAGAAACTTTCTTTTTAAATGGGTGAAAGCTGAAGTTAGTTTTTTGATTTAGTTTGAAAATAAGCATGCTATTGTTGGTTCTGGCTAAATAGCTTTAACAGGTTTGTAATGTTTCAGAAATCTGCCACCTCTAAATGACCCAGAGCAATAGTGGATTAAAAGAAGAATTATGTGTATCTATAAAGAATAGTGGAATAAAAGAAGAACTATGTGTATCTATAAACTGTTGTTATTATTAGACCAGACTCAACTCCTTTAAGAAGTTATCTGAGAGTTCTGCCAGAGGTTTTGAATCTTGTACCCACATGTTCACACCTTTGCTCTTGTGTTTGCAAGGAATAGGAGCCCTGGTGGCGTAGTGGTTAAATGCCTGTACTGCAGCCACTCGCTCAAAACCACAAGGTTGTGAGTTTAAGACCAGCAAAAGGGCTCAAGCTTGACTCAGGCTTGCATCCTTCCGAGGTCGCTAAAATGAGTACCCAGACTGTTGGGGGCAAATTAGCTTACAGTTGTAAACCGCTTAGACACTGCTTAGGTGGTATGAAGCAGTATATAAATGAAGCTTGTTTGTTTTTTATTTGAATAATGACAGTACGTAAAAGGTTCTCAGTTGTTGTTGTTGTTTTTAATTGCCTACAAGTCAAGCCCAAAGTTATCATACTTATTTTCTATGTAAATACCAGGATTTACTTTAAGAGATCTGGAATCCTTGCCTTTTGGAGTTGCTCTTCCTATCAGAGATGCAATATACCACTGCCGGCAGCAACCTGCCTCTGACTGGCCAGAAGCTGTCTGTCTTTTGATAGGCCGTCAGGATCTTTCCAAACAAGCTTGTGAGGGAAACTTGCCAAAGAGTAAAGTTGTAAGTATCAAGGCTGAAGATTAATTCAGATAGTTTTAGATTTTCTACATGTGGGTGTATTAACAGTATTTAAATTAAAATTAAATAATAGTCCCAGTTTAACAAATTATGCAGTTTTACAGAAAGCAGGGCAGATGGACTGTATATGCACTTCTGTATTTTGCAGTTCATTGAAGAGCCAGTTTCTCATGCTCTGTCTTTGTCTTTCCCCCCCTCCCACCTCCAAAAGTCAGACACACAAATGCTCTCATCCGATATGCCCTCAACTACAGAGTCCGAAGAGGATGATGATGGAATGAATGATATGAACCAGGAAGTGATGTCACTGATATGGAGCGAAGACTTGAGGGTGCAAGAGGTGCGCAGGCTTCTGCAGAGTGCCCACCCTGTCCGTGTCAATGTAATTCAGATGCCAGAAGTCAGTGACCATGAATATATTGAAGAAAAAGAAAACCGGTAAATTGTTGGCATTCCCACTAGCTTGTTAATCAGAGGATCACGCTACCTCAGCATACTGGTCTTCAAACTTTTGCCCTGTGTGACTCTCCCTAGCTGTGCTTTCCAGGTAGTGGAATCTCTTAAGGATGTGGCTCTTTGTAATGGTGTGGGCAGATGGGAAACAAGACCAAAAAAAAAGTACCTTACTGAAAAGATAATTTTTCTTCTAGGGGTTAAGATTTAACATCATTGTTTGGTGCAGAGGTAGCTCTAATGACTGGTATTCTGACTCTTCTGTCAATCTGTTTACCCCAAAGAGCTTTTAGCACAGTAGATAGCTGTATAACCTTCCTTGTGCATAAGAAATAAAGACTGTTTAGTTGGGTGGGTTTGCTTTGCCTTCTGCCTTTATTTAAACATCTTTTTAAAATGTGGACAGGGTGATGGAAGAGAAGTAGGGTTCTACTTTAGCACCTTTTTATTTAAATAAACTCCACAAACAGAATCTCAACCTGGAAAACAGTGGAGAGCTGTTATGTTGATCTGTAATGCTGACAATACATCTGAGTAGCAGAAGGCCAAAAGTAGGTCCTTAAGGAGGGAAGGAAAAAAAAAGAAAGGAAGTGTGCCCCTCTGCTGCTAGTAGAGATGCTTGAAGGCAAAAGCAAACCCAATTCTAAAGGAGGGAGCAACTAATTTTTTTGAATAAGTGTGTGTAACATTTTAGCATTGAGCTGGTGTTTCGAGAGTTTGGGGTCCTCCAGATGTTTCTTGGACCACAGAAGCTATCACCACTCACCACTGACTATGGCTTCAGCTCATGTGAGTTGCAGCTCAGTAGTGTCTGGATTGACACATATTTTCCCAGCTTTCCTTAGAACAAACTTTGTATTTTTAACAGCATGGGACGTGCTGGGAGCATGCAGTCTTTCTTTTCCCAGGTTATGCTACAGTAAGCCTGAGGGCAGGGAACTGTCTAATTAAAAAAATAATTGTAAGCCACTCTGATAGCCTTTAGGGGCTGAAGGGTGGGGTATAAATACAGTACCATAATTAACAGCAGAAAAGAGAAAGGCAGAAGTCTGCTGTTCTTTCCTTTAACTTGGTTAAAACACAGTAAGCCCTCTGGATGCATAGGCTTCGGATCCACTTGTGGATCATCATGGCCCATATTATTCATTGGTGATGATGTGAACATGGACATGTTGAAGTGTGTGTGTTTATATCATCCACATTTTTTTGCATTTGCATGGGGATCTTGAAATAAATCCCATTGATCCAAAGAGATTTGGTTTCTAGATCCCTCATGGATACCAAAATCTGTGGATGCTCAAGTCCCATTATATACAATAGTGTCACTTCCATAAAATAACAAAATCAAGGTTTGCTTTTTGGATTTTTAAAAAGCTTTTTCAAGCCGTGGATGGTTCAATCCATGGATGTAGAATCTATGGAGGGCCAACTATTATGGAGAGAGGAGAAAAGAAAACTTAGGAAAAAAGCTTTACATCCATTGGGCTAGTATTGATAACATCCTAGAATTCTGAAGGCCTTTTTTTACATGAAATTTACAATGTGGATTTAATATGCCACTTGAATGCCATGAGAATCTACAGAGCATGTGGCAAGAACTGATGCTATGACATTCTCACCTGTGCCAGTGGCCTGTTACAGACAGCCAAAATAAAGCTGCTTCGAAGTCACAGTGGAGGTATGGGTGTTTCTATGAGGCATGCGTCATAAAGAGTCCAGAGGCCACACAAACCCGCTCCAGTCCTTAGGGTTGGAGTGTGGCTTTGGTGTGACTTCTGGACTCTTAGGACGCATGCATCATTGAAACACCATACCTCCACTGTGACTCGAAGCAGCTTTATTTTGGCTGTCTGTAAAAGGCCAGTATCTACTTACTTGAAAGCAGAGGAAGTACTCATGCAGGCATCTTCATCCATCAGATGCTATCCTCTGTGTTCTTAATCTACATACAGGAAATGTTTTGTTCATACGTAGAAGAATACAATCAAAAAGATCATGACTTCAGTTTGCATACCAAGTTTAAAATATTTTATGTAAAAATGTATTTTAATGTGTATAGTGTATGTGAATGTGTACATAAATTGTATGTGTGTGTGTTTAGAAATGTATTTTGGTTTGAAATGGAAGGTTCAGTCACACATGCAGATAGGGTTGCCATAATTTGCCACCACCAAACCGGGACAAAACGTAGCAAAATGTAGGACAAAATGTAGGGTAAAATGTAGGACAAAATTTGCCTGAAAATATAGGACATTCAAGAAAAATGGAGGACACAACCAACTACAAGCCAAAAACATTAATTATTTTTTTTTAAAAAGGCACACAACAGTAGAATTCAAAGATATTGAGATCGTACTTATGAGACTGATGCATCTGAGGAATGGACTTGATTAGGAAAGTTCATGCTGCCAACTAATTGCTGCAGCCTGCGGCGGCCCTGCTACCGCTGGAGGAGGCTTTGCCATGGCGGCCTCCTTTTCTAGGGCCTAGCCAACTGGCCAGGCCTGCGCAGCTCTCCCACTGTTGGAGAAGACCTTTGCCGTGGCAGCGGCCTTCTATGGGGCCTAGCTGGCCGGCCAGGCCTCTCGGCTCCATCCCGGGCAGTGGAACTGAAGAAGGAAGCCTCATCGTGGCTTGGCTTCTCCCTCGGCTCCGTCCCGGGAGGTGCGGAGCTAAAGAAGAAAGCCTCATCGCGGCAAGGCTTCCTTCTCCCTCAGTTCCATCCCAGGCAGCGCAGAGCCGAGGGAGAAGGAAGCCTCGCCCTGGCAAGGCTTCCTTCTTTGGGCGCTCCGTAGCGACTTGAGGGTGATGGAGCGGCAAAAGGGGGCCTTGGGTTTTCACTGCTGCCGCTGTTGCCGCAGTGGCATCGGCCAAAACCCGGGAAACCTGGAAAGCTGAGCCAGGACCTTCCCAAGGGCCTAAAACCCGGGAAAGTACTGCCCAAATGCGGGAAATGGCAACTCTAAATGCAGATAAGAATGTCCTCACATATAAACTATAAATTAAGTTCAGTTATAAACTAAGGGAAAGATGGCAATTAACAATCACTGCCTATATCCAATGACCAATAAAACTTAGAAATTACAAATTTTAAAAAGAAGGGCATTGAGTATAACAACATTATCAGTATACTATATTTAATTAATCAAATACTTCAAAGACATAGCTGTAATAGTCTGGAAAATCAGTACACAAAGAGATTTTGTAGCATCTTTGAGACTAACTGAAGTAAAGACGTTGGTAGCATGAGCTTTTGTAGACTTGGGCATGCATCTGAGGAAGCAGACTGAAGTAGCTCATGCTACCAACTTCTTTCTTTCAGTTAGTCTCAAACGTGCTACAAGATCCGTTTGCATACTAACCAAATACTTGTTAGTAATATATTTTCTGGTCTGTGTGTGTATCTGTTTTTAAAAGAATGCTGCCTATATTTTTTCCGATTTTCATTTCCACAACAGGCTGCTGCAGCTTTGTCAACGGACTATGGCACTACCCTTAGGAAGAGGAATGTTCACTTTGTTCTCTTACCATCCAGTGCCAACAGAGCCGTTACCTATTCCCAAGTTGAACCTAACAGGTGTGTTTGGTGCTGTTTAAGATAACCTCAAAACAAAAACATACATGCAGTGTGGTCATGGCCTTTTTTTAAAAGTAGAACTTTCTTTGTATATTCTCAAATCTCTGACAAAGAAATGAGAACATTACCGATTTCTCATTTTTCAGCTTTAACTACATTTATTTGATTATTTTATTTTTCTATGCAGGGCGAGCTCCTCCAAGAAATACCACAGTAGACCTCAACAGTGGCAACATAGATGTGCCTCCTAACATGGCTTGTTGGGCAAACTTTCACAATGGCGTGGCTGCTGGACTGAAAATAGCACCAGCTTCTCAAATAGATTCAGCATGGATTGTCTACAACAAACCCAAAAATGCAGAACTAGCCAATGAATATGCAGGCTTTCTCATGGCCCTGGGTTTAAATGGTCACCTTACAAAGCTTGCAACACTTAATATCCATGACTACTTGACAAAGGTGAGGCATTTATTCAAATGTAAAAGATAGAGTATGTTATCCTATTGAGCAGTCTGTATATCTTTTCCATACTGAGGTAGCTAGTTAGAGGTTCCTGTTATGGTGCAACAACTCTCTGAGATAAACAGTGGCATTGAAGTCTAGTCATGAAGATCAAACATGAGGAACATTTAGCTTGCAAACCTTTCTAAGACCAGTGGTTATTAGAATTTTAGGCCTTGAAGTCCTACGATCCCATACCAGTGGCTGAATTGGATAGTGAACCAATGAAGGGATTGGTGCACTACACAAACATGTGAATGAAGTGGGCAAATTATGAGTCACATTGAGTATATGTGTGATGTCAATTGGAAGGGTGAAATGGCGACATTGAGAAGCATAAAAATGCTTAATTGTGAAATTATGGCAAGAAAAGAAAAAATAAACAGCATGCATGTGCTACATAGGGAGGACATAGGGAGGAAGGCTGGGTCAGTGAAGTCATACAGAAGACTGATTGCGGGACCATGCATCACCAAAGCAGCACCATAGCACTACTGCAGAGAAGGTGTGATAGTGATTGTTTCCATGCTAGTATGTTTCCATTTGCTTTAAACAACATGATGGCTGGAAGACAATAGGCTGGTGTGATAAAGCATTTAGATACCCATTTCCTTCTATTGGCATTTGACAAATAACGTGGCCAGCATTTTTCTAGTGACAATGTACTGTCAAAGAGTTTGATACATTTTGTTTTGGTTTTGTATAAAAGTATACTTATTAAAATGAAGTTCAGCTTCTGACTGGAAAAAAAACTTGAACAGTATAATCAATATTATATCCCAGTCTTGTTTGCAGTGTATGCTTGCAGCTAGTCATCTGTTGTTATTATTATTATTATTATTATTAGTTTTATTTATACTCCGCCTTTCCACAGGATGTGATCAAGGCGGCTTACAACAGAATCTCAAAATACAAAGCAAACAATGCACAGGGGAAAACAGTACACAATACCATACAATGCCAACAATGTAAAATTACAGTACATAATACAATGCAGAAAAAAACAATATAATACAATGCAGAAAAACAATAGAATCTCAAAATACAAAGCGGCTTACAACAGGATCTCAAAATACAAAGCAAACAATGCACAGGGGAAAACAGTACACAATACCATACAATGCCAACAATGTAAAATTACAGTACATAATACAATGCAGAAAAAACAATATAATACAATGCAGAAAAACAATCCCCTGACAGTAAAAACCTGCACCCCCCTCTCAATTTTCCTCCCTCCAAAAAGGCCGCAACGGCGGCGCCAGGCAATTGTCCTTGGCGCTCCTCCCCGATGGTATAGGGGTAAAGGAAGCGAGCGGGCGGGCGGGCGGGGTCATCTCCGGGGAGGCCGGCGAGCCGGCTTATGAGGGGCTGCTCTCACCTGGCCCCTCCCCTTTCAAAAACGCCACCGCCGCGGCAACAAAGAGTCCTCACCGGGCCGCTGCCAGGTGGAAAAAGGCAGCGACGTCCTCCGGGGCAGCAGGGAGTCCCTTGGGCCGCAGCCCAGATGGAAGCGGGCGGGCGGGCGGCGTCCTGTTGGTTTTAATCTGTCCATTCAGCTTGCTAGAGTAGACTAACTGAATCAGTACTTCAGTAAATCCCATTGTTGAATCTGTTCTAGTTCAGGCTAGCAATTGGCCTTAGGGCTATTTTAAAAATTACATATTAAAACATGATCCAACCACACTTTTAATTTCTGGTGTATGTCAAGAATAGTGTTTTGAATGTTGGTTTCAGCTATAGTACTTCAAGGCTTTTTGTTTCTATATCAGGGCCACGAGATGACCAGTATTGGGCTGCTGCTTGGGGTTTCTGCTGCCAAACTGGGCACAATGGATATGTCTATCACTCGGCTGCTCAGCATCCACATACCTGCTTTGTTGCCTCCGACTTCTACTGAGCTGGATGTTCCTCATAATGTGCAGGTGGCTGCTGTGATAGGGATAGGCTTGGTGTACCAAGGGACGGCTCACAGGCACACTGCTGAGGTTCTGCTGTCAGAAATAGGTAAATTGCTAAGAGAAGAAATAAGTTGTCTGTAAAGAAATAGATAAATTGCTGAAGAAAGTTGTCTGTATTCTGCATAATGTATGTATGGTGTGCCTGATTTCATGGGTATCTCCATGAATATGCAGGTGACCAAGTTTTCTGAGCCAAAGGGCCCATTCTTGTGACTGAGGGCAAGAGTTTGCTCCAGTTCCTCCATTACTGGTTTTTCTATCATCATCATAATCATCCCCCCCCCCATGGATCCAGGTGGGGAACAAGAGCAGATAAATATACAACATACAACATCAGTTAAAGTTGATCTGTTCCTTTGACAATCCATGCAGCTTCTTTTATCTCAACAGCTTTCATTGGCAGGTTATAGACCGCTGAAAAGTGGCGGTCTGGCTCCGCCGCCGCTTGCAGCGTCCGGGAGCTGCAGCCTTTAAACGGCGCGGCTCCCAGACTCCGCAGAGAAGGAGCGCTGAAATCGCGCTCCTTCTCAGGCCCCGGAAGACTCACCGCGAGTGCCAAAGGGCGCACTCGTGGCGTCACTTCTGGTGCACCACGTGTGGACACAGAGCGTCCGTTACGTCAAAATGGCAGCGCCCGTATGAACAGGGCGCCACCATTTTGTACGGACTGAGTCCGTGATAGAGCAAGGGGCGTCTAGAAGAGACACCCCTTTTCCAAACTGGGACGTCCTCGGACGTCCCTAATGGCGGTTTGTAACCCGCCATTGTTCTGGCTTAATGTCTCCCCTGTTTCCATCCCTTCTTCTTGCCCTAAGAAACAGTCTCTCTCTCTCTTGCTTTGTTTCATAGCCTCTCTTCCTCTCTCTCTTCCTCTCTGCCCTCTTCTTGCATTATGCCCTATTTCTCTTACCTTCATCTCATGATCTGCTATCTGCAGAGGAGAATCCATTCATGGATATCTTAGCTCCTCCTGATGCCCAGGAAAAAAAGGAAATCACATGATCAAAATCTTTCCCCCGTGTATGCTTTCAGGTTGCCTGACTTTTGTAGGATTTTCTTAGGCAAGAAACACTCAAGAGGTGGTTTTGCCAGTTCTTTCCCCTCAGAATATAGCCTACAGCACCTGGTATGTTCATTGATGGTCTTCTCTCCAAATACTAAGCAAGGCTGACCTTGCTTAGCTTCCAAGATCAGACAGGATCTTAAGAGTATTTAAACTTTAATAAGTTTATTTTCTTTGCTTTATTTCTAACTGGTCTTTTACCCTGTTTGTGGCCTTTTACTTCCCCATGAAAAAAAGATTTTAAAAAGAAAAGAGCAAGCCAGATTACACACATTGAACCCATTCACTGGACACCTGTCCACTTGGCTCTCAAGAAGTGGTAGCTGTAAACACTTGAGGTGATAAAGCGGTTGTGTGAAAAGATAGCTTGATTTTTATTATCATAGGCATTCAGGATGTTTTGCAAACTCTCTAAGCATTTCAGTCCTGAATTTATAATTCAAATTTAGCTGTGTAAAAAAATAAACGTTTGCTTGCTTTTTTTTTTTCAAAAGTTGATTTACAGTAGGATTTATTTATTTATGGGATGATTTGTTGGGATTCAGGTCGTCCCCCAGGTCCTGAGATGGAGTATTGCACTGACAGAGAATCCTATTCATTAGCTGCTGGCTTAGCTTTGGGCATGGTCTGTCTTGGGGTAAGTACAGCTCCTTTTCACTAATATTTATGCAATGCTTGTTTTTTGGATTTTAATTCAAAAGTGACATCAGTCTGTTTGCTGAACAAGTTGTGTTTTTCACCCTTCCTAACCACAAATGTAGAGGGTTGGCTTTAACCATGTCTGGTTGTACTACATTAATGAATTATTTCATCCTTTCATATTGATTCCTCCCTTAGCATGGCAGCAACTTGATAGGCATGTCAGACCTCAATGTACCTGAGCAGCTTTACCAGTATATGGTTGGCGGCCATCGGCGTTTTCAGGCTGGAATGCACCGTGAAAAGCACAAGTCTCCAAGTTACCAAATTAAGGTAATCATTTTAGGGTTGGCTGTTGTTGTTTTTTAACTTTTTCCATTTACTGTGACAGGTCTTTTGTCATTTTGTTTACTGTTCTCTGTACCAGGATTAGGTGACCTGAGATACTCCACATTTTTTGACTTGTAATTCCCATGATCCCTTACCATATCCCACAATCCCTTACCGTCTGCCATGTCAGGTGGAGCTGATGAGAATTGTAGAGTGAAAACATGGTGGAGTGTTAAGGGTTCCTTACATCTGGTCTGTTATCACTGGTAGAAGCTCCATGGTTTCAGATGGGTCTTTGCTGGCAGTTGAGGCAGAGGCCTCCTCTACCACTGAGCTACAGCCCTAACCACTGAGTTAGGGCAAGGAGAATTCCTTATTCACTGCTGTTTTTCTCTTTCATCTTTTCATAAGGGATATATTCAATTAATTAGCTTTTACTGGAACTCTTATGGATTGTCTCTAGTCTATGTTACTAACCAGGCTAAGCCAAATTTTATTTTAGAGGTGAACTGTTTTAAACATCTTCAGAACATTCCCTCAGCTTGGCTATATGTAAAATTGTGGATAACTTTCTACAACATTCAGGTTTTTTCAAGCACAAGTTCACTCCATCCACTTCTGTAGCCAAGTCACATTTTTTTAAGTCTGCACCAAAATTGTACACATTTTCATATGTAATTCATGCCCTTTTGCTTGTATTTTTTCTGATGTACTTTTTTGTATTAATTTTTGATAGGAAAGCTACATTACAAAATTCAGACAAGTCAAAATGTGAGGCGTAATTACATTCCAGTTCCCATATCAATTTGGGAAGTGTGAATTGATTCCTACTAACAACCTTAATGAATTTCTCTGTCATTTCTAGCTGTATTTGGCACCCATCATTATTGAAACAGGACTACATGGTAAATTAACCTGAATGTTTACTCTTATTTTGACAGGAAGGAGATACTATAAATGTGGATGTGACTTGTCCAGGTGCAACTCTGGCGCTAGCAATGATATATCTAAAGACTAACAACAGGTATGGGGTTTAAAACTGTGAATATGTGTAAGACACATTGCATTTAGAATCAAGGACTGGAAACATTCGCCAACCCACCTATTTGCCCCAAGTGTGTGGTAACAGCAGTAGGAACTGCTGCATACTAGGACTACTACACAAAGAACAACAACAACAACCCATCTAACAGACCAAAAAGTTCCAAATTTCTCTAGAAGTCTCATGGGGATGGGTCCAGTCAAGTAAACTCTGAGGATAAAACAGAACATACACATGAGAAATGCCTAGAAAGAAATATCCTGAACTTTCAAAACTACTCCATGTCTAAAACTGTTGCAGAGGAATGTTTTGAGCATTTTTGTTAAAAAGTTACCATAACTTATGAACATCAAATGCTTGAGATACTTCTACCCTTTAAAGAACCTGTGTGCTCTCTGGAATATGCCATGTGCTGTTGTCATTCGATAAATACAAAGACACTTTGAGGTCAAGTTTGAGTAGTAGGTACTGGCTTTGACAGTAGAGCAACGGAGTTTGAAGATTGGAAAGGAAATCAGTAAAACAGCAAGCAGCTGGTGAAAATGTGCTCTGATGAAGCATGTTTGCATGCTTCATTTGCCAAGCCATTTCAAGCTTATAACATTTTTTTTTCTTTTTTCTTTCGTGGTTTTGGTTGCTAGGTCAATAGCTGACTGGCTTCGTGCTCCAGATACTATGTATTTGTTGGACTTTGTGAAACCAGAATTTCTTTTACTAAGGGTAGGTTTATATTTATTTAAGGGTAGGTTTATGTTTTTGTTTTGCTCTTCTGTTGCAATGCAGACTTCTCAAACTTGTGTGTTTTTATGCAGGGTTGTACCATATCTATTAAAATAATTTTGATTAAATTACCTTTCTGTGTCTGAGACTGAAGGCTAATGCTGCATCTGACCTGCAGAAATAATGCCGTTTCACACTGTTTTAACTGCTGTGATGCAGTGCTGTGGAATTCTAGGATTTCTAGTATGCTGAGATATTTCACCTTCTCTGTCAGAGAGCCCTGGTGTCACAACAAACTACAAATTCCAGAATACCATAGGATAGAGCCATGGCAGTGAAAGCAATGTCAAATTGCACTGTTTTAAGCCATTAATTTTGTAAAAATTGTTTAGAGAGCTAGCTTTTCACCACATAGACTTTCATCCTATCTAAGCTTGGGGTCACTTTGAATACTGCAAGGCCATTTGTGTCCATCAGATGCAGAATATGCAACAAAATCTCATATGTGTGTAGTCATACTCTAACATTTTGAAAACCACCCTCGCTTTGAGATATATGGATAATTTTCTGGCAGCTCTGTACTTCCAAAATATTTCTCCTTAGCCCAAGGCAGATAATTACACTTAAATAAATTTTGAAAAGCAGCTCTGTGATAAGCCCATGCTAGTATATCCCTTTAAGAAAGATAAGTGTAATTTTGCTTTATGTCATTATATAAGCCAGTGCTGATTCCATTGCACAGGAGTAGGCTACCACCGTGAATTCAGAGACCCATTTGCACCTCTACAGTGGGTTGCACCAAAACTGGCCAACATTCACAGCTGGAAATCACTTTTGGTTCAGAACTCCAGGTCTGGTGACAGATTTATAGGGTTTTTGTGAGGTTGTGGGTTTAAAGCAAATCTGCCACTTCTGATGGTCTCCAGGAGTGGCACATGGCTATAGGAGGCAAAAGATACCCCATATTCATTTAAATAGTGGGTTTGAGAGACTTTTGGAGGGCTTTGGGAAAATTGGGAGCTCTCACTAATGTCGGATTCCCACTGTTGTCATAGTACAGCATGATTAGTTCAAGTAAATTTACAGTGAAAGTTGTGCAAACTGAAACATGGATGTAGCATGTTGTATTTATGCAGAGAAAGAAGGTTTTGAATTCTCCTTTGAATAGGATAGTTTTAAGATTTTGAGGGTACTTTTCTGTTTTAAATTTAAAGTGGCCTTCAAGCATTTATAACTCTCCAGAGTAACTTATCTTGATTTCATCATAATTCTTACACTGTTGCTGTTATTGTTCTTTATCCTATTCTGATTGTCTCTTTCTTTGAAGACACTTGCTCGCTGTTTGATTTTGTGGAATGACATATTGCCCAGTTCTAAGTGGATTGACAGCAATGTGCCTCAAGTAAGTAGCCTGCATCAAACACGGTCCTAGTAAGCCAGAGGATTTTTTTTTTAATTCTGTAATTTTGGAAAACCTTTTCCCAACAATTTATCAACTAATGCTCTCTTGCACATCTGCCAGAGAACTTCACATGTTTAGAAGAGTCAGATCAGAGGAATCTTTGAGTACACACACTTGGTTCCCTTGTAATAACAACTCTTTCCCAGGAGAGGTTTTGTTTGTCCTCGCTTGGCTCTCTTTTTTCTGGCAGGCAAAAACCTTCCTGTTTAAAGAGGCCTTCACCCTTAACTGATCAAGGTAGAAGGACATGCAATTGGTGTGCAGTTTTTAATATGTAATATTAATTTAATGAGTTTTTGTTCAAAAATGTTAACTCTATGTTTTTAAAGTAGTGTTTTAATTTGATTAATCATTTCATGTTTTTAAAACTTTTGAGCTACTATTGTTTTAGCGGGTGATAAATCATATAAATAAAGATATGTTATAAATCAAATGAATGAGTGAGTACCCAGTAAGTACAGGTAGGTTCAAGTCACTACAGCCAGTGAGAAGTAAGGTGAGGCCATTTCCTCTGGAACCACATTTTGTTAATTGTTCCAGAGTTTGCTCCTGGAGCAGATTTGGTTGCGGGAGAAAGACACAGGGAGAGGGAGGATTTTTTGAAAATCATCTCTTTTCCTTTTCCATCACTGTAAATACTCCACTGGATCAAAAGCCTTCCTACAGAAGGAGCCCTTCTGTTTAAAGAAGGCAAGGTGTGGCTCCAACACAGTAATCCACAGAAACACATTGCAATTCAGTTGATTATTACATGGCAATAAATTCTATTTGTGGGAGTTATTTCCATATATGTATTCATAGATTGGAGCTTTAATTTTCATTTCTTCTCTCTTCCTTGACATGTGAAAAAGCATTCAACATGAAAGGCTCAGAGAATATATCAGTAACAGAATAATATGCTACCCCAATCCTCTTATTCTTAGCTATTTAAACATCCAAGATAAAAGCATTTTATGCTTGATCTTGACTTTAAAGGGGTATGTTAACCTGATAGTGCTAAAATAATTTATTACATAATTTTAATAAAAGAATAATCACTTCCATAAAACTATGGAAAACTTTTCAGGTTACCATTTGCTTCTGCTGTGTTTCTTACAGATTGTCAGGGAGAATAGTGTATCCCTTCATGCAACTGAAATGCCTTCATCAGAAGATTTGAATTTGGAGACACTGGCGTAAGTCATCAGATGTGATTCCAACTTGCCTTTCCTTGGGCATGTGTAGTCAAAGCAGAGCTCAGAAACTTAATTTTAAAAATTAATCAGTTAACATTTAAGATGCAAGCTCTCCTTCCTTGCTATGAATTAGTTACCATTATAATTTCTTAAAAGTTAAAAATCAAGTTAAAATTACAGCAAATGGACTAGAGTATCCCTTGTTGTATTACAATCATATTGTAATGTAAGGTGCATCTACATTGTAGAAATAATGTAGTTTGACACCACTTTAACTCTCATGGCACCATCCTACAGAATCTTGGGATTTGTAGTTTTGTGAGGCACCAGCATTCTTGGTCAGAAAAAACTAAAGACCTTATAAAACTACAAACCACAGGATTCCATAGGATGGAGCTACAGCACTTAAAGTGGTATCACTCTGCAATTATTATTATTATTATTATTATTATTATTATTATGCTTTATTTATATAGTGTTGTAGATTCTACAGCGTCAATTCACCCTTATTCACTATTATTGCCACAAATGACGAAGAGATAATTGTTTAGATGTAAATCATTCATTTTAAAGAGTTACTTTCAACCTGTGAGTTAAAGATTGTTTTAGAGTCCCTACTCACATTACATTTGCAATGAGGGAGGTCCTGCAGTGTGCTCTTTCCAGTATTGTAGAGGTAATCCCAGAAGACCTTAAACATGGGGGAGCAAATCCTAATTTGTGGTCTCTGGGATTCATATATATGGCATGCTTACATAGTACATCTTCTCATTGCCCATGAGCTGAAAAATCTTTTGGACAGTAGCCCCATCTTATGTCTACAGGGACATATCTAGTGCTTTTCCCACTCAGTGCACCACCACCCCACAGTTCATTTTCAAGCACTGCAATAGTATCAGCCTCAGGGAATTGTTTCTCTCAAAGGTGCTTCAGTTCATCTTCCAAGATGTGAACCCCACTTCTTGGAAGATGAATTGAAGAACCTGGCTGGGTTCTACAGGCTAATGGTTATTCCAACTCAGACTTCAGAAAGGCTGTCAGGCCCAGAAAAACCCAGAGGAGTGAAGACAAGCAGCCACTCAAAGGGAAGGTATTTTTACCATACAACAAAGGAGTCACAGACAGAATAGGCAAAGTGGTGAAGAAACACAACCTTCAAATGGTTTACAAACCAACGAAGAAAATCCAGCAAATGCTTCGCTCAGCCAAGGACCAGAGAGACCCTCTCACAGCTGCAGGAGTTTACCGCATACCATGCAGCTGCGGACAAGTCTACATAGGGACCACCAAATGCAGTGCGCAAACAAGAATCAAGGAACATGAGAGACACTGCATATTGGGCCAGCCAGAAAAATCAGCAGTAGCAGAACATGCCACAAATCATCCTGGGCATAAAATACTGTTTGAAAACACCGAAGTTCTGGACCATGCCAACCACTACCATGTCAGGATGCACAGGGAAGCCATTGAAATCTACAAACACCTGGACAATTTCAACAGGAAAGAGGAAATCCTTAAAGTAAACAAGGTTTGGCTACCAGTCTTGAGAAATAGCAAGATAAAGACTCAGCAAATGCAAATGAGAAATCTCCCAGCAGACAATGAGCACTATCAAGCAGATACTAATCCTCTTTTGCAGACCCTCCCACCCTGAGGCCTGCCATTAGCAACAAAACAATACACATGCAAATCACTCCTGCCTTTCCAGGTCACACAATATATATACCCAAGTCCTTTCCAGGCAAGCATTCTCTGAAGATGCCAGCCACAGATGCTGGCCAAACCTCAGGAAGAAACTCTTCCAGAACATGGCCACGTAGCCCAAAAAACCCACAAAAAACTATTCTTTACCTACAGGGTTGAAGAGGACAACTGAATAATATTTTTTCAGCATCTTAAACTGCATATTACTGCCACTTTGGGTCTCATATTGGGAGAAAAGTGGAGTATTAATTGATTGATTGATTAAATAAATATATTGTAGGCAACTCCAGGGAAGTCTTTGCAGAAGCAACATTCTGCTCTTGCTGACAATGTGGAAAATTGGGCAGTGTGACATGGAAATCACAACTACTTGTTTCTTGCGGATGAATATTGTGAGACATGCACAGGCACATACCTGCAGTTTTTAAGGAAGAAATTTGTTTCATTCCTGGATCACCTTCCAGAAGGTGAGAAAAGGAAATATTCAGCAGACTTCAATTCTAAGGCAACTGGTAGAGTCATAGCTCTCTATTTTTGTGCCTCGTTAATGTCTGTGGCCTTACACAAGATACCCAAGCTACTATAGAAAACCTTTCCTTTGATCAGCAGTGGGGAAATGGAAAAACGAATACTTTATCACATCTAAAATTTTAGGACTAAACCCAGGGAATATGGTATCCAGCCACAACCATTATCCTCATGGTATATGCCAGTGCTATTGAAAGTAGTAGTCCCTGGACAAGTGTTGGTTCCTGAGCCATTGGTTGCTAAACCTTGGCAACACAGGCTGAATGGCCATCTGTCAGGGGGTTGCACTGGATGGCCTTTGTGGTCTCTTCCAACTCCAGGATTCTAAGAAAGAAATAAAGGGTACAAGATTCCAGCAAGTATCTACTTTGATTTTTATCACCATGCACCCTGTCCTTTTAGCCAACAAGCTCCCTCAGTTCTTCCTCCCATGACAGTCCAGACATCAACATTATGGACTCTGGAGACCAAGGTTCAAAACCCATTCAACCATGGAAACCCACTGAATGATCATGGGCAAGTCACATTCTCTCATTCTCAGAGGAAGACAAGGGGTAAGCCTCCTCAGAAGAAATGTTCCTGAGAAAACTGTGATAGGTTCGCTTTAGGGTCACCATAACTTACACATGACTTGAAGGCACACCAAAACAACAATGTAATATGAGACTTTTCTAGCACTTCGGATTTTTTTTATAAGTCTTACGAAGTCGTCTCAAAAAATGATGTGCCACATAATTTGATTGTCCTGTTATATAACCTATATGAAGGATCAATTCAGTCTTCCATTGTTCTCTCTCTCTCTCTCTTTTTAAAGGAAAATATTATTATTATTATTATTATTATTATTATTATTATCCTTTATTTATAAAGCGCTGTAAATTTACACAGCGCTGTACATACCAACTTTTAGTTAGATGGTTCCCTGCCCTCAGGCTTACAATCTAAAAAGACACGATACAAAAGGAGAAGGAATGGTTGTGGGGAAGGGGATGAGGTCCAGCAGTTTTTCTCCATATAGAAATAGAGCAAGTCTGTATTTTTAGGGAATTATAGTGAGAAGCCCAAGCCATTGTATCACACCTTTTAACTGGAGATGAAGTGAAAGCCTTTGTGATGATTTGACAATGTTGATTGGAAAACCTTTCATTTCAAATTTCTTTTTAGGCAGGCTCATGTCTACATCATTGCTGGAGCCTGTTTGTCTTTGGGTTTTCGATTTGCTGGTTCAGAAAATCTAGCTGCTTTTAATTGCTTGGTAAGTGAATTACCAGTTAGCAAATATTTATTATTACTTCCCTTTCACTTCTTATTAGATTAGTGTAGCAGTTCTTATTCACTTGAAGCCATATTTTTCTCATCTGACGGGAATTGCTTAATCCAGGGAGGATGAATTAAAAAGTGATGGGGACCAGACAGACACACCTTGCTTCCTTTGTGAGACCATGTTGTGTTCTTCCTGGGAGAAAGGCAGCATAGAAATGAAATAAAATAAATTAAAAATTATGTGAAGGGATGTGGCTACTAGCTCCTAATATAATTAAGCAAAAAGTCAAAGGGCTGGGTGGAGCTTTTCTCTTTAGCCTTTCCCTTCAAACAAGCTCTCCTCAGTTTCCCCTTTTTGAATAAGGGACTAGGGTCCAGGAAGGGAATCCTCACTGTCTCCAATCATTGATTGGATTTGGAGAATCCCAGGGACAATGCTTAGGATAGGGCTTTCCCAGTGGGGAACATTCAGCAGTCAGAGATTCCTCTCCACAGGCTTAGTCCATTGCCTGTCTACAGAATACTTGCTTCCATCCTCACAGGATTGTATGTCTTTAATTATCCAAGGGCAGGGAAGGACAAGCCAGGTAAAGCAGTAATACTGTACATATTTATTTATTTTATTATCCATGTGTATTAGGCACCCATCCCCGCAAATTCCTAGGCATCATACCATCATTTTGAAACAGAGCAATAATTAAGTATATATTCAATAATATATTCAACAGCCAACACAAAAAACACACATAAGATAAATTATGAATCTAGCCAATAAATGTAGGAGCTAAAACAGTCAGCATGATACAGTCAAATAAAACAACCAGCTGTCTCATTGGAACAATTATACAAAGTTCAGAATTCCTTGCACAATAATGACCATTTGAAAAGGGGTATTTTAAACTGCTTTTCTGAATACTTGCAGTATGAGGCCCTACTAGACCTTATCTGTGTGTGTGCAAGTGTGGATGCAGGACATCACCCATAAAACTACAGCCATAACTAATGAAGCCTTGCTTCTTTTTTTGTGGGTTCCACAGAGAGAGGAGGTTGAACATGTTGGGCTGCATGTGTAGCTCACCAGTGTCTCACAGATCCTCTTAATTGCTCCCCTAAATTGAGTCCCCAAAATATCTGGGTGTATTTTGCTTTCTAAAGGCAATTCACCTTATTTGTTTTTTGGACACCAAAATGTATTTTTAGACATTAGAAGTGATTGGCTAGTCACTTCCTATTTTTTTAAACGACCTTTTAAAAGCAAATAAAATAAAATAAAATAAAAATTACGACAATAAAAGTGCATTCAAAGGGCAAACTGCATGTCCCAAATGCATTGCAGATTTTGATTTGGGGCACTCAAAAATAGGGAGTGGATAGACAGGGAAGTAATCCATAAAGATCACAGGCAGGTTTAAAAAAAAAGACTCCTTGACTTTCACAAGTTGCCTACCCCTAGTATGGAAAGTCTAGTCTCAAGTCTTCAGGTATCGTCTGACTTAGCCTATATAAGACTGGAATGGTATCACAGTGGGGGTTTGCATGTTTTCAGACCTATATTCAGTCCCTGCTCTACAGTTGACTTTTGTGTTCTAAGATGTGTTCATTTTGAATTTCTCTTTCTAGTTCGCTTTTGCAAAAGATTTCATGAAGTGTTTATCTTCAGCGACAGCTTCCATTGTAAGTTTTTTCCAGATTCACCATTAGTAAAAGTGAAACTCCAGAGTTTATCATACAGCTCTAGTTGAATGAATAGTTTATAAGATTTGTTTTCTGTACCAGAATTGTGCTCTAGTTCTTTGATATTAAAACTGACTCCTGGTTTTTCCACAAGCTTTTTTTATTTCCACCAGCCTAGTTTACAACTAATAATGATGATGCTAGTGTAAACCCTGATTGAGCTACTGCATATCAATGTCAGTCAGTCAGTCAACCTTTATTATGCATACAACAACATATATTTACAACTGCATATCATTCACAAATCAGCCAGTAGCTTCTAATATAATCTTTCCTTTATTCCCGATTTAGAATATAAAGACAAATATACATGTGAAGCTGGTGGGTCTTGCTAAAATGGAAGGGTTGCTGAAATTGGGTTCTAGAATGGCTGTAACATGCATAGATTGTAAACCCTGTCCGCCCACCAAAAAAGCTTTCTTAACAAGGGTTTTTTGGGCCTTGGGATTGTTTCATTTGACTGCTCAGAAGATAATTTAAAATATTTACGTAAAGTGGAAGTGACATCTTTTCTCCTATATCTTTATTAAGGCTGGACACTATAACTTGGAGACTTGTTTGAGTGTGGTGTTGCTCTCACTTGCAATGGTGATGGCTGGATCTGGAAACTTGAAAGTCCTCCAACTCTGCCGTTTTATGCATAAGAAGACTGGTGGGGAGATGAACTATGGATTCCATATGGCACATCATATGGCTCTAGGACTCCTCTTTTTGGGAGGGGGAAGGTAATCCATTTTTTCAAAGCTAACTTTTTTATGTATACAAGCATATAAACTGACAGGCAATAAAATCTTACCACCTGTCATAATGATCAAGGAATCATTGCATATGTGTTCAGTAAGACTCCAGACAGGGAGATGTATATGTTTCAAGTCCACTGTAATTGATATTTGGGACAACCTTCACTTTGGTAAGGACTTCAGACTCTGCCTTTTTTACAAAAGAATACAAGTTTCCAATCATTATGTCTCAGAAGGAAAAAAAGAAAAGAAAACACAAATGAATGTCTGAGAAAATCTTGAGTTAGAAGACCAAGGCTGGGCAGAAGTTAGTGGTCAACAGACAGGACTTTTTTACTCTGGGAAGTATTGTGCTTAGCTGCTGTTGGAATTCTTTTTTTAAAAAAACTAGCTCTTGGAAGAAAACTAGATTATGGAAGATAAATTTGTGTAAATATGCTAGTGAGGCAGGGCTGTTCCTCAAGGGCTGGGATGCACATGTTTAGTGTGCAGAAGTCCCAGGCATTCTCAGTCAAAAGAACGTCACCTAACAGGGTTAGGAGAGATCTCTCTCTAGGAACAGCAGAACTAGTATTAATTTGATTAAATACTGGGCTAGATGTGCTGATTCTGTATAAAGCAGCCCCCTAGAACTTACCTGGCACAGAGTTGATGTTGTATGAATTTCAGAAGGGCACATTGCATGGGCTTTTTGACTGTGTGGGAGAGATAATAAGACTAGGAAAACTGATGCCCTCCAGATGTTTGTATTATAAATTCCGTCATCCTTGTTACCTGACTGGGGTCAGTGGGATATGTAGTCACCAATATTTTGAGGTTGCCAAGCCACATGTGGCAATTCCTTGTTTTTAATTGCATCAAGATATATTGCTGTTTTTTGTAGGTATTCACTCAGCACTTCTAATTCTTCAATTGCTGCTCTTCTTTGTGCACTGTACCCTCATTTTCCTGTCCACAGTACAGACAACAGGTAAGGTTTAACGAACTTATGCAATTAGAACAAAATCTTGAAAAATCAGTTTGATCCAACACATAGCTTGTCTTCTAGGCATTGTTTCAATTCACAAGCACAAGATGAACACAAATTAAGGATGGAGTCTTCTTCACACAGAAATTTCTATGATTTAATGACAACTTGGCCATTTGACTTAGCAGAGATGGAGACAAACTGAATGTCCTTCCCCTTATCAACATTTGCTATTATGGAAAAGAAAAGAACTGCCATCTTGGAAAATGTTAAATTATACATGCACAGACATCCCTGAACATTTATTTATTTGGAGTATTTATACCCCACTCTTTAGCCACACGGGTTCTCAGAGCAGCTTATAAATTGTTAATTAGACATGATTAACAATTAGTTCCCTGACTTCAGTTTTACAGTCTAAAAAGACATGACACAACAGGAGAAGGGAATGGCAGTGGGAAGGGGATCAAGTCCAGTGGTTTTTCTCTGTAAGGCCAGGGCCATGACAGATGGACTGGAGGGAGGGTCCTTCTTCTTGTCTTCATCTGGTAGCTTAAAAAAAAAAACTTCAGAAAAAAATTTGGAGAAAATATTTAAACCTTGTTCAAAAACTTTCCTGAGCAAGAATGTATTCATATTCCTCTTCTCAACACTACTAAGCTGAATTTGATATGAGTCACTTTAGAAAAAAGAGTACCATAGAACCAGGGCTATCACCAAAAAGGCCTTGCCTCACATCTCCATGTTTTTCTTTTGATGGGTAGGTTATGTAAACAGGACTTGATCAGTTGATTTCAAAAGGCAAATAGGACCATGTGGAAAGAGGCATTCTCTAATCTATTGTCTTTATGTGCAGGTATCACCTTCAGGCTTTGCGACATCTGTATGTCCTGGCAGCAGAGCCTAGGCTCCTTGTCCCTGTGGATGTAGATACAGATACTCCTTGCTACGCGCTGCTAGAGGTCACTTACAAGGTAGATATTGTGGGGCAGAGGAAATCTGTTGAAAGAAACATTTGGGGAGGCTCTTCCTAAATTGTCCACTGCTACTTGGTCAGATAACTTTACTGTATGGCAGTGGTTCCCAACCTATCTTATGCTGCGACCCTTTAATACAGTTCCTCATGTTGTGGCGACCCCCAACCATACAATTATTTTCATTGCTACATGCAAATATGTGTTTTCCGATGGTCTTAGGTGACCCCTGTGAAAGGGTTGTTTGACCCCCAAAGGAGTCCCGACCCACAGGTTGGGAACCACTGCTGTATGGTGTTGCTGGACCTGGATAACTCTAGTTCTTAGCTATTTGTCAAAGTAATAGAAGTGGTGGTAGAGACACTGCCTCAGATTTTTAAGTATACAATTGGCCTTTCATATCCATAGATTCTTTATCCACACATTCAACCACCCACAACTTGAAAATATTTTTCTAAGAATGCATTCCAAAAACCAAATCTCGATTTTGCTGTTTTATATAAGGGACACCATTTTACTATGCCATTGTATTTAATGTGACTTGAGTATGTATGAATTTTGATATCCATGGGGAGATCTGAAACTCAACCCCAGTGGATACCAGGGGCCACTGTATCTTTAAAAATGCTGAGTTTAGGGAGAACATAGAATAATCTTTACTCCCAAAACATAGATTAGCAGAACTAGTATTTAGCTGGACCATTTCAGACCACTATCTGCCCATTAACATTCATGATTTAGTGGGCAGAGCAGAGAGCAGCCATTGAAAGAGTTTGGGAGGTATTTGTGTATCTATCTCTTACTACTTTGCACAATTAGTAGCTTCCATGTGACAATCACAGTACTAGAAATCTAAAAAGAGAGATCCTATGCTATTCCTCACCAATACTGTTTCAGCATCACCTCCAGCTGGATGTGTACATGTATAGTCCTACAGAAGCGAGAATATCTGCAACTCAGCGGGGCAGAGGGGTAGCGTGCTTAGGGGGCTCATTCCCAGCATCTTGTGCTGCCTTCTCACAGGGAACCTTAATAGTTTGCTTTTCTTATGTGCAAATCTGTCCTGACTAATGGCAACGCTGTTACAGGCTTTTCTTGCCAAATTTTGTTCAGAGGAGGTTTGCCATGACCTTCCAGATCACTACATCACACTGAGACTCAGCCTTAAGGGAACTTGAAGAAAATTTTGGCCTATCTAAATTAGGCTTTAGTCCATTTTGAAAATAAATGTATTCCTAAATCAGCATGCCCCCAAACCCTGTGCCTTCCAGATGTTTTGGACTGTGAATCCTATCATGCTCAGCCAGCAGACTAAAGCTCATGCTGGTTGGGGAAAGCAGGTGTTGCTGTTTCACACAGTTAGGATAAAGTAACCATCATAGGAACCAGTGTGGTGTAGCAGTTTGAATGTAGGACTAGGATTCTGGAGATTGGATTCTCTGCTCGGCTGTGAATGTCTCTGACTGACCCTGGGTGAGTCACAGACTCTCAGCCCCAGAAAACTCCATGATAAGGTTGCTTTAGGGTCACCATAAGTCGAAAATGACTTGAAGACACACAGCAACAAAATTTACATAGAGGGAATGTGGTAATACTGTATTTCTTTCCACTATAAATCAGAAAAATTTAGGGCTAAAATGTTTGTTTTTAATTTCAAAAGGGAACCCAATGGTATGAAGAAACAACAGAAGAATTAATGGCACCCACACTTCTCCCTGAACTACATTTGTTGAAGCAGGTATATATAGAATTCCTGTTGCAGGCTGCAGATGTAAACTAAGTAATTTACTGAAAAGAAATACTCTACCATGAGGGTTTGAATAAGCATTTTGATGATTAATGAGTATCACAGTGAGTTTTCTGATCCTAACAAGCATGAGCAATTTTGATTCAAGAAAAGGCAAATAATCATAGACTCATAGAATCACAGAGTTGGAAGAGACCACACGGGGCATCCAGTCCAACCCCCTGCCATGCAGGAAATCCAATCAAAGCATCCCCAATAGATGGCCATCTAGCCTCTGCTTAAAGACCTCCAAGGAAGGAGACTCCACTACACTCCGAGGGAGTGTGTTCCACTGTTGAACAGCCCTTACTGTCAGGAAGTTCTTCCTAATGTTGAGGTGGAATCTCTTTTCCTGTAACTTGCATCCATTGCTCCGGATCCTGTTCTATGGAGCAGCAGAAAACAAGCTTGCTCCCTCCTGAATATGACATCCTTTCAAATATTTAAACAGGGCTATCATATCACCTCTTAACCTTCTCCAGGCTAAACATCCCCAGCTCCTTAAGTCGTTCCTCATAGGGCAAGGTTTGCAGACCTTTCACCATTTTAGTCGCCCTCCTTTGGACACGCTCCAGTTTCTCAATGTCCTTTTTGAATTGTGGTGCCCAGAACTGGACACAATATTCCAGGTGGGGCCTGACCAGAGCAGAATACAGTGGCACTATTACTTCTCTTGATCTAGACACTATACTTTTATTGATGCAGCCTAAAATTGCATTGGCCTTTTTAGCTGCCGCATTGCACTGTTGACTCATGTTCAACTTGTGTTCTACTTGGACTCTCAGATTCCTTTCACATGTAGTTTCATTCAGCCAGGTGTCCCCCATCCTATATCTGTGCATTTCATTTTTCTGCCCTAAGTGCAATACCTTACATTTCTCCATGTTGAATTTCATTTTGTTAGCTTTGGCCCAGCTTTCTAGTCTATTCCGATCATTTTGAATGTTCATCCTGTCCTCTGGAGTATTAGCTATTCCTCCTAATTTGGTGTCATCTGCAAATTTGATAAGTATGCTCCCAATTCTGTCATCCAGGTCATTGATAAAGATGTTGAATAACATTGGGCCCAGGACAGAGCCCTGTGGGACCCCACTGGTCACTTCTCTCCAGGCTGAAAAAAAGCCATTGTTGAGCACCCTTTGGGTTCGGCCAGTCAACCAATTACAGATCCATTTAACAGTTACCTTGTCTAGCCCACATTTTACAAGCTTGTTTGCAAGAATGTCATGGGAAACCTTGTCAAAGGCCTTACTGAAATCAAGATATACTATGCAGTCTTGAAATCAAGACTGATGCAGTGACCGGGGATGGT
Organism: Sceloporus undulatus; assembly: GCF_019175285.1. NCBI lineage: Eukaryota > Metazoa > Chordata > Lepidosauria > Squamata > Phrynosomatidae > Sceloporus > Sceloporus undulatus. Next base: position 23,895,681 of record NC_056522.1, on the reverse strand, counting down.
GTCTCTCCTCTCGTGGCCTGTCTGGAGTCAGTAATGGGCTGGATGAGGGAAAACCGACTCAAGCTGAATCCAGAGAAAACGGAGGTACTTGTGATAGGTTCCCCTGGTCCAGGAATGGTGGTAGTTCCACCTGTCCTGAACGGGGTCACGCTCCCTGTGAAGGACTCTGTGCGCAGTCTGGGGGTGCTTCTTGACTCGTCGCTTCACCTGACTGCTCAGGTGAATGCGACGGTCAAGAACACCTGTTATCAGCTTCGACTTATTCGCCAGCTGCGCCCATACCTGGCCCAGAGAGACCTTGAAATGGTAGTACATGCTCTGGTAACCTCGAGATTGGATTTCTGCAACGCATTCTACATGGGGCAACCCTTATACCAAAGCTACAAATGGTACAGAATATGGCAGCCAGGCTGGTCACTGGAACTTCCAGGGCCAGCCATATTACACCGGTGCTTAAAGATCTGCATTGGCTGCCTATTCGCTTCCGGGCACAATATAAGGTGTTGGTGATGACCTATAAAGCCCTAAATGGCTTGGGCCCAGGATACCTGAAGGACCGCCTCTCCCCGTACATTCCGTCCCGCACCCTCAGAATATCTGGGCAGCAACTACTTAAGGTGCCAGGGGCTAGGTTGACCTCCACCGCGAGGAAGACATTTTCCATCGCCGCCCCGGCCCTTTGGAACACGCTGCCCACAGAGCTCCGCTCGGCCACCTCCCTGGCCCAATTTAGAAAGGACCTAAAAACCTTTCTATTTCAGCTTGCATTCCCCGATTAAAGTCCAGTGGGCCTCCCTTCCTCTTCTGTGGCAAAGAGGACTGGCTAATGGGGGTTTTATTCTGTTTGTGTGTAATTGTTTTTAACCCTGATGTATATGTTGTTTGATGTTTTGCTGTCAACCGCCCTGATCTATGGAAGGGCGGTATAAAAATAAAAATTTTATTTATTATTATTTATTATTTATATCCACAGCATTCCCTTCATCTACCAAGCTGGTAATTTTATCCAAGAAAGACATCAGATTTGTCTGGCATGACTTGTTTCTCTGAAACCCATGTTGACTTTTTGTGATAATGGCATTGCCTTCTAGATGTTCACAGACTCTCTGTTTAATGATCTGCTCCAGAATCTTTCCTGGTATTGATGTCAGACTAACTGGATGATAATTGTTGGGATCCTCTTTTCCCCCCTTTTTGAAGATGGGGACAATGTTTGCCCTCCTCCAGTCTGCTGGGATTTCTCCTGTTTTCCAGGAGTTTTCAAATATGATTGCCAATGGCTCCAATATTACATTTGCCAGTTCTTTTAGTACCCTTGGATGTAGTTCATCTGGTCCTGGAGATTTAAATTCATTTAGATTAACAAGGTATTCTTCTACTATCTCTTTACTTATTCTGTGCTGAAATTCCCCTATTCTGTCCTCTGCTCCATTATCCTCAGGTTGAGCACCCTTTGCCTTTACTGAGAAGACTGAGGCAAAGAAGGTGTTGAGTAATTCTGCCTTTTCTCTGTCCCCTGTTAACATTTTGCCATCTTCTCCACGCAGTGGCCCTACCATTTCCTTCTTCCTTTTGCTGCAGACATATCCAAAAAAGCCCTTTTTATTGTTCTTAACCTCTCTAGCAAGCCTGAGCTCATGCTGCGCTTTAGCTTTTCTGACTTTACCCCTACACATGCCTGCTATTTCTTTGAATTCCTTTTTTGTGATTTCCCCCTTTTTTCATTTCTTGTACATGTTCCGTTTCAAACTTAGCGTGGTTGAAAGTTCCTTAGTCATCCATCCTGGTTTCTTGAGACACCTCCCATTTTTCATTCTCACTGGAACTGTTTGAGATTGTGCCTTCAATATCTCTCTTTTGAGAAACTCCCATCAGTCCTGAACTCCCTTCCCTTTTAGTATTTCTGACCACGGGATCACCCTCAATACAGTGGTACCCCGGGTTACGAAAGTAATCCGTTCCGCGGAGCCCTTCGTAACCCGAAATCTTTCGCAAGCTGAAATTGCCATAGGCGCTAGCGCTGGAAGCCGCGATTCCGTGTGAAAAAGCGCCGAAAAGCACCAAAAAATTTTTTCGTAACCCGAAAAAAAAATGTAACCCGAAACAGTTTTTTCTAATGGATTTTTTTCGTAACCCGGAAATTTCGTAACGCGGTGATTTCGTATCCCGGGGTACCACTGTACTTCTCTAAGTTTACTGAAATCTGCTCTCCTAAAGTCTATAATACGTGTTTGACTATGCCTGGCTTCTCCTTTCCATTGTATAACAAACTCCAGGAAAACATGGTCACTTCCACCTAATGATCCCACCACCTGCACCCCATTAACCAAGTCATCCTTGTTGGTTAGGATCAGATCCAAAATAGCTGATCCCCTTGTTGCCTCTTTCACCTTTTAGACAATGAAATTGTCTTCAAGGCAAGTGAGGAATTTGCTAGACCTTGAGGATCTGGCTGAGTTTGACTTCCAGCAAATATCAGGATAGTTGAAGTCGCCCATCACTACTAGATCTCTCCTTTCTGACTGTGTGGTCATCTGTTCTAGAAAGATATCATCCAATTCCTCAGTCTGACTTGGGGGTCTGTAGTAGACTCCCACCGTAACATCCTTGTTGTTTCCCTCCCCTTTAATTTTTATCCTGATGCTCTCCACCTGGCTTCCATGATTGATGTCCTGGATCTCTTCACTGGTGTAAATATCTCTGACATATACAGTGGTACCTCGGGATACGAAATACCCAGGTTACGAAATTTTCGGGATACGAAAAAATCCCATTAGAAATCATTGTTCCGGGTTACGAATGTATTTTCGGGTTACGAAGAAATTTTTTGGTGCTTTTCGGCGCTTTTTCGCACGAAACGCGGCTTTTCCCCATTAGCGCCTATGGCAATTCGGCTTACGAAGGCTTTTCGGGTTACGAAAGCGGCCGCGGAACGAATTACTTTCGTAACCCGAGGCACCACTGTAGTGCTATTCCTCCTCCTTTCCTGTTTGGCCTATTTCTCTTTAAAAGGTTATACCCCTCTATTTCCACATTCCAATCATGAGACTCATCCCACCAGGTTTCAGTGATGTCTTGCAATATCATTGGTTCTCACGTGGACCGAAGGGGTATTGGTCAGTAGGCTTGACCAGTCTTGTCAGCCTCTCTGTCACATCATGGATCTTTGCCCCTGGGAGACAACACACCTCTCGAGACATCTTGTCAGGCCTACAAATCACTGCTTCAGTACCCCTCAGGAAGGAGTCCCCCACTATGACCACATGCCTCCTACGAGGTTTAGCAGCGGCTGTTCCCTTGGGTGGGACTCTCAGGCTTGCCTGCTCTGTCCCTGAAGTCTGTCCATGCTGCTCTTCTTCATCCTCCTTGATTAGGGAAAGAGCTTTGAATCGATTCTCTAGCTGCAAGCTCCCCGAACAATCCCTTCTTGGCCTACGTCTCTGTGTGACATTCCTTCAGCTGTCTGCCTCCTGTGTATGTGAAGTGACCTCCTCGGCTCCAGCATCTTCCTCTGCTTGGTATTCGTCCAGGATTGTTAGTTCTGTTGTGTCCAGGAAATCCTCCTGCTCCCTAATATGCTGAAGTGTAATCGTTTGAAGGCACTATAGAAGCATCTTTCAAATTACTGCTTGTAGATTAAGTTTTGCTCTCCTGTTATATTTGCACATCAATTATTTCACTTGAGACTCATTGTAATCTTTATTTATAGCCATAGTGGTGGAGCAGGTGATGATGCTGGAATGAACCACTTCAGTTCCCACTTAATAAGCTGTGTGCTACATTTAGCATATCTGCTTGCAAATTCGAGCCCAAGTTGCATGCATAAATGTGGCAGAGTCACTATATGAGGGTGTGAGGAAGTGGTGACAACTGGGAATATTTTCAGCTAGTTTGTTCCTCTTCTGCAGATAATTTCTGCTCATGATTTGTGTCAAGCTGCAGTTGGATGGAAATAACTGCATAAAAGAGAAATGCATCTTTCTTTATATATAACACCAGAACTAAAGGGCTTAGTTTATAATGATAAAATATTTTTGTTATGTAAAGTGGCTGGCATCCCTTCCTTTGCATATGAAGAAAGCACTTATGAACATTATGAAAGCACTTATGAAAAAGTGCAACATTTTTTTCCTAAAGGCAAACTTGTGTGTGTCATCATGGGGCCCAGATTTGTATACACCTTGGCCAGGGGAGGGCGTGTGTACTGGGATGTGGAAGACAATAGAGAGCTACTGCTGCAAGTGGGTGGTTGTAGGGTTGAAAAAAAGTATGTGAGTAGCATAGTTTGTGATTCTTTGGATCCTACCCAGCATGTGTAATTTTATGTACAGTCAGCCCTCTGTATTCACAGAGTCAACCATTTATGACTTGAAAATATTCAGAATCCAAAAAGCAAACATTGATTTTCCCATTTTATATAAGAGATACCATTTTACTATGCCTTTCCATTTAATGGGACTTGAGCATCCTCAGATTTTGGTAACCACAGTGGGCCCTGGAACCAAATCCCAGCAGATACCAAGGGCCCACTATTACAACTAGAAATACTTTTTATATTTGCAGATTAAAGTCAAAGGTCCTCGATACTGGGAACTGCTGATCGATTTAAGCAAGGGCACACTCCATTTAAAGTAAGTTGCTTTGATTAAGGGTTTATATAATAACTCAGTCCCCACTGTTGTGTTGACTTTGGAGGAGCTCTAGAGAGCGACTTGAAACAATACCCAGAGTGTTGCTGCAAAATATTGCATTTCTTCATGGTCTCTTTCTCTGTGCCTCAGGAGGCCACTCAGAATCTACTAGATTCTGGCCCAGCATTTAATGGCAAGACAGCAATCCTCTTTTGCTGTATATCAGTGCCTCCTCTCTTCAGTTTATTTAGACCTTTTTGTCAATTAGTTGTTTTCTGGAATACTTTCTCTTCATTGTTCTGAGTGTCAGCTCTTTTTGTGTACATAGGTGGGTTACAGACCGCTGCCGCCTGCTCTGTGAGGGAGCTGCACCAGCCACACCACGCGGCTCCCGCACAGACCGAAAAAGAAGCTCGAAAATGGAGCTTCTTTAAGCTGCACCTCTATGACGTTGCGAGGCGCCAGGGGTGCACTCGCGACGTCATAGACGCCGCGACACGTGCGGACGCACAGCGTCCGATACATAAATATAGCGGCGGCCATGTGGAACGGCCGCCGCCATATTGTACGTACAGAATATGTACTAGGGTTAGGGGGGTGCGGAAGCACCGCCCCTTCCTAACCCTAGTACGTATTCATTACGTACTAAATGGCGGTGTGTAACCCGCCATAGTTTCTTCATCTCATAGTTATTCCTCTTTTTTCTTCTGGAAAAAAAATAGTATACTTGTGGCCATGTCCATTTTTTGGTGACCTTGCAGACACTGAAGCCTTTCTTCAAAAAGTATATTTCTTGTTGGGAAAAATACAGTTGTAACTTGGTTAACAGAGGTGATGGGCATCACTTCTTTAACAGAAAATGTAGTACCAGAGACAGAAATTACATGGAAAGAATAGGGGGAATTTCAGCAAACTTTTTATTCAAAACTAACAATGTGCATGTGTGAAATGGAACAGCCAGGTCAAATAAGCTTTGCATAAGTAAATAAAAACATTTTGAACCTTCTAGAGCCTCTTTGAAAGCTTCTTCCAAAATGCATCCACAGCTGATTTCTTTCTTTCACCGGACTATGCTTTTCTTATGATTTCCATTTTGGTGGCCAAACTTAAAAATGTACACTTTTTAACAGATTGCGGGTTGCTGGTGAGGCAGGATTATCTGATCTCCCCTTTTCTTTCTGTTTTGCTATTCATGCATATTCAGTAAGGGATTCTGGAGGCAGTTGCTCTTTATTTTGGCTATTGTAGGCAGACACACACGGCTATATATCATATGTAGGCTAGAGTAGAAGCCCATTCTTTCCCACTTAAGCTTTATTGCATTGTCTGTTGCAGAAACACTGCTGCAATCTGACACTGAAAGTCTTTGTTTCTCCAGCCCCCCTTCACTATCTTCCCAATACTGATGCCAGTTAAAACAAAAACAAACAAAACAACAACAACCCACAATGTGGAGTCGAAGGCTTTTATGGCCAGCATCCATAGTTTTCTGTGGGGTTTTCAGGGTATGTGGCCATGTTCTAGAAAAGTTTCTTCCTGACGTTTCACCAGCATCTGTGGCTTGCATCTTCAGAGAATGCTTACCTGGAAAGGAGTTGGGTATGTCTATATTGTGTGACCCTGGGAAGGCACATACTCTTGCATACACATTTATGAAGTGAAAAAGGTCTAAATCTTTTCCATGTCCAAATGGGACATCTATGTGTACCTCCTTGAGTTCCATATTGAAACAAGATGGAATATTAAATGTATTTTAAAAAAACCTGGAAGGGAATTCGTAATATTTACTAGAACGAGAGAATAATACAGTTGGAAGGGACCACAAGGGCCATCATCCTAACCTCCTGCCATGCAGGAATACACAATCACCATACAACACAGTACATTTGAAATATCTGTCATAAGTTGTGCCACTATTTACAACCTACTAACCTGAAAAATATTTTAATCCTTCTCCTGAATCTTTCCCCTTTCCAGATCAATTCTTTCAAAAGATGGTGTCCTCTATGTAAAATTGAGAGCTGGGCAGCTTTCATACAAGGAAGACCCAATGGGTTGGCGAAGCCTATTAGCACAGACTGTCACTCGCCGGAATGCTGATGCCCGTGCATTCAAGGTACCTTTTGTGGCACTGTTGTGCAAAGAAGCTAAAAGTGATTATATTCTGCCAGTAATACTACCAGCCTTGGTAGCAGACGTAGTGCCTTAGGATAGCTTGCTACATTAGCAGTAATTTGCAATAAAACTGTACTTAGCTGAATTTGTCATGGTGTTACGAAGTTACAGATGTAGTAGAAGGGTAATTGTTGGAAAATTGATACAAGGTAGATAGTGTTTCTCCACTTTCAGTAAACACCTTAATGTTGTTCTTTTTGTTGGAATGCTGGTATTCTCAGCTGTCATTTTAAAAAACTAAGTGAATTTTGAGACCCTGCCCCCTCAAAAGTCAGGAGGGCATTAAAAGGAATTTGTATATAAAGGGGAGCTATATTTCATTGTTCAGTTCTTAGTTTAATAGTATGTGTATAGATAAACAACAAAGGATTACAGTCAAAATTGCCGGTTTTTGTGCGTACCATTATCAGACAGATGGGGCTTGCTGCATATCCATATCCAGTGTCCTTGCTTTTTTTTAAAATCTTTGTATCACTGTTGTTGTAATTATTTTATTATTATAATAACAGAGAAAAAGTTTGGGATTCAATATGGCTTTCAAAACTTAAAACCAATACAGTTAAAAATTTAAATTAAACAAAAGTTAAAAGTGTAATGAAACTATAAAGAAAAATCAGTTAAAAGCATTACCATTAAAGAGAAAGCAATACTGTAAATAGAAACCACAGCCCATTATGGAAGGCCCTTTCCATCTGAGCAATACACATCTTATGCTTTGGTTCTATTTGTCACTTCATCAAATAAATACAGCCATATGGTTGATTTAGCATATCCTGATGTCATGAAAATGCTATAAAAATGTTGTTATGTGCCTCCTGTTTCCCTGCGTGGTATGTTAGTTCCCGGGTTGGCCTAAAATCTTTTGCTTCCTTAGGCAAATGGGCAAAAGCACCTCCTTTCCAGTCAAAGTAAATGGAATCCACAGGGTTGGCAAAGGGCAATATTTACCCAAGTTTGTTTTCTTTTGGAGAAAGAGATCACAGGCGATGTTATTTCTAATTCTTTACTGCATTTTCATTCAGAGGTGCCTACTTTTGCCTGCCCTGCCACTTCTTCTAGCACTCAACACTAGCTCTTTCCCTTCTTTCACTGTCCTACTGAAATCATTAAAGCATCTGTTAATTTGGTCCTTTGTACACACAGGCCTAGTTTGCCTCCCATCTCCAGTTGGAATGATGGTGGTGGAATAAGCTTGATTCATCTTTTCTAGTTAACTTAATTGTCTCTCTGGGCCATTTACTTACCTATATTTTCCCTAAGGAGAGATGTGGCTGGCATGCCTGTCATTGATCATTCTTGACCTGTTAAATCTACCCTTTCTATCCCCCCAAATATTCAACACTATATTAAAATACATTTGAATTAATAAATTAATATCTATTCCTCCGATGCATTTTGAACTTTATTAATTATATGATCCTTTGTCAAAAAATGCATAGTAGATATGCATGTAATTATTATAAACTTAAATATCTTCCTACAATCAGTGTTCATACTGTCTGTGTATCCTTTATCTGGAATTCTAAACTCAGAAATACTCTAAAATCGGAAATGGTCCATCCAACTTGGTAGCTGAGATAATGAGACCTTTGCTTTTTGATGGTTCAGTGTACACAAACTTTGTTTCATGCACAAAATCATTTAACATATTATGTATAAAGCATTATAAGTCAGAAAGTACCTGAAGGCACACAACAACATAAAACAGCATTTTTCCCATTGAATTTTATTATGTTAATATTTTAATGTTTTTGTCTTTGGTCGTTTTGTGTTGTTTTTACTCCAGTTTTGAAATCCCCTAAATTAAATATATAAATTAGTAAAATTCAGGGCAGACTATTTTGATAAGAAATGGTCACTTCTTCTGTCCATGGAGTTTTATCAAGAAGGTCACACCATTTGTCAGGAAAGTGCAAATTGTGTTAGAAAGGGTTATATAAATTGCAGTTTCCTACAAACAACAATAGATTTGACTGAAAATACTTACTTAATTTGCAGCCAGAAGCTATTTCAGCCTTCACATCTGATCCTGCACTGCTTTCATTTGCTGACTACTTTTGCAAACCAGCTGCGAATATGGGACAGGTATGTTGTCATGTGTAAAACGTAGCTGAAAGAATATGGAGTGTACTTTGGTGGTGCTGAAGCAGGTTTGTTAAATGGTTTGATGCTGTCCTAGATAGCAAAATAGATATAAACAAAGGAAGGAGCTGAAATTTTGGAAAAGTTTTAATATACATAAGAACATAATTGTTCATTTAAAAATAATACAGATCTGACAGTGCCTATGACACTTATATTCCAGAACTCCAGAAAACTGGATGAATGGGTAAACAAATCAGTCAGGTGTGGACAAAAACACAGCTCTTGGGTACCATGTGATTTTTGCAGCTTTGGGCGACTTTAGCATTAAAAAAAAGTGAGTAAGGGGAGAAGCATTTCCTCACATAGTAGATAATTAAACTATGGAATCCACTGCTGCAAGATGTAGTTATGAGTGCCCACATGGATGGCTTTGAAAAGAGACTGGGTGAACTGGTGGAGGATGGAGCCATCAATGGCTACTATCAGGTGTCAGTAATCACCTCCACTATCATGGGCAGTGTATCCCTGTAAATCAGTTGTTGGAGAAACCAAGATGGTAGTGCTGCTGGATTTCTCTTTTGGGCCACTGGTTGCCACTGTGTTCACAGAGCGTTAGACCAAACAGGGCTTTGACCTGCTCTATCTTGGGTTGTCTTACATTCTTACAAACTTCTTTTTTCGTGGCACCAAGTTTTTCCCTTTTGATAGTACTGATACAGAAATTGCTTCTGCAATTGCTGTAAAGCACCAGATGTCCCTACCTTTGTGTCTTGCATTTCAGTTTCCCAGTGCTTGATTATAACAATATTGCACAAGCAATCAGTTCTGAAGATTAAAAGAGTGAAGAGCCTGTATACTCCAATATACAGACTGCAATAAATGGCAAATTGTTATGCTGAACATTGGAAAGACTCTAATCCTGCCTTTTGCATTGGGTTAATTTTTTTTAAAAAAAGAAAGAAAGTAAAGTCTGAGATGTGCACATTCCAGCTGGCAATCTTTTCCACTCATGGATTTAACAAAAATTCAAGCAGGGCAATGCAATAGATACCAGACATTATACCCTTTGTGAGTTAACCTAATTTTTTTCAGAAACGGGAAATGTTTGACCTTTTCTCATCTATCCTATATGAATGTGTGACTCAAGAAAATCCAGAGATGCTGCCAGCATACATAGCCATTGATCAGGTAAAGTAAACTGCATTTCCCTCTCCTCAACAAGGATGCATGTGGGTGGGACTATTTCCTTTTCTATTGCACTATTCTGTTAACAACACACTCCTCAGTATATTTATCATATTAAAAAAATATTTGTCAAATTATAGTTTGGAAGGCTTGCTTCTAAGGATAAGTTTTCACAATCATTTTTATGGGTATATTTTAGTTTCCAGTGACATCTTTCTGTGGTTTAGTGATGTATGTTCAATTATAGTTACCTTGGCTTAAACCTGTAGTTTGTATAAATGTGCCATGACAAAAAAGACAAAACCTTAGGCCATTTTGTGACATTGATTTTACAAAGACTTGTGGCCCTCCAGATTTGGACTGTGACTCCCATCTTCCTTTGGCAATAGATATGTTGGCTAGAACTGATGGGAGTGGCAAACCACCAACATCTGTACAGCCTCTGGTTGCCCACTGCTGATATACAAGGATTTTATAGAATACAATTGGCCCTCCGTTTTCGCAGGAGATCTGTTCCTGATCCCCTGTGAAAACGGAGGCTCGCACATATCCAAGCCTCATAGGCCTGAATGGGGTGCGTGCCTGTGTGTGCTACGAGGGCGCACCCCATTGGAAACAACAGAGGTTGCCCTTCCATGAATATTCAAGACTGTGGATCTGAGATCTGCACGTTAAGAGGGGTGACTGTAATTATTCATTTCTACAGGCCAGTTTTGCCCAATCTAGTGCTACCCAGATGTGTTTGGCTGGTGATTATGGGGGTTCCAGATTGTGAGGAGTCCTGCTGTAGAAGAGGTATTTCATTGTTGCTGTATTAAATAGTTCATTTAATCTCTGTTTCCTTTTTGCCAGGCTGTGAGAAGACTAGAAAAAAGAGAAATGTCTGAGACTTTTGATTTGTGGCAGATCAAGCTGGTTCTAGATTTTTTTAATTCCAGAAGTCACCAGGAAAGAATGAGAAAAACCCCACACCCAGGGCTCTTCATGAACTCTGAGTTTTTACCTGTCATGAAATGTTCCATTGATAATACCTTGGACCAGTGGCTGCAAGGTAAAAGCAACAGGTGTTTAGCGCTAGCTGTGTCTGGCAAGTTTAGCACTATTGCTAGATTTCCGGCTCCTCCTCTGAATGATGAAACAGTTTGAACCAGGAGCATTAATGCCTTTCCCCAAATAGCCTAGTTTTTATATTTTTAATCTTTCGTAAATCTTTCCATTATTTGTGTAAAACCAGAAAGATTTAAAAGCCAAACAACCCTTCTAATCACATCATAATTTGAACTTCTTCTTTAAGACCTTACTGTGCATACTGGCCATTTATTTAGTTCAGTTTTATTTTATTTTACATTCCACCTTTTCCCCCAGAACTGGATTCCAGGCAACTTACAGAATTAATGTGAATACAGTTACTGTGTCACTCTTCAAATTAAATATTATCATGGCTGCTGACACAGTAAAAGCAATAGGAAATAATTTTAAGGTAGCAATAAGGTAGGGCTAGATAACCTTTGGACCATGGTTCAGATTTAGAACCTAGCACTGTCACTAAACTATGATCCCAGTTTAGCCAGGGTATACCCTTTTCAGCTGTCCTAGACAGACATGGTAGTAGATGTTTTTGCTGTGCCAGGTAACTTCCTTCCTAGTAGGGAATACTGGAAAAGTGAAAGGAGAAAATGGCTTCAAGCCCTTTCTGTTAAGAAAAACAGCTGATTTTGAAGCATTGTGAAGGCAAAGGAGAAAATAAATGCTGTAGGCATTTGCCAGGTTTTCTGCTGGTGTTCAGGCTGCTGGTGTTCAGTCAGAAATGAGGTCAAATAAGGCTGCATTCTGTCACTTCATTTGTTCAATTTGTATGCAGAAAATATACATAGAGCAAGTTTAGACATGGAAGAAGAAAACATGAAGATCAGAGGAAGAAATATCTAAGATATGCAGATGACACCATACCGTTAGCAGAAAACAACAAAGACTTGGAACAGTTACTAAGGAGAGCCAAAGAAAAAAGTGCTAAGGCAGGATTAATGCTGAACAGAAAAAAGAAAACAAAAATAATGACCACAGAGGACTTACATAAATTCTAGACGATGAGAAAATTGAAATAGTTAAAGATTTCTCATACCTTGACCATTGATCAGAACAAGTACGGTAATTAGAAGAAGACTAGGACTGGGAAGGGTAGCTATGATGGAACTAGACAAGAGCCTAAAATGCAAAGATATAAAACTGAATGTAAAATTAGGACCATCCAAACTATTCTATTTCCTATTACCATGTAAGGATGTGAGAGCTGGACAGTGAAGAAAGTGGATAAAAAGATCAACTCATTTGAGATGTGCTGCTGGAGAGGAGTGCTGAAAGACAACATGGACAGCCAAAAAGTCAAACAAATGGATCCTAGAGTAGATCAAGCCTGAACTCTCCCTGGAAGCCAAGACGACTAAATTGAGATTGTCATATTTCGGCCACAACATGAGAAGGCATGATTCACTAGAAAAGATAATGATGCAAGGAAAGAAAGAGGGCAGTAGAAAGAAAGGATGACTGCATACCAGATGACTAGACTTAATCAGGGAGTCCACAGACCTGAGCCTGCAGGACCTGAGTGGAGTGGCTGAGGAGGTGTCTCATGCATGGGGTCACCATGACTTGAAGTTGACTGAAGTTAACAACAAACAATCAAGAAAGCAGTTGATTTTGAAGCCTCCAAGATAGTTCTGAAAGCCTGCAGACAGTAATTGGTAGTGTCTTAAGGGAACAAGAAAGTCAGGGTCATTTACTAGGAGAAAGGGATGCAGGGGCACACAATTGCAGAATTCCCATATAAGGCTTTCAGCCTGTTTACATCTTTCTCCTTGCTTTTATGGAGCAGAAAGATAGACTGGAAGATGCCTTGTGAGTGTATAGATGGATCAGTGTTTATGTTGTCTCTGCTTTGGGTTCTGGCCCAATTCATTCCCCCCCCCCACCATTCCCTTCACCTTTTGTGTCGTGTCTTTTTAGATTGTAAGCCAGAGGGCAGGGAACTGTCTATTATCCCCTCTGTTGTAAGCCGCCCGGATTCCCAGTGATTGGGCAGCATATAAATAAATCCTATTGTTGTTGTTATTATTATTATTATTATTATTATTATTATTATTATTATTATAAAATAGATTATGGTACTGAGGTAAAGGAGACTACTGTACAACATGAAAAATTCCATGTACCTCTTTTATTAGCACTCTTGTCCCATCAGTAAGGTATTATAAGAGCAAATTCATTCTGTGTGTTATCAGCAGGTCAGTTGAACCTCAAGGTTTCCAGAAGTTTTTTTTAAACCTAAGAAAAAAGGTAAAGGAGGGAATTCAAAGAACTGCCCATTTATTAATTGCTTCCCTCATCCACTATAAAAGGCAGTCAATGGGGAAAATCTTTTTGTGTATGTAATAGATTATCCTGGAAGAAGATGTGGCTGGTTTGCTGGAACCCTAAACAGGGCCATTCTAAATTGCAACCTTATGGTGCAGGTCTCATTTGTGTCCTTGGGGTCTGATCTTAAGTCTCTTATATATTGCAGCTGGTGGTGATGTCTGTTTGCACTCCTATTTAAGTGGACAGCCTACTGATGAATCTCAACGAAGTATGTTGGCCTGCTTCCTCATATACCATTCAGTCCCAACTCCAGGACAGCTATTCACTGGAGGCTTGGAAGGTAAAATTGAAAATTCAGCTCTGTACTAAAAGTAAACAAACAGTGAGAAAATAATGTGGCATGAGAACACCATACTAGCAAAACAGACACTCCATTTAAGAACCTAGGAAGCTGCCTTGCACCAGGTCAAACATTTTGTCCATCTAGCTCAGTACACTCTCTGTCTGGGCAAGGGTCTCCAGATTCAGACAAGTCTTTTCTAACATTGTTTTGAGATGCTAGCCTGGAACCTTGTATATGCAAAGTATATGTTCTACCATTGAGCTGCAGTTCTTCAGTAATTAAATAGTTGTACTGTATTCAGTTATTTGCTTTCAGTAGGTCAGAGGTAGGAGTCATATGTGGTCCTCCAGATGTTATTACAGTGCAAGTGCCAGCAGCCCCAGCCAACATAGCCAATGATGAGGAATGCTTGGAGTTATAGTCCTATATGTGGAGGACCACCTGGTTCCCATCCCTGCTATAGAGGTGCCCAGCCTTTTATAAGGAAGAGAATTAATTCATGGCAACATAGACAAACTGATGACTGTTGGGTAGTCATATGTCATCTCTTTCTCTGTACGATAGATGAGAAACAAAACAGTGCTTAACTGAAGAATGCTTGCTTCCAAAATATCGTGCTTTGTAAGGGCATTCTGTCTGGAAAAATGATTACTTTCTTCTTTTTATTCTTCTAGGCAGAACAAGTTTCTCTGAATTGCTGTTGAAATTCAAACCACTGAAAATGCCAGTCCGTGCACTACTAAGACTTGCGCCTTTGCTCCTGGGAAATCCTCAGTCCATTGTTTTGTGACAACACCAGCATGCCTGAGATGACCAAGTGACCAAACACCAGTACCAAGACAGTATTTGACAATGAGTGAAAGACAGCATGAATGAAAGCTGCTTTGCTTTCAAATTCATCGTTATGTCTAGTACATTTTCATTCCTTTTTTATTTTTTCAGAATGAAGAAGAGAGGTTTATATATTGTTGGGCAGTCATCATGCCTGTGCATATTAATACATTTACTTTTTTTGTAAATAAAGCTTGTTTGCCAAAAAAGGAAAGATTTTTACAAATTTGGAAATAAATCACTTGAAAGCATTTTACAGCTCTGTTCAGCACAATCGCTTGAACCAATGGATTTTGTTTAATCATTTTAAAGTATAAAACAGCTATGAAGACTGTAAAAGGAATGGATAGTAGTAGTTCAAAATTTCAGGGTGGGAGAAAAACACAGGTTAAGCTTAGCTTCTTAAAAATCATATTTGCACATAACTTTTCAAAGTTTCTAAGGCGTGTTACAGACGCGCCGAAGGGGCATACTAGGGTTAGAAAGGGGCGTGTTACGGTTCTGGACGCCCCTCAAACCTATTACAGACCGAGTCCATACAAAATGGCAGCGCCCGTCCACATGGGGGGCACCATTTTGACGTCACGGACGTGTAGCATCCGGATGTCGCGTGGCGGAAGTGACGCTGAAAGTGCGCAACTAGCACCTCGCGCTGCCACTTCCGGGGCCCAGAAAGAAGCGCCATTTCGGCGCTTCTTTCTTGCTGCGCCTGGGAGCCGTGCGGTTTGGCCGCTGCGGTTCTCGGACGTAGCAGCCGGCGGCGGCAGAGCGCCCTTCAAGGGCGCTCTGTAACATGCCTAAGTTTGCTTGCTGCAAACAAGCAATATATTCTGCATAGTGTATAGTATCTGATGCTATACAGTATTTTAACATTTTCTGCATTTTTAGTGTAGATAGAAGAACATTAGAAAAATTACATGGGAGAAGAGAATTTCCTCTCTCCATCAGGGGTACTTGGTGTGCTTTGCTCAATGCAGTGGGTCCGGTATAATGCCTTATAAGTAGTTTTTCTCATTGCTATCTTGTCTTTTCTGCATATGCAGCACTTTCCAGGTAGAAATAAATGTTTCAAAAACCTATGGATAAAATGAAAACCATCATCCAGTCCTGACACTCAGGTCTCCATCATATTTATTTGAATGTTCTTTTGTTTGAATCTTCTTACCCCAGCTTATCTTCAAGGAATTTAAGATTGCTTGCCACAAAATCATTAACTTATCAATTAAAAATGTCCTTTTTGTGACACTTCAAACCCTTAATATTAAAATACAAAAATGTCAGTACAAAACTATCAACACAGCACCATTTAAAACATTTAAAATACACAAAACGAATTAAAAATAGGCTAGGTTCTATTGGTGTTGTGCATTAAGTTACTGCAATTTATGGGAATAGAGCTGCTGAGGCCTAACAACTAAGAAGGAATATGGCACTAAATGCTGAAAGAATGCACACCAAAAAGGATGATCCCCTTTAGATACTGTATGCAAGGGCTATTTTTTTCCTCAAGGGAATTTTGTTTAGTACTCTCAAGATGAGGAAAACATGTCATGAAAACACAGCTGTAAAAGTAGAATACATTTGATCCTCCACATTTGTGGATTTGATTATTCATGGATTTGATTAATATGTTCTTTCTAGGAATCTCTAGATCCTCCAGTGTGACCTAATGGTCAAATACCACCAAAAGAGATTCCTAGAGATAACACTTCTTTAGGCATTTGTTGGTCCTCCAGTGCAATTCTGTGGTCATGTTCCAGCAGATGTTGACCGTACAGTTGCTCTGGAGGACCTAGATATTTCTAGAGAGGTGTTCCTTCCTGTTAAAACAATGTGTTTTCTTATTTGCGCTTTTCCCACTTTCACAGAGGTCCTGTGCCCCTAACCCCAACGAATGTGGAGGGTCCACTGTAATAACCCTATAACAGGGTAAAAAAATAAATAAAAATAATGACCATGGAAGAGCTACAAGAATTCACCCTAGACAACAAGAAGATCAAAATAGTCAGAGTTCCCATATTTCAGATCAAATATAAACCAGAATGAAGTCTGCAGTCAAGAAATCATGGCGAGACTAAGAATGGCAAGGGCAGCTATGAAAGAACTAGACAGGTTCCTATAGTTCAGAGATGTAACTCTGAACAATAAAGTGAGGATACTCCAAGCCATTGTATTCCCCATCACAATGGAAGGATGTGGGAGTTGGATAGTGAAGAAAGCTGAAAGGGAAAAAATCAATTCATTTGAGATGTGGCGCTGGGGAAGAGTGATGAGGATGTAGGAAGACAAAGAAATAGGTCCTTGAATAGATCAAGTCAGAATTCTCTCTGGAAGCCAAGATGGTGAAACTGAAGCTGCTGTACTTTGGCTACATCTTGAGAAGAAATGACAATGATGCTGGGAAAGAGGAAGACTGCAAGCCAGACGGTTAGACTCCATCAGGGGACCATGGGCTTGAGCCTGCAGGAGCTGAGCAGAGAGGTTGAGGATGAGGGTTTTTGGAGATGCCTCGTCCATGAGTCAAAGTGGGCTTGAGGGCAGCTAACAAGGATGACAGTGTAGTGTGGTATGAGAAAAAGAAACCACTAGCCTTAAGAGCCAGCATGGTGGTGCGGTTTGAGCATTGGACGGCACCTCTGGTGACCAGGGTTTGAGACCCACCTTATGCAAGTCACACACTCTCAGCCTTAGAAAACCTTGCATTAGGGTCACCTTAGGAAGGGTCGCCCATAAGTAGGAAAGGACGTGAAGGCACACCACCACCACAACAAGAAAGCTTCAGTCTCCTTTCATGAGAGGTGAGGGAGAGCAATTTCAAGGGACGAAAGCACATCCTTCATTTCCATCTTCCATCTAGAGGGAATTTCAACCAGTCCTCCATTTTGAGCATGACTCAGAAGCACAGATTTATATTTCTATGAGTGTTTTGAGCTTTTATTTGGGCGTGGCCTCAATTTTTCCAGAATGTCCTATATTTTGTAGTGTCTTGTCTTCCTTTGCGGTTGGGATACGTGGTCACCTTGTATAAGAACCAAGCTACAAATCCCAGACTTCCAGTTTTGCAGTTTACTGTGGCACCAGAGGGTTTCTGTGACAGAGAAGGACAAATGTCTCCCACAAAACTCTGACTGGAAGTCTGGGATTTGTACTTTTGTGAGGGACATTTGTCCTCTGTCAGAGGGAGCCTCTGGGGCCACAGTAAACTACAAAACTGGAAGTCTGGGACTTGTAGTTTTGACAGGGAAGGATAAATCTCTCACAAAACTACAAATCCCAGAATTCCATAACAACTTATTTCTGCAGTGTCACCATTTTTGTATTTTACTGTGGCCCCAGAGCTTTCTCTCTGACAGAGGAGGATTAAATGCCCCTCACACACAAAACTACAGAGTTCCCACAATAAACCTAGCAATATTGAGCCCCGGGGGGGGGGGTAGTTAAAGCGGTTTAAAACTGGGTTGTTCCTGCAGTGTGTGTGTGTGTGTGTTGTGTTTCTGACAGAAACTTCCGGTTTCCATTTTAAAAAGAGAACCAAAAAAGAAGAAGAAGAAGAGCATCTCCTCCTGTCTGCCAGACATTTGAAAGCAGCAGCCTCTCGCGTGACTGGGGCCAATGACGATGATGATGTCAACCCAGGAGCTTTCATTTTTGGCGCCCGTTACAAAACTGCGAACTCTCTGCTGGCCCTTTCCCCGCTTTGCCCACGTGGAAGAAAGAGGCAGCAGCAGCAGCGCCACGGATGATGATGATGATAATAATAATAATAATAATAATAATAGTCATGTCGGATGGATGGAGGGAGAGCTTCGTTTGTGATGGCAGAGAAGACCCTCCTTGCCCTGAAGCCAGAGACCTTGGTAAGAGATGCGACCCCCAAAAAAGCTCCAAAAATTGTGAAAAATGAACCTTTTGCCACAAGAAAAGGGTGCTGTTTTTGGAAAGGGAGCTAATCTTGCCCTTGCTTTATGGGAGAGAGCATCCACACTGCACAAACACTCCAGTTTGAGACCGTTTTAACTGCCCTGGCTCAGTGCTAGGGAATCCTGGGAAGCGTGGTTTGCTGTGGCACCACAAAACTACAGTTCCCAGGATTCCTACCCTACCCTAGCACTGAGCCAGGGCAGTTAAAGCAGTCTCAAGCTGGTTTATTTCTGCAGTGTGTTTTGGAGCCATGGCTCTGGGGAGCACCAAATGCATCTGAAGAAGTAGATTTAAATCTATGAAAAAAGCTCTTGTCATGCTGCCAGTTTTCTTTCTTTCTTTCAGTTGTTTCCTATAGACTGAAATCTGCTTTGAGGCTTGAGCCATGCTCAGAATGGAGGACATGGCCAAATAGAAGCTCATAAGATGCTCACAAGAATGGAAAGTCGTGCTTCTGAGTCATGCTCAAAATGGAGGACATGTTTTGTTTTTAATTTTTATTAGTGTTTTGATATTACATCAAAACACACCAACAAGCAGGAAAAAAAGACAAACACATAAATGAAGGGGAAAAAACACATATACAAAAAACCCCAGTCACTTAGTATTATCTATGAAAGAGATACCTGTATATTAACTTGATCTCTTATATATAATCTCTCAGATCTATCTATTATTACATATTGTATACATTCCATAATCATTCATCCTTAATTATTTTATTTTTTGGCAGAGTTTTGTGGTTTTACTAAATGGAGGACATGTTGAAATTCCTCCTGGACAGAAGGTGGATATGGAGGACATGTCCTGGAAAAAGGAGGATGTCTGGTCACTACCTGAGCTGAAAACACTCATAGAAATATTAATTAGCAATAGTTTAATTCTATTTTAATGGTCACTTTTCTATGTTTTTAATTGTACTGTGCTTTTAAATTGGAAGCTGCTTTGAGTAGCAATTTTTTGGGGGGCAGCAGGATAATAATAATATGAAGGGGAAAAGGGGAATCTGTTGCTGCTGCTGTTATTGTTGTATGCATTCAGGTTGTTTCTGAATTATAGTGACCCCATCAGAGGGTTTTCTGGACAAGTTTTTTGAGGGTCAATTTGCCCTTGCCATCCTTTGATGCTGAGACAGGGCGACTTTTCCAGGACATGTCCTACATTTCAACCTTGCGTCCAGGAGGAATTCCAAAATGTCCTCCATTTCAAGCCTGACTAAGAAGTTCATTGCCACAGCAAAATAATAACAACAACATCCCCCCCTCCCAAATCTTCCTTTAGTCCTTGAATATTTAGCATCGCAGAGAAAACCACTATACCAGTGATTCCCAGCCTTTGGTCCTCCAAATGATTTAGACTTCAGCTCTCATAATTCCTGACTGTTGGTCAGGTTGTCCAAAACAAAGTCTAAAAACAAATAGTGAACCAGAGGTTGGGAACCACTCATTATATCAAGGTAATTTCCCCCATTAAAATTTATGACTACTTTGAGCTTACTAGCAGCATAGGAGCTGAGCATGGCTATTCCTCAATGCTATTAAACTGTTACTATTTCAGTTATGGGGCCTAAATCTGATCCTTAGTCTCAACCAGAGTAGACTCACACTGACTGACTAATGGGAATGTGGTATGCCAGTATTTGTAAATCCCATTGATTCAGTGAATCCAGTAAACAATTGGATTTGGGCCTGAGTGGTACTGTGAAGAAAGAAAGTAGATAGGATCTTGTAGCACCTTTGAGACCAACTTAAAGAAAGAAGCTGGTAGCATGAGCCTTCATAGGCTTCAGTCTACCTCCTCAGATGCATTTGGTGGAGTGGAAAGCCAGGGACAGAACTATATAAATAATTTCTGTGTGAGAATGTCAATCCAAATTCAAAATCCTCTGGGTATGGAAATGAAGTGGCAAGCCCAGTTTTAACAATGGTCCTTGGTGGACAAAGGCAGTAAGGAAGCTGTAGCCTGCAGGTAAGGAGAGAGGATAAGTGTAGGGAAAAAAGGGATCTGTCAAGGCTGCAATTGTGAGAATTGCAGGTTAGATAGTGTTGAAATGTGTGTACAGTTGGACCTTTGTATCCATGGGTGATCTGTTCTGGATCCCCTGCAAATCCCCTGCAAATACGAAAAAACACGGGACCTCAAGTCCCGTTGTCCCGCAATGAGCACTGCCATTGAGGACATCTGTGGGTTCTAAAATCCGCGGACAGCAAGTCAACAGATAGTGAGGCCCCACTGTAGTGATCCAGGAAACTGTTATCTCTGGACTGTAGTCTGGATGAATCCCAGTTCTGCTGTATCTCTTTCCAATCTTCCCTTGCAGTTCTTTTGTTCAAAGACCGCTGTTCTGAGGTCTGAGATGAAATGCCCAGAGGGACTGAAATGTTCTGCCAGCTGTTTTTGTGTATTCCCATTCCTAATGTCTGATTTATATCCATTTATCCTCTGTTTGTCCTATGTAGAGTGGTGAAGGGCACTGCTGACATAATATGGCATAAATCACATTGGAGGATGAGCATGTGAAAGTTGCATATTGTGGGTATCATTAGGCCTTGTGATGACATTTCCCAAACAGATGGGTAGCAAGAGTTGGCATCTTGGTTTGTGGCAAGGCTTTGTACAACAAGGCTGTGTGTCCTCTTGAAGGGAAGTACTTGCTTGAGGTTTGGAGATTGTCTGTAGGCAAGTAAAGGTCTGCCATCAAGAGTCCTTGAAATTATCGTCCAGAATGGGTTCATTGATGATGCTCCTGAGTGGCCTCAGTTGGGAGCTGGGTGGAGAGTGTGACAGACATGGCTGAGCCACCTTGAGCCTTTACTTCTGCAGTGGCAAAAACATCCACAGCTCACCTGATCACAGGAAAGGAACTGGCTTCCATAAAAGGTAAAATAAGAAAGGAAAGCAAGATTTTCTTTCTGCCCCTCCCAGCATGAGAGTATATTCAAAACCTCTGCTTCCTCTGGCATTCTTCCTCATTTCAGTCAACATTGAAGTCCCTTGTTTTTAAGTAGGAGTGACTGGAAAGGCCCAGGCAATGCCAGCTGCTGATGTATTTGCGTGGGTTGGTGGATAGGTTTGTGAGTTTTTAATCCATCTGTTAAATGTAGGGTTGTCAACTGATCAGAAACAAATGGCCTGACCTGTTTGTGTGCCTTTAACAACAGCTTGGTCAGGAGAAATCAGTAGATGAAGAGCTTCATGCAAGGAGAATTGCATCTGCACTGAAGAAATAATGCAGTTTGGCACTGCTTTAACTGCCATGGCTCCATGCTATGGGATCCTGGGATTTGTAATACTGTATGTTGTGGCATGAGAGCTCTGGCTGAGAATGGTAAATATCTCACCGAACTACAAATCCCATAGCATTCAGCCATGGTTGTTAAAGCAGTGTCAAACTTTTATTTCTGCAGTGCAGGTGGCAGCTGGGATTAGCATTAATCTCATCTACTTTCTATACTGGATGAGCTGTTGTTTGATCTATCGACAAGAACTTACCTTTTGACTTCCATTTTTCATAAGAAAGGCAGAGTGTGGAGTTGTTTTTTTTGCCCTTTGTTCTAAGCCAGAGGTAGGCAACCTCTTTGAGCCGGGGGCCGGGTTGCTGTCCCTCAGACAACTGGGGGGCCGAAGCCAAAAAATAAATAAATAAATAATTTTAAAAATAAATAAACCGGGACAGACGTAGGACAACATTTTCAAATGGTGGACACTTTTTAAAAAAAAAAGTGGAGGACACGCAAAAAAAATTGCTGATTTTTAAAAAAATGTTAATATAAATGCATGTTTCTGAGGCGTCTATAGACAATTGCCTCCCTTGCCCCTGAGCGTGAGAGGCCAAAGGCCTCGGCGGCAATCGGCGGCAGGACCGGGCTGGGGCCGGTCCCAAGGCTTTGCCGGGCCACATGCAGGCCGCAGGTTGCCTACCCCGTTCTAAGCCATCTATATGTGTGGGGTCTAAGTGCCATATTCAAAATACTACCTTTTTTGGTGTTTCAAAGGTCATTTCAGCTTCTACAGCCCATGTTGGCGTCTAGCAATGTGATATCAAAATATAGCTGAATCATGGGGATATCAGGGCACTTAAGGTGACTAAGGCTGTTTCTGTCCCATATCCAGGCCTGAACCCAGATTGGAATGTATCCAAGTAATCCATTTCATCCAAGAAAGCATGAAGTTGTTTTGCCACCACTTACGATACTTATAAAGGGGAGATTAGAGACTGGTCAAGAATTAACTAGGGGGTTTTGGTCCAATGAAGGTTTTTTCCACAAAGATCTTACAACTGCTTTTTCCATTAGCGCCTTGAACTGAGTTTGGAAGCAAACTTGAAACCTATGAAACCCAGTTCTTGCAAGACCAGTATTATATAGTCTCCAAAGAGATAGGTGTTTATCACACAGAGGTTTTTGCAGCTCAGATCTGGGGTGACTCCTGGTTCAGCTATGCGAATTCACATTATAACGTGAGTGTTTTATCACACCTGGTTGTCCTTCCGTTGCCCTTCCAAATTGAGGGGGAATCGAATCCAAGGCAAGTCACGTGATGCAGATTCAAACAAAGCGGAGTGAGTGCAAATTGTATTACCACACCGGTGGGATTCAA
Organism: Sceloporus undulatus; assembly: GCF_019175285.1. NCBI lineage: Eukaryota > Metazoa > Chordata > Lepidosauria > Squamata > Phrynosomatidae > Sceloporus > Sceloporus undulatus. Next base: position 23,872,557 of record NC_056522.1, on the reverse strand, counting down.
AGATTCGAATCGACACCCTTGCGCATGCTCAGTGGGGGTCTGAACGCATTGTGACTGTGTACGTTTCCGGGGTGAAAGGGGGTGCAAGTTCTTGTTCCCTGTTTCACGTAATTGCATGATTGTGTGAATATTTGCCTGCTGAATATTTCTGTGTCTTCTTCATCCCCCTTTTTTCATTTTCCCTTCCATTTCAGCAATTTCAACACACACACAGATAGATAGATAGATAGACAGACATACATATCAGTATATTCACATTCACGCACATATACACATATATATTCCCAAAAAATGAGCTGCCCTGAAAGTTGCCCCGAAAGTGAAAGGACCACCGAAAGGAAATGGGGGAAAATTGCAGTGCTGCATCATGGGAAATTTGCAACCCGGGGGGTTTGCGGTGGTGTACCAGAGCAGAAGCAAAGTTGCATTCCACACCAGACCAATTCGGAGTGAAATCGAAGTGAGCATGAAAGCGAATTCTGTGAATTCACTTTTTTCTGAATTCATCAAAATGGGGAGTCACTTTGGAATCACTGCGGAAGTCTCACGGAAGGAGCCCCCATAGAAAGGAATCGTGTCTCATAACACATCACGTTATCATGTGAATTCTCATTGTTGGACCCACAGTCACGTCGGATCTCAGCTGCAAAAAGCCTCAAAAACCTCCATGTGATAAGGCCTTAGTCTTTAGACATTTACAACCTCGACTACCCAATTGGCCAGTCCTCCTCTGGCAGCTTTAATTAACCAGGCCACATCTGTCCAAGCAACTTGTCCACATCATCATGTTGAACAAACTGAAAACTGGACAAGTATGTGCCTCATAATATCCTCTTATTACTTGTAATAAAAGAAAAGTTGCTTGATTATGATTTTAGTTTCTATCTCCCCTTTCCTAAGCCGCTTTAGCTCTAACTTCAAGGTAGACATTTTTGCAAATATAAATAAAATAAATAAAAATTTAAAAAATAGCACTTTAAACAAATTCATGAGGAAGTTCAGTTTTATCTTTTGTGACTTGAAAAGTGAGGAAATACCTTTTGTCTCCTTATCTGTGTTCATCAGCTTAATCCAGGGGTAGGCAACCTGCGGCCCGCGGGCCGGATGCGGCCCGGTGAGACCTTGGGACCGGCCCCAGCCCGGTCCTGCCGCCGATTGCCGCCGGGGCCTTTGGGGGGCAATTGTCTATAGAAGCCTCAGAAACATGCATTTATATTAACATTTTTTTAAAAATCAGCAAATTTTTTTGCGTGTCCTCCATTTTTTTAAAAAAAGTGTCTTCCATTTGAAAATTTTGTCCTACATTTGTCTTGGTTTATTTATATATTTAATTTTAAAAAAAAATTCTTTAATTATTTATTTTTTGGCTTCAGCCCCCCAGTTGTCTGAGGGACAGCAACCCGGCCCCCGGCTCAAAAAGGTTGCCTACCCCTGGCTTAATCAATACAAGTCAAAACAGGGTTAATCAGTCACCAATGCAAGGATGTCTTGGCAGCCACACAGCTACTGTTGATAATGACCAATGTTAAGAGAATGACAAGTGTACATTTTACATTTCTGTTCCCTTTTTCTCCACTCATTACTTCTGTCATCCATCCATTTACTCAAGCACATGTATAATATCCTGTTAACTAGGGCAACACTCTGTTTATCTAGATGAAGTGAGCAGTGTAGTCCAGAAAAAACATATGCCAAATAAAATTTGCCAGGCTATAATATGCCATATAAACCTGAGTAGTTTTGCTACAGTAGCTAGCCTTCTATGGATCCTACAGCAAGTCAGGGCCTGAACTCTCACTACAAACCAGAATGATTAAACTGAGGATGTAATGTTTTGGGCATATAATGGGATGATGTGACTGACAATGATGCTGAGCAAGAAAGTGGAAGGCAGTTGGGAAAGAGGAAGACCGCACTACAGTGGATCAGGTCAAGTTTGCAAGACCTGAGCAGGGCAGTTGATGGCTGCGGCTCTTGGAGGTGTTTCATTCATAGGGTCACTATAATTTGAAGTTGGATTAATGGCAAATAACAACAAAGCTACCTCTTTGGAACTTGGAGGCTGTGCAATCATTGCAGTGCCTTAACACTGCATTTCTTCTAACAGTCAAATAGCAACTCACATAATAGTAAACCACAGCACTGGAGTAATCTCATGTTCTTTCATAACTTTCCTTGCTTGTTTCTAAACTGGATTGTGGGTTTATAAAAACTGCCATACCTTGCTCATCAGTGGCAAGGGTCATTCATGAAGTAGAAGACTACAAACCATGATCAGGCTTGGTAACCAGGGATTCGTTTTTCATAGCCAGTTATGAAGACTAGTCATTTATCCAACAGAGATATCTGAAATTGATTTGTTCTAACTCAGGGCTGCACAAAGTGATGTCCACAGACTGGTGCCTGTCTGCGGCGAGTCTTCAGGAAACTGTTAATTATAATAATAAGGCACAGATGTAGTAGCAGTTCCTGACACATTGAGTGGAAAAAATAGCAGGCCTACCCCATCAGATAGCTTGAGAAACACTGTCTAACTCAGGCTTTATCTAGAATGAATTATGTGTAGGTGTTACTCCTTTCAAACTGAATCATTCTGCAGCTTTCGGCTGATTTTTTTTTAAAAAGAGAGAGACAGTATTTCCTAATGTGGGGAAATGTTGGTTAGTAAGATGCCTGTTTTAGGATTCTGTCTAAAAAAAAGTTTACTACAAAAATGAAAAAAGCACGAGCAGTTTGCCAAGAAGGGCACCTTACAGCACAATCCTACATATGCTTCTGCAAAAGTAAAAATTCACTCACTAGGTTCAGTGAGGATTAGTAGAGTTCTAACTGTAGACTCTGTATTGTCCTGGTGGCCTGACTGCAATCCTGTGCATGCCTACCTGGACGTAAGATCACTTGAACTGAATAGTGCTTCTGAATGTATTGGTTTGATTTGTAAACCACACCACACTTTAACAAAAGATCTTCTATAGCCAGCTGAAATGCAGACTTTGTTGTTTAGTTGAGAATGCCAACAAGTCTTAGAAATAAATGTACAGTCAGGAGTGCTTTGATTATGTATTTCTGCATGGCAGGGAGTTGAGCTGGATGATCCTTGTGGTTTCCAACTCTGATTCGGTTATTCAAAGGGACTATACGCTTGGGCCAAAAGGTCTATGCTCCCCTTGGTCGTGTGTTGCTCTATCCAGACGATGCAGGCCATCAGTCCCAGGCTGGGATCAGGCAAACTAGGTGCTGATCCACTGGGCCTGGTCTTGGCCCAAAGTGATCTTACCCTAGTCTAAAAAGACTGGTTGTTTGCTCCAGAGTTGCAACAGCTGGCTGTCCAAACACAGTTCGAACAACCACCCAAAGGCTTGTTGCTACACAGTTGATAGCAGAGACGTGGACCAGCTAATGAGCAAGCAAAGTAACAGAGCAAGTTACAGTTCAGCACTTACTTTGCTTAGCAAAGAAAAGCCATAAGTCCCAAACAAAATTCATTCACAAGCTTCAGATCTGGCAATGGTGTTCATCAATATCCGAGTCAAGTAAATCGTATTCAGAGTCAAGAATACAGTCCAGGTCAAGCACAGAGTTCAGGAACATGATGGGAACCAGATAGATCAGATAACCTCCAACAACTTCTGGAGGGCAGGGCTACAGATTTATAGATCAGCAGCTTAATGAGGCTTCTGCTTAATTAATCCTCTGATACCTCCTCAAGCCCTCCCTTTGTTGTCTCTGCCGGCAAAGGTAGGTACTGTATGGTAAGGTGTGTTCTGCATATAAATGGGCAGGACTCTGCCAGAACTGATACTGTACTCTGGTCTGTATCTGGAGACATGTGGCTCTGGAACCTCCTCCTGCTCTGGTTCAGCAGCAGATCCTAGCAGGTCCACCGCTTCAGTGTCTGAGCCAGTCCATTTCCATGTTCTGGAACCAGGTTGTTTGCAGACTTGATGGCCACATGCGACTTGTAACTGCCTCTGCTGTTGTGTCTGTTGAGAAGACCCCCACCGCTGCCTGTGATGTCGGATGTAAATGTTCCAGAAGTTTTAAGGCTACGGGGGTGTGGTTTTCCACCCAGAATAAAACTAATTTTAAGAAAAATGCATCGTTTTAATATTTTAGGAACATAAAATATATTATGTATATATAGGTTTGGCATTAAAAGATCAGATCTGTTATATTAAAAATGCAGTTTATTCAGAAAATAATTACAAATTAAGTTTAGTTTTTAAAAAATCTTATTTTTAAATTAAAATAAAGCTACAAGATCCTCAGCTCTAAGAAGATCTAACTACAAAGAACCCCTTTGGCTATGCTACTTTACTGGGATTGGGCAAAAAACAAAATCCAATGAAAGCATTAGTAAGAGCCAGTGTGGTGTAGTGGTTTGACCATTAGTCTATGACTCTGGTGACCAGGGTTCGATTCCCCGTTTGAGTATAAAAACCCACTGTGTGACATTGGGAAAGTCCCATTCTCTCAGCCTCAGAGGATAGCAATGGCAAACCTCTGAAAAAACATGCCAAGAAGACCCTGTGATATGGCCTTAGGGTCACCATAACTCAAACATCACTTGGAGACAACAACAACAAAATAGAATTATCCACTGGTTCTACATTGTGTCAAATGGACATAATACACTCATTTCCATAAAATGAAATGAGAAAAGGAAACTAAAATCAGGATTTATGGTGACCTGGTAGCATACATAGTATTACCTAAAAAAATCTTGCTACATACTTTTTAAAAATAACGGGAGGAAGTAATATAAGGGCATTTTCTCTTAAATACTGTATTTTATTCATTGTTCTAAAAGAAAATGCTTTCTGGGGACTGTATGGGGCATTTTTGCCACATGCACCCCCTCCATGCAGCTATTTTAGTCTTATAAGAGCCCTTTTTGGAAAAATTACATATTAGTAAACAGGAAATGACTGCTGCTCACTAAAATAGACCAGGTAGGTTAAAAACATGGCAGAAATGCCCCCACACTCTCTAGTGGGGGCAAACTGTTTTGATTTTTGGCCCTCCAAAGTTTTGGGGAGGGGGCTAACACAGTTCCTACCTCTGTGTTATGTCTTTTTAGTTTTACATGTTTAGACTACAGGCTGAGTAAAAGGAAGCCATGAACACTGGGGGAATCAATCAAAGGTTTTCAGTAATAGTTGGGTTTTGAATAGGGATTTGAAGAGGAGGCATCATGTAGGAGTCCTGGGAGGAGGTTTCTTTTTTCTTTTCTTTTTTCTTTTCTTTTTAACACAAAAAAGTTTTCTTAAACACTTGAATGTATGAACACATTATATTTATTACAATGTCACTTCTAGTCCAATAAACATGTAGACATTACAGTGACAACAGTAAATAGACAATAGACATGTAAGATTACCATAAATAACAAAAAGACAATAAAAAGGCTTCCTAATCTGCTAGCTGTCCAGTTATTTAGAAAACTAACCACTGTACTGTATTACTTTTAAAACCTTCCCAACACGTATAATATTTAGGTTTTGTATTGATCCCACTTACTTGGATCATTGCCCATGGAAATGCATTGCATGTGGGGGGATTCTGGAGATTAATTGTCTCTGGAAGCTTTTCTTGTTGAAAGAGAGAAGTTACCGTTAGGCTAGCTTTACACATAGCTGTAGTTTTATTTAGGTGCCTAATTTTATGCCTACTATCCAGGATTGACTTTTGCTTCAAATTAACTTGAGACAATGCTTCCGGAAGCAGCAGATTCACAGGATAGAACTTGTCGCTTACTGAATGTACGATTATGTCACTTTGACATTCGTTTCATTTATTTATTTCAAGCTATAGGTGTTTTCTTTTAGGCGGTTAGGGCCTCATTCCCACTACTAAATAAGTTTGAGTTATTTTGAGTTGAATCGATACCTGTTTCAGTTTAATCCACTTTGCCTGATACGAGTGACCGTACCACAGGAACAGAATCAAATAGACAGCGAGTTCACACTTGCACCAAATTGATTCATGTCAAAAGAAGCGGTGAATTCCGTGGATCCAGAAGAATCGGTTCAAATGGGTTTAGTGCTGTTCCCCCCTTGCCAAACAGTGCCAGAAATTCAGTGCAAGTGGGAACAAGGGCCATTTAAACTAGTTCATATCGGTTAGAAAACTGATTTATTATGTAGTAGGAATGAGGCCTAAGGCAACTTCAGGAATGTGCCGACTGTTATCTGAAACTACTTAAATGTTACTCAAAGTATCTGAAAAACTAAGAGGCCGGAAGCCACACCAAAGCCACACTCTAGTCCTAAGGATTGGAGCGTAGCTTTGGCGCAGCTTCTGGTCTCTTAAGATGCATGTGTCATTTAAACGGCATACCTCCAAAGTGACCTGAAGCAGCTTTATTTTGGCCTGTCTGTTCAGGCCCTAAATTACCTGAATTGACTGCTATGGTCCTTCATCCCTCTGGTTTCTTTGACTGCAGTGCCATCTGCTGGACAAAGCAAATATGACTGAAAAACCTGTGGCCTTTTCTGCACTGCAGAAATAATGCAGTTTGCCACCATTTTAACTGCCGCGGTTAAGTGCTATGGCATTCTAGGATTTGTAGTTTTATGAGATATTTGGCCTTCTCTATCAGAGAGCTCTGGTGTCTCACCAAACTACAAATCCCAGGATTCCATAGCATCGAGTCACAGTAGTTAAAGTAGTGTCCAACTGAATTATATCTGCAGTGCAAATGCAGCCTCTTTGTTTTTTTCTTAGGAAGCAAAACCCAATTTATGTATCTATCATGTAAATGTATACTTATGCTAGCGGGAAGAACATTATTTTTCTTTTTAAGTATGCCCCTTCCAAGTTCAATTTCTCATGTCAGAAGCAGACAATTTGGGTGCATTCATACAGGCGGAGATCATGATCACAAGATATAATTATGGCTGGGGATTGGATAATGTCATAGAGGATAAGGCTGTCAATGACTACCAGCCAAGATACTTTTATATCATCTCTGGTATTAGAGTCACTGTTGTTTTGTGCTTTCAAGTCAACACTGACTTATGGTGACTTTTATCAGAGGCCTTTCTTAGCAAGATTTATTCATAGCGGTTTCCCATTGCCTTCTTCTTCGGCTGAGAGACCATGGCTTGCCCAAGGCCATCCAGTGGGTTTTTGTGACTGAACGGGGATTTGAACCCTGGTTTCCTTGACTCCTAGTGCAACACACAAACCCCTCCCTTGGGGGTTGTCAGAGGTACTATTGTTGCGTTTATCATTTACTGTAGTCTGTAAGATGGAGGAAGCAGTTGAACTCATGTAGTGGACTTCCCAGAATCGAGTGATTGGCCACTGTATGAGAAGGAATGTTGTACAGTATTAGATACACTTTTGGTCTGATGCAGCGTGACTCTCCATATGTTATGTCCTGGCTGATTTTTCTGGTTTGTTGGGAGGGAACAAATCAGAGAAGGGAAGCTGCTTGTTGCTACAGAACTTGGCAATCCAACTGTATAGATCAATGCTCTGTGCATTGTTTTTCTGCTCACACTGTAATCAGGAGTGACTGAATAGCACACCAATGCATTGTTTATTCATGAAAAGCCAGGGCTCCTTCAGGTTTCCGGTTTGCCTTGTCATGAGAACATGGCCTATGCAACCCCTACAACTCCAAAGAGCTGAAGGTGTCTTTTAAGTGGAGACCTTCTGTGATGTGTGTGGGTGGGTGTGGGTGCACCTATTTATTCCACGTTCATTGCTACAAAAGCTGTTGAAAGGCAACAGCATGGTGAAAGCAGCAAGTGTGTTTCCAAGGGAAACCAAACAATGCCTCTTTCCTCTATCTTAAAAATGATGCTTTGTATCTCCAGCTCCATCTGCATCAACAACATCAGAGGCTGAATTTTTTATTGCAAACTAATTGAGCAATGAGATTTTCCATTACTCATCTTTGAATCCCAGCCTTAACCAGGGTAGCCAGGAACAGAGCCTGGTGAGTTGTGGTGCCCCTGGTTTGAGACACCTTCTACAATAAACCTTTGTTTGTGCTGAATCTGATGTCTTCCCCGCCCTCAGTACCAACAGAATACAGTTTTATTTGGCTGCATTTTCTAGATAATTTACTCCATTAACATTGAAGAGTTTGTTTACTTTGTTCTACTTATGATTTTCTATTGGTTGTCCTAAATTCCTGGGATTGAAGAGTACAATATTAAATAATCTAAATAAATAAAATACATATGCACATAGGAGCCCAGGTGGCACAGTGGTTAAATGCCGGTATTATAGTCACAAGGTTGTAAGTTTGATCCCACAGGGATCCAAGACTGACTTAGCCTACCATTCTTTTGTAGGTGAGTAAAATTAGTACCCAGCTTGTTGGGGACAATTGGCTAATAGATTGTAAACTGCTTAGAGAGAGTGCTTAGTTCACTGATAAGTGGTACAGAAATGCTATCACTATTGTTATTGCTCAAGTGGCATAAAATAAGTTCTCTTAGGCTGTTTGAAATATAATTTCAGTTTTTGTTATGCATTTTATTCATTTATTTATTTAGAGTATTTATACCCTGCTCTTCATCCACAAAGGCTCTCAGAGGAGCTAAAGATTGTTAATTAGACAGTTCCCTGCCCTCAGGTTTACAATATAAAAAGACAAGACACAAAAGGAGGAGGGAATAACAAACCTGGTATTCTGCTATGTCCATGGTCCTAGGGTGAGTTTGGTCTCACACACTCCTTTCTTTGCATGTATTTTGACTTCAGGATGGAGGTACTTAGTCTTAAACAAAGCACTTTTCCTTTTAAACAAACCACAGCTTCCCGTTCTGCTCAGGAGTGGAGAACTGTGGTTTGTTTTGAACTCCTTAGTTCAAACAAGCCAGGATCAAATCTTTTTATGATTCTAAGCTGGTAACTAATTAGAATTTAAGTAAACCAAACTATTCTATGTCCAGAAATAATGAAAAAATTTCATTACTTTAAAACCAGAAGTGGATGCATAATGGATTGTGTGCTAGAGGAGGGAGTGCACAATCCCAAGGCTCACACCTTAGGTAATCAAAGATACAGCTGTGTTAGTCTGTAGAAGGTTCGGTAGCACCTTTGAGACTAACTGAAAGAAAGAAGTTGGCAGCATGAGCTTTCCTAAACTTAAATCTACTTCCTCAAATACATCTGAGTAAGTAGACTTAAGTCTACAAATGCTCATGTTGCCAACTTCTTTCTTTCATTTAGTTCCAAAGGAGCTACAAGATCTCTCTACATACCTTAGGTAATACTTTCCCATTACAGCTGAAAATGGTCATCTTTTAAAATGACTCCATTTGCTGCACAAAGCTCTATCATTCTTCCTGCAGGAACAGTTTAGATGTTCTTTCCCACAATCTGTCTCTTAATTTTATTTGTAATAAATTATCCATGACAAATTTTCAGCCTTCCAAATGGCTCATAATTAAAGATCAATAATATTTATGGCAGTTCATAATGTCCCAAGTTAAAAAAAAAAGAGGACCTCAGTATCTTAAAACGTTCCATTAACATTGACAGTCAGCCAAAAACAATAGGGTAGTTGTATTTCTAATCAGTAGATGGCAGTAGCAAACAACACACAGGGATGGTCACCATGTCCTGATTTTTCATGTTTTCCTTGTAACAGGAAGGCATATATTTTGAAAACAGAATCACACATGCACACGCATACACACACGCACATGTGGCTATGTCTGTAAACACAGGCCAAAGAGCAGCTACCACTTCTGATCAGAACCACAAAACAGTTACCAAAAGGTCTTTTAAGGACAAGATTTTTTTTAAAAAACACCCTACTTAGGGCTCTAATTTAAGAGCCTTGTAGTCAAACCTCCATGACTCATGTAAACAGAAGTGGCGCAACTGGTGAGTAATCCTGATAGCGCCCTTCTATAAATATTTAATTGCAGCCAAGCTTCCAGTGAGCCAACTGGATTTTTTGTATTAAGACCATTACAATTTTAGAGGAAAAGGCGAGAGGAATGGGAAAGAGCTCTCTTTTTTTTGTCATGGTACATGACTTTCTTTTTGGGCACTTTTTAAAATGTATTAATGATCTGTTTTGTGGCATGTATTTTTAAGTTTTTAATTTATTCTTGTTGCCTTGAGAAACAAGTTAGAGGGTGACATTTGAATGCCTAAAGGAATTAGGGATATGTATTCATGCATCGTGATATATCTTTGTACACCTAGACATTTCAGTATTTGGCTGTTGAAATATGTGAGTATTGACCCATGAACATAGTTTGGACAAAAGGACAGCTGGGGCTGGGGTGCAACATTTGTTGTTGCTGTTGTGTGCCGGCAACCCCAAGATGATACTATAACAGCATTTTCTTGAAAAAATTGGTTCAGAGGTGGTTTACCTTTGCCTTCCTCTTAGCTGAGAGAGTGTGACTTGCCCAAGACCACTGAGGGATTTTCATGGCTGAGCAAGGATTCAAACTTTTGTCTCCTAGTCCAGTGCTCAAATCATTACTTCCTCCAAAAGCCCTCATCAGTTTTTATGCCCCTTATGTGTCCTGTTTTCCTGCGTAGCTTAGTTCAGAAATTTGCCTGTATGCATGGGAGGACTAAATGAATAATAGATACATGGGAGTGTACATACATATACTGTACAGTATTCCAGTTCCCCTCAAGTCACCAACTTGTTGTCAACCCAGAAGTTACTAGGCAAAAGATGGGCAACTGCAGCAGGCCTAAGGGCTCATATTCGGATTCAAGAACACTCCAGTAGCCTTGTGGACTGCCAAAGTTCCAAAAACCAGAAACAACGAAAACAATACCAGTCAGAAGTCCACTTCAAATTTTGCAAAATTGGAGTGTTTTGGTGTTAAGCAGTTGGAGGCTTGCACGAGACAGCCACCCGTCTTTTTTTTTGTCCAGAAAAAGGGTAGTCTGGGGATCTGGAGGGACTGAGCCCCAGCACCATACTTTCCCCACCATTTCCCCAGAGTTTTGCAGACTTGGGGCCAAAACAAATTGCAGAAATAATCCAGTCTGAGACTGCTTTAAATGCCCTGGCTCAATGCTAGAGAATTCTGGGAACTGTAGTTTTGTGAAATGTTTAGCCTTTTCTATCAGAGAGCCCTGGTGCCACCACAAACTACAATTCCCAGGATTCCCTAGCACTGAGCCAGGGCAGTTAAAGTGGTCTCAAACTGGATTATTCCTGCAGTGTGTTTTGGTCCTATGACTGTAAAGCAGGAGTATTCCTGCAGTCAGGAATCCGGGCTTATCAAGGTTCATGCTTACTGGTGCTCTGCAGTCACTTATGAGGTTACAGAGCCCTATACAGAACCTGAGAAGTTACCTGATGTATGGTGTCATTTGTGGATGGCTGGGGCTTATATGCATGACCAAATCCTTGCTCTCAGTTCACCCCTACATGCAAATAGGTAAAGGCTAGTGATTTCTTCCAAATGTGGGATTGTAAGAGCACAAAATGATTTGTGACAATGTGTCACATGCATCCTTGAGTGACTTTAACCAGTTGGGGAGGTTGCTCTTTGATAGACAGGGAATGGAAATAGCTTTAGAGCAGAGGTGGGTAACTACATGTGGGTTGGGGGCCAATTTCCCTCCCAGTTCCCCTCTGTAGGCTGCACCTCTCCCAGCAAGTCCAAATATTTCCACTGACTTCTGCAGCCCCTCTCAAAATGGAGACAGGAACTGTTGCAATGTCACTTCCTGCTGACATTTTGAGAAAGACTGCACAGAAAAATTAAGGTTTGTGGAACCGTGTGGCACTTTTGGTGTTTGTGAGGCTGGAAGTATTTTTATATTTTCATTCATTTGGGAGTTGTGTGTGTGTGTGTGTCTGCGTGTGCATGTGATTTTTGGTCAAAAAGTTGGGGATATTGGGAGACTGGTGGGAACTTCATGGGCCACCCTTGCTTTAGAATCTTTCCTAACTAACCTCTGCATGGAGATCTTGGATTCCCATCACACCAAGAAAGACAGTAATTTTGTTATTTCAGTTTAGTGCTGCTGTGGATTGACTGACACTGTAGAGCAAATGGTCAGTATTACTTTCACTAATCACTTAGGCCTTGTGCAGATGGGCGTTGCGTCCACATGACAGACACCCCGACTCCGCCCCAGGGCGGCATGATGCTCTGCGCGGCATCATAATGCTCCTCTTGCACTGCATCCGTACGAAGCAGTGCGGCAAACCCAGGGGGTCACAGCATGTCCTTCACAGATTACAAAAAGGAGCTGCTTTTTGCGGGTCCTTTTTACGCCCTGCAAAGGCCAGATTGGGGGTGCGATGATGTGCACACCACTGCCCTGATCTGTCTACACAACTTCTGAGTTAACAATTTTTTCTCCATAGCGCTTGTTAAATATTGTTGCAATTACAATAGGAAATGTCTGCAGATTTTTCTGGAATTTCCAGGTAACTGCTCCCCTAAAAAAAAAAAGCCCAAGGCCACAAGCAAAACAGGAAGAACCTCAGGTGATATCATGTTTATACTCTAGATCAGAAATTGCATGTGCTTCAGTGTGCATATTCCTGGGCCTGGCAGGCTTAACCAGGCAGGCTTTTCTAGATTGCTACAGTGCTTTGATGTGGGTGCCATTTTAAATGGCTGAAAATAGCAATGTATAGGTTGAGTTTTCTTTAGCTGGAATTCTGAAATCTTAAATATTCCAAAATCCAAAACCTTTTTTTCATTAGTGGCTGAGATAATGAAACATTGGCTTTCTGATGGTTCAGTACACAAAGTTTGTTTCATGCACAACATTATTTGAAATACTGTATAAAATTACATTCAGGCTAAATTAATTTTGTGTTTAGACCTGGATGCCATCTCCAGGATATCTCATTATGTACGCATATACAAATGCAGGTATTCCAAAATCTAATCAAATCAAATAAAAAAGCAAAATTCCAAACAAGCATTTTGGGTGAGACTCAACCTGTAAAACCTCTGGTCACTTCAGGGCACTCTGGGTCCTCTCCCACCACTTCTTCTTGTTGTTTTGCAATCAAAAACTGCCTGAAACAGCATTTTACAGCCTCACAAAAGTGTGTGTGTGTGTGTGTGTGTGTGTATGGGGCTTTGGGGCTGAAACAATTACATTTTAAACCATTTTGTACAGGTACCAGGGTCTCCTCTGTTTGTTGAGGGAGGAGGGGGTCTACAGGCAGGTTCAGTCTGAACTTTCATGAAGGACCTCCACATGGCTGCCAACCCTGCCCTACATCCTATCAGGTTGCCATTTTCTTGGATCTGAACCTCTTGAAGCTGGATCTTTTTCAGAGAGCTAATTGAGCTGAGACATATGACTCAATAGATTCTGTAATCACATGGTTAACAAATTGTTTCATAGGGCATAGCAGGTGTTGTTGCAACTACAGGAGGAGGAAAATAAGATCATTTGGAGATGTACATTGAGGTTAGTTCCCAAGATGCAGCTTTCCGAGAAATAATTAGAGAAGCAGGTAGTGAGAAAGAGGAACCAGGAAGCAAAGCAGAAACAAGAAAGACTGGATGTGTTTTTTGCCTGGATGCAGCCTGCTAACAGGAAGGAGTTTATAAAGGAAAAGAACTAGCATTGTCCAGTTGCCCCAAGGAATGGTGGAGCAAAACAAAGAGCGTTACTGAATGTGAAATATGTGCTCCCCAGATTGCATATGGCTCCACCACAAAGCAATTGTTGTGGCTCCTGGCTCCTGAACAAAATAAATAAATAAAAATACAATAGCACTAAAATGTATGATTTGCTGTTCTTGGAAGCCTCTAGAAGCATCACTTTTACTTTAGAGCAAGAGACAAGGTTTTTGTGTAGTGCTGGAGTAAGAAACGTGCCCTCCAGCTGTTGTTAGACTTCAGGTTGCATAATTTTTCATTAATGTTTATTGGCTGGGGGCTGCTGGGACATGAGCCTTCTGGATGTTGTTGGACGGTATGATTCCCAATCATGACTTTGCCTCCATGTGTATATACTACTGTACTCTTTTTTTTTCCTCCCAAAACAAGAAGTGAGCTCCCTGACATTTCTTGTTTGTTTTTTTAAGTTGGTGAATCATGTAGCAGGTTTCTGAGGAGACAGAATTGGTCCCCAGAACTTGCCCACCCTGTTGTAGAGTTGTTGAAACCGAAGGAAGGCTCCAGAGAGATGGTAACTTTGCTTAATAATTGCTCTTTCTTCTTCCTCTCTTTACTAATTCTTTTCATGAAGTGATTGCCAGGGGACTGAGTGTACAGCTAACATCTAGACTGGAGATGTGTGATGTGCTTGTTTGGTAGCATATTTAAAGTATAGTCCTACACATGTGTATTTGAAATTCACAGGGAATTACTACTATGTAGGTTTTATAGCATTGCATCTTAGGTCACCTGAAGAAGTACTCTGAGAAAGATAATCAGCCCATAAAATGTTTCATATATGCATTTACAGCACCTAAAAGAATAGCCATAGATGTATTTTGAACACACATTGTTTTGCTTTTTGTTTAAATTTATTATTTTGGGAGGTTCTGTTATGCATTTTATTTTATATATTTAAGCATTTTAATGAGAACTCTTACTATCATCCTGTTCAGTTTTTTTTTTTTTACAACTGAAGTGATTTTTTGCTGCCTCCAAACTGACTTGGAGCCAGTAATAAACCCTTGTAGGATATGGTTGTTGGTTAAGGTTGGCTTTATAGTGATATTGCTTGTGTTGTCTTTTGGAAAAGAGTACTATTATTGATCTGAGACTTTCTTTTGAGGATTTTTTTTATTGGCAGTACAGTACTTAGTTGTGAACCCTCTTTGAATGGAGAAAAAGTGTGTATCTGGGCTTAATTTGACCTGTCATACTTTATTTTCAGTAGTTTAGTGATCAGAAAAAGAACATAATACAAAACCATGATGGAATAAAAAAAAAAAACAGAGACAAATACACAGAAGAGCTATACAAAAAATGTGAAAGGTCAAATGATACATGGGCAGAAGACACTAATGAAGAGGAACCCCAAATTTTGGAAAACAAAGTGAATGCTGCACTAAAAGCAACTGCAAATAATAAATCACCAGAAACAGACAACATACCAATAGAACTACTACAATCCACAGAGACAAACTCAAGGATAGTTCTAACTAAAACCTGCCAACAAATATGAAAAACAAAACAAAAACCCAAAGATTGGAAGCAATCAATATACTGTACATTTTCATTCACAAAAAAGGAGACACAAAAGATTGCAGTAATTACAGAATGACTTTACTAATTTCCCATGAAGCAAAGACTCCAACCATATATCATAGAATCATAGAATTGTAGAGTTGGAAGAGACCACAAGGGTCAGCCAGTCCAACCCCATTCTGTCATGCAGGAACTCTCAATCAAGGCATGCCCGACAGATGACCATCCAGCCTCTGCTTAAAGACCTCCAAGGGGGGAGACTCCACTATACTCCGAGGGAGTTTGTTCCACTGTCGAACAGCCCTTACTGTCAGGAAGTTCTTCCTAATGTTGAGGTGGAATCTCTTTTCCTGGAGCTTGCATCCATTGTTCTGGGCCCTAGTCTCTGGAGCAGCAGAAAACAAGCTTGCTCCCTCTTCAATATGACATTCCTTCATACAGTATATTTAAACAGGGCTATCATACCACCTCTTAACCTTCTCTTCTCCAGGCTAAACATCCCCAGCTCCCTAAGTCGTTCCTCATAGGACATGGTTTCCAGACCCTTCACCATTTTAGTCGCCCTCCTTTGGACACGCTCCAGTTTCTCAATGTCTTTTCTGAACTGTGGCGCCCAGAACTGGACACAATATTCCAGGTGTATTCCACAGACAACACAATACTACTAGCAGAAACCAACAAAGGCCTAGAGCAATTACTGAAGAAGGTTAGGGGCAAGGTAGGCTTATCATGAGAAGGCATGAATCATTGAAAAGACAATGATGCTGAGAAATGTAGAGGATAGTAGAAAGAGAAGAGCACATGCCAGATGGTTAGCCGGGGAATATTGGAAACGCTTCATCTATAGGGTCTCCATGAGTCAAAGTCGTCTGGAGGGCAGTTAACAACAACAACAACAATGCATAGTGTGAGGAGTGGGATTTCACATGCTGTCCTCAACTCCAGACTCAGTCATACAAAATCATGTTAATCCTTCAAATGAACATGTATTTATTGGGAATAAGAATAGTAAGCACTTTCCTGCTTATAGTGATATATATTTGCTCATGTTATGTGTTGTATAAAAAGAAATCACAGCAGCCTTTTTCAATTGAATGTCCTCCAAATGTAACAGACTGCAGCACTCGTTATGTCTGACTAGCATGGCTGGTGGCCGAGTGCGTGGCTGGTGATTATGGAAGTTGTAGTTCCAACGTGGACTTAAGGAAGGCTGGACAAAAGTCTTAGTGCCCTCCAGCAGTCCTTGGAAAGACTTGGTCCTAGTTGGGGTAGGCAGGATATAAATAAAA